>NC_137892.1:51724463-52272415 GCF_963455335.1 Martes martes | reverse complement strand
CTTTGGGGAAAAAAAAGAAAAAAGAAATGCCATCTAATAATAATAATTGTCACCTGCCTACTACAGAGTGTTCCTATGAAGTACACAGTACTATTATCATCCCCATTTCAGAAATGAGAAAACAGGCACAAAGTACCTATATAAAACTTGCATGAATCACATAGCAAGCAGATGGCCCAGCTGGGATGGGCACCTGCTTCAAGGCCAATGCGTTAAGCCACGGCTTCCACTTCTGTTAACGCTGGGAAAACTTCAGTGCCTTACAAATAAGATCAAATGTTTGCAAACGCTTTACAGCAGAGTAGGTATGATACCAGCAAACGAAATGTCATGTATTTTACTGGAGCAAGGCATAAAACAATGCCCTTTAGGGAAACGAAGCAGTCAGAGATCATTTGACTACTTGGGCACTTTGTAAATATTAATCAAACTACTATTTTTAAATCCTGTAATTTAATTATTAAATAATTTTGCTTTCTCTCTTGGCACAACTCCCTTTCCCTGTAATCCTACACAAGTCCAAGAAAATGGAAAGATTCAAGATTAAACTTCTGTGCTTGATATTGAGCAGCAGAAGGAAACAAGTGTACACTTTTACTATAAAGTGTACACTTTGGATTGGTGCCCCTTTGGATTTCAATTAATAGAGGGAATGTGTTTAGTGTTGAGGCTCTTAGGGAGGTTTAATAGCACTTTGAACATGAACATTCCTGAACTTAGAGGCAGCACAGCCATCTGTGCTGTGAGTGATTTTCGGAGCATGCCAAAAACACCTGGTAGATGGGGAGGTGGGAACACAGAAGACCTCAGTTAAAATGCCTAATCTATTGGTAAGAATAAATGTTTTCATAAAAACAAGTTAACCTCAGCTCTTCTAGTATAAGAGTAGAACCAAAAGTCCATAGACTAGAAACTCTTCCTCTCCTTGCCATTAATGACCTAACTCGAGGAAAGGGACCATCTCTCAGCTCTTTCATTTTCCAACCCATAAAATAATTAATGGACTAAGTAATGGTTGCTAACCTCTTTGATAATCTAGTAAAAGCTCAGAGCTCACTTTCTTGAGAAATGTGCAGGCGTAAATTCAGTGAAGTTCTTGAGCCCCGAAGCCTCGTCATAGAACCTAGGTTAAAAACACAGATGAAATCTCACGTTCTTCACAATGCCTCCTTTGGTGATTCTGTTAATTTGTAATTCTGGGAAGTTGAGATACAGTGGGCGTATTTCCTTGTTTGGGAGCAAGGCAAGGCCAGCCCAGAATATGGAAAGATACGGGACCAGCAGGAGATAGGGGGTCAGGAAAGTTATTGGGTGAGTTGGAACAGGCACTGGGTAGCAAGAGGGAGATCGTTGAAGTGAGGAGGTTCTGCTCTGTGCTGAGGACAGATGAAGCGACTTGCAGGGGAGGGGACAGCACAGATTTTAATTTAATTTTGCTCTCCTGTTCGAGTATGCTGTGCTTTATGCATTGGTCCAGACCCTCTAATCAGGATCTCATTAAGGAAAAGCTTAGCATTGTTTGGGTTTTCTTTCTCACAGCAGAGCTAAAAGTAAACCGCAGCCAAAGATAAACAAAGAACACTGCTTTTTCCTCTATTGTACAATAGTAAGTCTAATTTATTGACAATATTGTTGTTATGGTAAATACTGAATCTTACAATGAACTTTTTAAAGAGCCTGGTGGTTTCTAAGCTCAACCAGGGCAGTAGACTTCTTTTGTCGTTAATGGAATTTGTTTTCTAAAGCAGGAATTTTTTTTTTTTTTTCTTTTTAGAGGAGTGGGTGAGGCAGAGGGAAAGGGAGAGAGAATCTTAAGCAGGCTTCATGCCTTGTGCTGATCCTGATACGGGGCTGAATCTCATGACCCCAAAATCATAACCCAAGCTGAAACCAAGAGTCAGATGCTTAACCGACTGAGCAACCCAGGAGCCCCACCAGTCAGGATTTCTTAAATAACAATCTGTATGCTGGAAGACACAAGAGACCCCCTTGCTACTCAGGTCCAGTGTTTTGTTCTGTTTTACTTTGTTTTGAATTCTCTAAACCAGCAAATGGATGCATTTCAACTGTTCTCTGCTTTTGTTTCTTGTAAAAAGAAGTATAAAGACAGATTTATGAGTAAAGAAAAGAATTATACACCCCTGCTTCTGAATCTGTTTGGAGGATCTCTGCATCTTGATGTGGGAAAGGATTCCTACCCAAATCCTTGAAACTATGAACAACTCCACTATTTCTCCCCTCCCTCATACCTAGTTACCTACATAAACTTTAGATAGATGACCTACCCGCATAGAACCTAGAATTCAAACCAGAGCCAAGGCTGACCTATATTACAGTCCTGGTTGTGGAAGAAAATTATATTTGCTGAGATGGGGTTCACCATTCCTTTTTGATTGATTGTTTATTGACTTGTGGCTATATTTCCAAAAGATTTTAAGCTGACTTTGGTATCTTTAAAGTTTGTTTTGGTGTCCTTTTATTTTTCACTTTGTTCGTCTGACCCTAAGCTTATCCTCCTAGTAATATAGCCTGTGCATACATGCCCAGACTTATCTAACACATCAGATAGATCCTACTCATCGGGTGATGCCTTGCCTTGCCCCAGTGTTAAGACCTATCATCAAGGACTAGCCTCTTTAAGCACAACCTGTTTCAGACTTATACCATGTCACTGAACATGACTGAGCCAAAGTCCAACAGGTGAAAACATTAGACATTTTTTTTCCTTAGTTTTATTTTAAAAGAAATATACCATAGGCACAGTGCATATTATGATGGTTAGTGTATATCCTTTCCACCCATGTTTTTATACCCTACTTAATACTACACAGAGTATTAATTTCTGTAAATGTATTAATTTCTGTAAATGTACCTTTCTTTCTGAAATTTGCTTACTTAATCAACATGTTTTAAAAGCTATTCCAACATGATACACACACCTTAAGTTCACTTATTTAAACTGTTCGTCTGGGGGCACCTGGGTGGCTCGGTGGGTTAAAGCCTCTGCCTTTGGCTCAGGTCATATTCTCAGGGTCCTGGGATTGAGCCCTGCTTTGGCTCTTTGCTCAGTGGGGAGCCTGCTTCCTCCTCACTCTCTGCCTGCTTCTCTGCCTATTTGTGATCTCTGTCAAATAAATAAATAAAATATATTTTTTTAAAAAGTAAATAAACTGTTCTTCTGTATGTACAGGTATGAAAATAATGTATTTCTCCAGTTTATTAGCTACCAATAGATAGATATGTAGATTTTCCCTAATTCTTCTTGTTTTTCTTCTTTCCCTAATTCTTCTTGGTGCAGTGAATGTCTTTGCATATGTGTGTGTACATAAATTTCTCTGTAACATGTAACTGGAAGTGAGATTCCTGGACTTCATAGGCACTTCTTAACCAGTAGATATTGACACATTGCTGTTGAACTTGGTTGCAACAGTTTAGACTCTACCATACCTGTAGGAATATATCTCACCAGCTCCACCAACACTTGGTACCTTGTCCTTGCAGATGATTGCCCATTGTTCTGATACATTGTCTTTTTCTTATTGATTTGGAGGAGTTTTATGTAACTTTTCATGATAGTAACAATTTGTTTGTTAAATGTGTTGCAGATATATCTACCTAGTCTGTCCCCTCTTTTGAATTCTGTGTCTCAAATGAAGTGTTCAAGTTGCTGTAGTTACATTAACCAATTTTCCTCTCACACTTACATTTTTGTACCTTGCCCGAGGGGGAAAACATATCTGTCCCAACATCATAATCTCTTGCATTGTCTTCTAAAATACTTGAAGTTTTACTTTTTCCATTTAGATATTTTATTCACCTGAAATGTATTTTTTGTGAGTTCAGTGTCAAGTAGAGATTTTTTTTTTAATGATAACCAGTTGTCTCAATACCCTCTTTCAAGTCATTTATTTTTCCCCTATCTGTGTGTTATATACTAAAATTCCCATTCACATATGGATAGGCTTTTTCTTCTTTTCCATTTGCTTATCATTATACTAAGACCATACCCATTTAATTGCTTTATTTCCCCTTTAATCTATTAACAATAAGATTCTATTGATAAATATCCTTATGTAAAGCCATATTTGAAATACTTAGATAAACCATACTTTGCTTTAGTCCACTCTTGAACTCAAATTGCTAATATTTAATTTCATTTTCTTTCCATGCATATGCATAAGGAAGATTAGTTTATAATGATTCTTTTCATTCATTTCTGGTCTTTTGGCATCCAAATAAAGAAAGCATCAAAAAATAAGAACTATGTATTTTAGGACATAATTTGTGTAAGATGAAGTTATCTTTTTTGTAAAGGTTTAGCACTCACCTGTAAAATCTTATTGACCTAAATATATGGGGTGAGTTTTGACCTTAATTTCTTTAATAGATTTTGGTCTATTCATGTTTTCTATTTATGTTGAGTCCCTTTTGAATTGTTTTCTAGAAAATAATTTATTTCATCTAAATTTTAATTTTCTATATAAACTTAAATTTATAGAAATTATTAAGTATATTTAAACATATTAAATATAAAATGCATCATATTATTTTCTTATATCTAAAGTTATATACCTCTTTTTATCCTTAACATTGTTTTTGTGCCTTATTTCTTTTTAATGATAATAGTCATAATTATTATTATAATTATTATATTTTTAATATTTTTATATTTTTATTATAATTATAATTATTAAAATATTATAATAATAATCACAATCAGTTATGCCAATGACAGTATCTTTTCAAAGTAGTAGCTTTTTAAACTATTACTTCATTAATGTGATCAATAAACTTTGTGTAACTGCTGTATGCCATACTCCGTTCTCAGTGATGGACAAAGGGGGAGAAAATAGTGAAAATAAATAGATCCTAGATCTCTGCTCTTGTGGAGTTTACAAGGCACAGATAAAAACAAAAACAAAACATACAATATAATTAATTATAAGGGATACTTTAAGAAAAGAAATGCTATGGGGAAATGGGGCAGAGTGAACAGGATCAGAAGTGCTAAGAGGACATGTGGGCTTCAATGTTAAAGGTGTTTTTTTAAGGACAGGAGAGGTGTCATTGAAGATGATTTGAGCAAAGATTTAAAGGAGGCAAGGAAGTTAATCATTTGGGTATCTGGGAAGGGATATTTCAGACAGAGGAAGTAGCCAGCGCAAAGATCCTGTGGCAGAAGCATGCCTGAGATGGCCAAGGATAGCAAAGAGGCCAGTATGGCCCAAGTAGAGTGAGTGAGAGTCAAAGGAAAGGAGAATATAGGGAAATAGGTTAAGTGTAATCACTCTGGGCTTAACACTGAGAGGGCTATGGGAGGAATGATAGGATCTGAGTTACAGTTTCAAATATAAATGGAAGCAGGGTAGAGAAGTTGGAGGCTACTATAGTAAAGGCAGCAAGAGATACTGGTCACATGGCTCAAGGTGGTAGCACTGGAGAGGTTGAGGTGATCCTGGCATCATGTGTCTGTGCTGTTTTTGTTTGTTTCTATTTCACCAGTGTTGGCTTCAATCTTTATTATTGTCTTCCTCCTACTTTCTTTTTTTTTTTAACTGAAGCATAATTGACACACCGTATTACATTATTTGAATTAACCATCTTTTCTTATCTCTTTTGTTCAATTAATTATAGTTAAATGTGGTATTTGGCCAGACCTCTTAATTATATGGTTTATTCTTTCTCATTATATGGTTTATTTTTTCTCATTTTTTGGTCAACTTATCAGTTTCTGAAAGAAGTGACATCTTAAAATATGATTGTGAATGTGTTGATTTTATCTTACATCGGGGTTTGCATTAATGTATTTAGAGACTATCAGGTACATGTAGGTTCCACATTATTATATCTCCTAGGGAAACTGTTCCTTCATAACGAAATAATATATATTTTTGTCTCTATGAATGCTTATAAGCCTTGCCTTCTACTTGTTTTCGTATGAGTACCACTATGCCAGTTTTCTGTCTTGCTGTAGCATTTCGTAACCTTTTACACTTAAATTTTGTGGGTCATTATTTATATCTCCTGTGGCATATATCTGGATTTCTGTAAATCAGATCTACAGCCCTTTTAGGTAGTGGGTTTAATAGATCTTTATTTCTTGCAATCTTTGGGAGCTTTGAGTTATTTCTACTAGCTCATTTTGTATTTTCCATAAATCAAGCTTTTTGGTAGCTTTCTTTTGTCATTGGTTTGATTAAGCAACCCCCTGACAAGAGTCAGATGTTTAACCAACTGAGCTACCCAAGTGCTCCTAGGATTGTTTCTTTAATTTCTTTCTACTACTTCATCATTAGTGTATAGAAATGCAACACATTTCTGTATATTGATTTGGTATCCTCAAGTTTATATGGTTTTTAAACTAAAATATATATACTTAGCAGAAATTTTGAAGTTAATATCTTTAATCTTTTCTTGATGATACAAGAATATATATTTCATTGTGAGGTTTATAATTTTTTTTAATTGAAAGTCCAGCTAGGGGTGTCTGGGTGGCTCAATCAGTGCAGCGTCTGCCTTCGGCTCAGGTCATGAACCCAGGGTCCTGGGATGGGGCCCCGCGTTGCGCTCCTTGCTCAGCTGGGAGCCTGCTTCTCCCTCCCCCACTCCCCCTGCTTGTGCTCTTTCTTTCTCTCTCTCTGTCAAAATAAATAAATAAAATTTAAAAGAAAGAAAGAAAGTCCAGCTAGGCAAGAGTAGTTTAATATAGGAATACATGTGCCCTTTAACAGGATCTTGCACAATTTACAGGTTCCAGACCAGTTTTATCTTCTCAGCTTGATGTTCCTCATCTATGAACAATGTAAATTTGCAATGTAAATTTGCAGCATCTGCATGGGGCCAAGAATTGGACTTCAGATCTCTCAGGCTAACAACTATTTTCTACCTCCTCATGGCAATCAACAAAGACTTTTCTGGTTCCCCTTTCATGATCTTAGCAGCCATTCACGACCTCTAGAATTTTGTATTCACTCTTGCAATCAGGGTCCTGCCACCTGCTCACAGGCATTGAGCCCAGGCTTTCCTGGTTCTGATTTGCTTCGCAAGCCACAGGGCTGTACTCCACATGGACAAATGTGCGGCTTTATTTTAAACACGTGAGGATTTGTGGTTTTATCTGTTGAATTAGACTATATATTTAAATTGTTGTTATTCTTGTGGGGCTTTTTTTGTTTGTTTCAAGTGAGTTCTGTGTCCATTGAGATCAAAAGTCATATGCTTTGCCAAATGAGCCAGCCAGGTGCCCCTCTTATATATTTTTAAGCAATTTACTTGTTTGGAGTGGAGGGAAGTTCTTCCATGTCCGTATGGTCGACCGTATTGACTTGAAGTCCATTTTCCACATTTTTACTTCTTTTTTTTTTTTTTTTAAGATTTTATTTATTTGAGAGAGAGAGAGAAAGAGTACATGAGCAGCAGTGGGGAGGGACAGAGGGAGAGGGAGAAGCTCTGTAGGGAGCTGGTCATAGGGCCTTGATCCCAGATCCCTAAGATTATGACCTGAGCCAAAGGCAGATGCTTAATTCATGGAGCCACCCAGGCACCCTTCCACATTTTTTATTTTAAACTAATATTCAAAATCTTAGTGATAGTGTCTTATATTTCTGAGGCTGCCTTCTTTGAAGACACTGTTTATTTAAAATTCCTGTTTTTCTTGTTTGGGATCACCATATTTCAGTTCCTTTATATACGAGACACAAAGTTTAATGTGTAGAAATTCTTAACCAATTGAGGTTTTGTGATAACTTTATTTTGTAGATGAATACCAAAATGAAGAAACTTTTAAACTTTTTTTTTTTTTTTTTAACATTTGGCTTAGTACTCCTGCAAACATACAAACAGTGATTGCTTTCTCTAAATCTTCCAAAAGAATCTGGAAGACCAAGTCCAGGGTACGCCAGGGGTTACCCAAACATTTTTCTCAGCTTGTAAAAAACAGTCAGAGTCAGTCTAAATACAAAACACATTATATTTCAATCCAATGAGATCTGGTTTGTAAACTTTTTGAACGGGTTGAAGTCTGAATAACAGAACACTTATGGAATAAACTTCCTCACTCATGACAGCGTTGTAACAAGGGTTTCTAACCACCTGAAGAGAGATTCAAGAAGGGTTATGTGACACAGTAGATTATTAACATCAATTAATGAGTATTGTTTTAGAAAGAGGATCCTTCTAGAACTTTTGTTTATCAAATACTCTGTCTTCCCAGGGTCATGCTTCCATACAATGGTTTTGAGAGCCTGACTTGATTCCCTATCACAGGAAAGGTGTGGAATATAATGTCTTCACCCATTTCTCCATGAACACTTGTGTTTTGAATTTCTGCATCTAGCTTCTTCTACAGTTTTCTTCTCTCTGTCTGTAGTCAACACAGACATGAAACATAGATTGTTTTTGCTTTCTTGTCTCTCGCCAAATTCTACAAGTGCAAGTGAGAGTAAAGAGAAGACAGACTAGTAAGCCCATGATGATACTCCAGGTTAAGAATTCATGGCTTAAAAGTCTCTGGTAGGGGGCGCCTGGGTAGCTTGGTTGGTTAGGCTCAGGTCATGATCCTGGGGTCCTGTAATCTAGCCCTGCATGGGACTCCCTGCTCAGTGGGAAGCCTGCTTCTTCCTCCCGCTCCCCCTGCTTGTTTTCCCACTGTCTCTGTGTCTCTGTCAAATAAATAAATAAAGTCTTAAAAAAAAAAAAGTTATTGCCATTTACATCAAAAACTAATGATGTACTATATGTTGGCTAATTGAATTTAAAAAAAATGTTATTACCATTTAGATAAATTCCACAGAGGAAATTAAATGGATTTATGAAATTATATGTTGGGGGGATTTAATCTAATTGATGATGTCAAAAGGGGTGTCCCTGAGAAATAACATTTGAAAACAAGGCCTATCAGAGTAGTAGCAATCATCAGTTTAAGAGTAGAAGGAAGATCCTACTGGAGGAAGGAAGCCTAGATTACTGGAGGAACTACTCAAAGGCCAGAATTATTAGATAAGAATAAAATAGAGGCCAGATTGGATTATGGACTTGATCCCGATAACAGTGCAATCACTGCAAGGTTGAGAGAGAACACACCCATGTTATATCTGCATTGTAAAAGCCTCCCCCCCACCATTATTATTGAGGAGGAAAAGGTTGTAGGGAAATCAATGAACAGGGACAGTGGAGTTGAAAGCTTATTTACATAAGCCGGACAAGAGGTGATAGTGACCTGTGTATAGATGGTAGCATTGTAGATGAAAAGAAATGAATGGATTAAAAAATATTTATAAAATATAGTTGTTAGTCCTGGGTGATTGATTTGATTTAGAGGGAGAAGAAGTCATGGACAGTTCTCAGAATTTTGGCATGGGTAACTGTACAGGCAGAGTGCCTAGAGAGAATTAACTAGCCTCTTGGGGATTCATCTCATAAATTTGCTTCTATTTCAGTGACAGCCAGCATTTTATATATACACATAGGAACCTGATTCTCTCCAAAGCTCTAAGAGCAAACTTTGGTACAGATGAAGGACGAGCTGTAGGGAATTGAGATGTCACATATTCCTCCCAACCTCAGTGTAGGTTTTGCTTGAAATCATTGAAGGAAGAATACCCTTATGTTATCAGTTGGTTAAAAAATAAAAAATAAATAAAAAATAAAAAAATAAAAAATTACACCTCAGATTTTCCTGCCAGTATGATCCCTTCCAAACAGCACAATTTAAATTAGTGTATAATGCCATCATTAACTTTCCATGAATTCCCAGTGTGTTCATTTTCTTATACTGTCTAATTGCCCATGGACATTCCAAATATATAGGAGATACGTAACCATATCAAATATGTATTAAGCCTGATGTTCACAATGTGCAGGTTATTTCTTGGGATTTAGGAAGTCCTAAAAGTATTTTCTTGGAGTATTTAAAAATGCATTTGACAAAAATCTAACTCAAATTGTTCTAGGAAAACGTATAGCTCATGTATAAAAAAACCTTCTGAGCAGGGTAGGATTCAGGCAACTCCGAATACAGAATACATCAGCAGAGTTCTCTCACTCCATGACTCACCTGTGGGTTCCTTTGTTACTTTCACTATTGACAGTTGTTTTTTTTTGTGGTTTTGTTGTTGTTGTTTTGGTTTTTTTCCATGAGGCCACTGGCATCTCCTAGCCTATGTGATTCTTCTGGAAAATTAATACGCTTTTCCACCATGAAAACTAGGAAGACACTGTTGGAATCATTTCCCATCTCTTAACCAGTCAGTACAATTGGCTCATCAGAGGATGAAGCACTGACTGTCCAACTAGGGTCACCTGTTTGCTTTGGCTAGTTTAACCAGAATTGTATGTAATCTGTTCTCTGTAAGAAGAGAGGGATATGATCCTAGAACATGGGGTAGGGATGATGCAAGGGCACAAAAACTAACAAACAAACAAACAACAGATGCCCGTTTCAGTTAGGGAAACTGGGAAGGTGCTGAATCACCACAGAATGATTTCAGTAAGGGCAGATGTAGAATCTCCCTGAAAGATGAAAAGAAGGTGCATAGCGGCGAATGAGGAAGAGACAATAGTGCAGTAATACAAAGAGAAGATGGAAAGACTTTTACTGTGTTGCTTGTCAATCAATAGGTGCTAAAGTTTTGAAAGCAAGAAAATAGAAAGATACATTAAAAACTATGTCCTTCCAAAAAAAAAAAAAAAAAACTATGTCCTGAGTAGAGGAATGATACAGTTTATGATTTTACCACCCTTAAATCAGATGCTTGTCTCCAAACTGGGGCCCTTCAACTGAAAAAACAAACAAGAATAAAACAAAACAAAACACTGAAACCAAATTGGAAAGGATTCAGAAGCGTTCTACAAAGACGAGTACTAGGTAGAAAATGATATTTAAAAACCAGTGAGTAGGTATGTATGCTTTGTCTATGCAAAATAAGGCCTTTTGTTATAGTAAAAGAAGAATGCAATACTTTAGTATATATGTTCCAATTCATTTTAAAAATGGCTATTTTTCTCTCTGCATCTGTATTCAAGATAAAACAAAATAAAAGAAGATTCAGCAGAAACATAAAACATTTGGATTAGAGATAGGGACCTTTTCAACTGGAAGTCATTGTGTGAATTAGGAATCTTCTCTGGAATCTTTTTTTTTTTTTTTTTTAAGATTTTATTCATTTATTTGACAGACAGAGATCACAAGCAGGCAGAGAGAGCCTCAGGCTCCCCGGTGAGCAAAGAGCCCAATGCGGGGCTCGATCCCAGGACCCCGGGATCACGACCCGAGCCAAAGACAGAGGCTTTAACCCACTGAGCCACCCAGGCGCCCCCTCTGGAATCTTTTAAAATAGGGTCCCTTCTCGCCTGTTAGGCTGCTCAGAGTCAGAGCAAGAATTCAAGTATTGGCTTGACAAGGGCAGGAATCATGTATTATGCAAATTTGCGTCGTAGGAGCAAGAGCATAACAGACTCACAACTATTTGCTGAGTCAATGTGTGTTGATGCTGATTTGTATATACACTCAATTCTTAATTATCTGCATGTGGAATCTGTTTTGTGGATCTACCAAACAAATATTATACTTACGCTGCTATTGTCATCACACAGAACAGACTCCTAGACTGCCAACTTTCTAGCTACTGTGTTTTCGGTGAAAAGAAGTGAGATTTGCTATTCATCCAAGTAAAAGATTAATGACAGTGTCATACTGATATAATTTCCAATTATCTGCTGTTTTGGATCACCTGGTCCATTGTCTCCATCTATTATTATCATCAACTAAGAGTTTATTTTAGCACTAATTATGAAGGATGGAGTTTATTAACATCATGGGTTATACCGAATAAAAAGCACACGGTCATTACACCTTGATGAATAGATTCAATATTGAATCCAGGTCAAAATGGATTTGAGTGATAGAGTTTAGGTTTAGTAAAGAAACTGAAAGCCCATCTTCTACCTCACCTCTCCTTCTGTTTGACATCTCATTATTTAAGTGATGATGAGATTGAGACCCAGATAAGTTGAAAATGACTTGCCCAATGTCAAATAACCTCTTTACGGCAGAACCTGTACTAGAACCATTTAAAAGACAGAAATTTCCTGAAGTCAGAGGAAAGTTTTCAGACACATAACTTAATAGAAATTTTAATTTGTTGATTAGTAAAATCTCTTCATACCTTAATACCATCAGGAGACTTCACTGACTTGCAGTTTTTTTCATGATGCTCTGAAAACACATTTAACACATGCAGCTAAACACATGCTTATTGTGTTTGTTTTCCTTCTCCTTACATATAAGAAACACCTTAGGGAGCGCCTTCGATTTGAGGGGAACTTAGGTGGTATAATTAAAATGAGCTCTCCATCAGGAAATAGTTTCAGGATGAAGAAGTCTGGAAGTTATTTAACTGCTTCACAGAGGTTTGAAGCTTGAGACTCATAGTTTGGTTCTACTCACTTACCTCAGATCTAATTACTCTAGTCCATACACCACTGGCTCAGGAAGACATGCTCAGTCAGCTCAGAGACACTCTCCAACCTCTGCCTCAACTTCTCTGAAATCAGAGTTGAGTAATTAATTCAGTTGAGTAATTAATGCATTATGAAGAAATTTCTTGAATAATTAAAAAATCCAGTAGTCATACTGTTGGGAATCACCATATATGATAATGAATTATAATAAGTATCACAGTACAGTTGCTGTATACAAACACACACACACACACACACACAGCCACAAAGCAAACAGTTTTATTTCATTCACATTTGGGCCAGAGCTGCCCATTTGGGCCTCACAAGGCATAGCTACCTCCTTGGATATTAAAATAAATGTTGCAGTGCTTCAGCATCATACGTTTTGGTTTTTAGCCAATCACATCACATCTTTAAATACTCCATCAGGATCATTTAATCTGCATAAAATTTCAGTATTAGAAAATACAGCAGTCTTTAAAGAATAACACTCTACACATTAGCAGACAATCCCTGTCCTGTTTCCTTTATGCAGTTCTAAACTTATGTATGTCAGGGCTTTAACAAACATGTGCTTGTAAACTCATAAATGGGAGGCACCCTGGGAAGCAGTCTCCATAATGGTGTCACATGTGATTCCAAGGACTGAAAGGGTTCACTGTTTGCTCCAACTCTTTATTGAAATCCTCAAAACCGGATTTCTGCCCTTTTTTTTTCCCTTCCCTAGAGAACAAACAAGCTATGGTTTGAGCCAATAGTAACACCAAGCATTTTTTATTAATGTGTGCTCAGCAACAGCCTGAGCCTTGTGTGATGGTTTTATCCATGGTCCGGTGTATGTGGGCAGTCTCCTGTTCAGCATGTGGGGAAAACACATGTAATTTTTTTTGAGTGGAAGCACCAAAGTTCCATATCTCCTTCATTATTTCAGATGTAATCAAAGAAAGAAACCTATGGTGTGTTCTTGGCTATGATGCAGTAGAGTTCCTATAGCCTGGACACAAATCCATGTGTGTTTATTTTCCTTCCAGAGGAATGTCTACTCCAGATATAGTTCTATTAGTGCTATATTGTTTATATATATACATAATAGATCATATATAATAGGATATATATATATGTAGTATATACATAATATATATATTGGTTCAAACTGAGAAATCTTTTTTAAAAGATGTCTTGATGGAGGTACTCTCTGAAACTCCAGAAGTTTTTGCCACAAGTTTTGTGGTTTTTCTCCTGCTTTTTTTTTTGTTTTTCCAGTAGACTCGGCTGTACTGACTGAGCCATTTTGCTACATGTTTTGTAAGGAGACATTGCTCAGTGCCCAGTCCTAAGAGCCTCTCGTTTAGAGAGGCAATGTGGCACAGTGGTTAGAGAAGGGCATTGGGAGCCAGACTGATTACTTGCATTCAAAAGCTGATTGTTCTGCTTCCTCCTGAAGTTCAGCCTTGAATAACTTATGTAACTTCTTTGTGCTTCAATTCCCCTATTTGTAAAATGAGGATCATAATACTAGTAATTCCCTCTTTAACTTATTTTGAGGATTAAATGAGTTATTCCTCTCATTCCTCCTACCCCAGAAGAGTGCCGAGCACCGTGGTAAATAACAATTATGTGTTAACACTGTGCTCAAACCCAACACTGAAGAGTGCTGTAGTGATTTACGACATAAGCCTAATCTTTTAATTTGACTTCTCAAAGTCAGTTTTGTTTTCATGATATATGAAGTTTAACATACATTTAAAACAGAAAAAGAAAATAGTACAAACTTAAAGATTTAAGACCTCTCATCACACACAAAGAACACAATGCTTTCTATCCCAGCTAAAGAAAGTTTTTTAAGTAATAATCCCTGA
Source organism: Martes martes (assembly GCF_963455335.1). Taxonomy (NCBI): domain Eukaryota; kingdom Metazoa; phylum Chordata; class Mammalia; order Carnivora; family Mustelidae; genus Martes; species Martes martes. The sequence continues at coordinate 52,258,097 of NC_137892.1, read as the reverse complement.
GTATACATTTTTGCTGTTGAAAGTACTTTCTCATTTTCAATTTTGAACTAGTCAACAAAGCATTGTTATTAAGGCTGCTTCTCTTTGGAATGTAACTCAGGGTAAAATAGCCAAAGGCTCTTTAATCTAAGCAAGTTAAGTAAAATGGAGATGTCAGAAAAATGAAAGACCTCCAAGCCCGCACCAGAATTGCACTTGCTTTGATATTGTTATATCAGTATTTTAAAATAAAAGATAAATTGACTTTGCTTTTTGAAATCTTATTTAAGTATGGACTGGTAGTACCATAAACATAGAAGAATAAATATTTTTTGTTTCTCGAAACTTTATCATGTGCCATTATGTTCAGCCTTGAGCGGGATACAAAAAGCAAACAATCGCCTGTTTTTGAAAAGCTTATCGTCTGTTTGGAGCAATAAGACACAAAAACAGTAAGAGATCGATACAGATCAGTAAATCATTAGTAATATGGAAATTCAGGTGAAGGAAAGATCATCATGGGTAGATATGATCAAAGAAAACTTGGGGAGAGGGTGATGTTTTAGCCAGGCATTAAAGGATGAAAAGCATTTTACTAGGTAGTTTGGAAGGAGGGGAGAACATTCCATATATGAATTTCAGGCTAGTCTGAGCAAAGATAAGAATGAGCAAATTAACATGGCTGAAAGGCCAGAGCAAACTGTCTGAATCCAGGATCATCCAATGGCTAGAACATACTTTGCTAGTTTATTAATACCTTATAAATGTAATTATCACCCTCTCCAACTGAATCCCTACCCCTGTGAATTTAAGTTTTTCAATGAATATGAGCCACATGGATTTTAGTAAATTAGCAAGTACAGTATCTAACTCTTAAAAAAAACACCATATATTTCTACTCACATTTAGCTAGGAGTCTTTTTGCTCAAAAATAAAATTCTCAAAATCCTCTTCCAAATCCTGCTGATAAAGAATTAGAAAAATAAACTTAACCTATTTGGGTACATATGGTTACAATGAGGATTTTTATGTTTTAGAAATAAGGGGATAGGACTTTTTCCCCAATGTAGCGAAGTAGTCACTGGGTGATATCCTACCATTTTAAGACTAGAGTTAATTTGTTTTGGACAACAGGATGCTGTTAATACCACGAGAATATCACTCTTCCTGTTGTTCTCATAGAGACATCTGTGATCTAGTTCATTGATTTGGCCATAGAAAACTCTCGTGTCTCAGTTTCATTTCTTATTGGAATACTGTCTCTCTGACCCTCTCACATAATATTAGCAATATTATTAGCAATAAAAGTCACTTAATTTTTTTAAAGATTTTATTTATTTGAGAGAAAGAATGAGAAGTGCATGAGCAGGGGCAGAGGCAGAGGGAGAAGCAGGCTCCCCCGCTGAGCAAGGAGCCCGATGTGACACTCAATCCCAAAACCCTGGGATCATGACCTGAGCCAAAGGCAGACAGTCAACTGACTGAGCCACCCAGGCATCCCAGTGAAGGTCACTTTATAGTGACCTTTTCCTACTCATCTTCTGTCATGGCTTTATTACCATCAGATGTAGTATATTTATTGTGTGATTTTTTTCATGTTTTTCTGTCTCTCAGGAATCTATGTCACAATCCAGCTGTGGTCTAAAGGGAAGTTTTTACTTTCAAATTTTTTTTTTTTTCCAATCACTTAGCTCAGGACAAGTTTGGATTTAAAAGAATTAAGAAGAAGCAGTATCAGGGCACCTGGCTGGCTCAGTTGGTTAAGCGTTTTTAGTTCAGGTCATGATCTCAGGGTCGTTGTGAGATCCAGTGCCTTGTCGAGCTCCACATTAAGCATAGAGCCTGTCTGAAATTCTCTCTCTCACTGTCTCTCCAAATAAATAAATAAAATCTTTTAAAAAGAGAGAGAGAGAGAGAAGAAGCAGTATCCACTAGAATGTAAGCAGAAGGACAAGGACTTTTTGTTGTGGTGATTAGTCACTGCTCTAACCCTGGAGCCTTGACAGGGTCTCACGCATCTGATAAGTGCTCAGTAAGGATTCAGTAAATGAAAGAATGGAGATAACAGTGCTTGTCTTACGGATTTGTCATGAGAATTAAACTAAAGATTGTGCATTAAAGTACCTAGCATAACACCTAATAACAACTAATATAGGCAATGGAGTCCACATACCCTAAAATGGCCCAAATGGCACCTAGAAATGCCAAACCTGACTTTTAAATATATGAACTTCAACTCATAACCTGGGAAACACTGATTAAATGCATGTTTTAAATATATTTTACTTTTGAAAATTATATTCACCATCCTTGCTTTCATAATGAGTTTGTCTTTCTTTTTACAATGATGAGCAACTTCATCATGATTTCATTGGCAGTTGGCCTTAAAAATGGAAGAATATCTTAAAAATTTTGCTTAACCCTGGCCTGAAAACCATTAGTGACTTTATTTGATCAGTATCTTGGTACTGTGTATTTGGTAATAACTATATCTAAACCATAAAATGAACTTTCTGGCTTTCCTTTTCATTTTTAAATAAACCTCAAGAAATGGGTCACCTGGGTGGCTCTGTGGGTTAATAAGCCTCTGCAGTCGGCTCTGGGTCATGGTCTCAGGGTCCTGGGATCGAGCCTCAGCGGGGAGCCTGCTTCCCCACCCCCTCTCTCTGCCTGCCTCTCTGCCTACTTGTCATCTCTCTCTCTGTGTCAAATAAATAAATAAAATCTTTTAAAAAATAAATAAAATAAATCTCTCTCTCTTTTTTTTTTTTTTAAGATTTTATTTAATTTGACAGACAGAGATTACAGGTAGGCAGAGAGAGAGGAAGGGAAGCAGGCTCGCTGCTGAGCAGAGAGCCCGATGTGGGACTTGATCCCAGGACCCTGGGATCATGACCTGAGCTGAAGGCAGAGGCTTTAACCCACTGAGCCACCCAGGCGCCTCAAATGAAATAAATCTCAAGAAAGACCAGAGACAGTGTTCCACTTGGAGCTCCAAGCAAATGCAAATGTTCAACATCAGGATCCTTGCAGTGAGTTTTTAATGTGGGTTAAAGAAAAGGAGTTACAAAGAATAAGGCATCTGATTTTTGCATGTGGGAGAGCCTGATAGCCTCTCTCTTTTCTTGATAATTTCTCCTCAAAAAGATGCCTCTGAGGAGCTAACTTTCCAAAACTACATAGTGTGGCATCTGTGGGATGGATTGTACTGTTTTGTACTCTGTTTTCTTGATAGCGTTGAAATACAGGAAAAGCTCAGCTCTGCCGTGTTTCTTTGCAAGGTATCAGCATGCTGACAGCCGTCCTGCTAGCGGGCTCTCAGGAGAGACTAGCCTTAGACCTAGCGTTTTAAATAACTTCTGTCTAGTGAAAGATGTCTTTGTCAGATTCCAGTTACAGTTTAGGCAGAATTCTTATTTATCAGTAAAGTAGAAATTTACATTTAAGAGATAGAGAGAAAAGCAGTATCCATATTAAGAGCCCTCTTCTCCCTTCAGAATTATTGCTGCTTCAATGTTCATCAGTTTGCTACTTTTATCCAGGACAAATGCTCTCTCCAGCTGTTAAGTTTTTATTTGTTTCAGCCCACTAAAGGAAAGTGGAATTTTTCAAAGGGTGGTGAATTCTACCTCTACTCCGCTTCCCAGGCCCCTGCACTCAGCTTTGATCTTCCAGGTCATACCTTGACATTTTCCCCGGGTTGAAGGGCCCTGAGAAGACAGCATTTGGTTCAGTAACTGCTTCCTTCCTGTTGCAGCTGTCATTTCTGGATTGTTTGAGGCACTTCTGAAATTCTTTCACAGCAGCTCTCTTGAGCTTTCCTCCATAATTATCCTTTATACACACTGTATTAGAGGGTTTGTGAAATGATGTGTCTCCCTCTCACTTCAGCGCTTTTTTCTAAAATTAGTAAAATACATAGTCTGTATATCTTTGGACCAATCAAGCCTGTGTTTTAATTTTATGTGGTTCTTAATTCAGGTCCCTGCCCCCCAAAATCAGGGCATATACACAAATCCTTAGCCTTGAAAGTTTTATAGCCCCAGGGGAACAAAGATTAATCATAATTACATTATCTTCCTGAAAATCTCAAGCCTTGCTTCCCTTTTTAAGAGCCCAGATGATTCCTGAACCAACAGGAAGCAAAGCTGAGAAATCTTTGAGCATTGCCTTTTCTTTGGCATCGTCTGAAAAAGAGAGCATGGCTTTTCCTAAAACTGTCCAGATGATTTTCTTCTCAGGTCATTTAAGTAACAAATGTCCTTCTCAATTCTCACGTCTTTCTTGGCAAATACGATTTCACCATCTAACTCCCCTGTACACAATAACGCACTCCTTCCTCTGAGCTCCTGTTTTGTCACACTAAACACATTGCATTAAGATTTGGCATGAGCCTCTCCTCCATGCTAGATTCTTATCTTCTCCAGGTCAGGAGGCATGTATTAGTCATTACTATATGTAGAGAGCATAGCAAATAGGATGCATATAGTTGTTGCTTAATAAATGAATGAATGACTAGCAGTCCTGTAAAAGTCAATACTGGATCTTCCATGAATTTAAGATCAACAACATTGTCCATTATAAGACATGATAACCGTGTTCATCCATATTGGAAACAGTTGTCTTCTCTTGAACTATTGTGTGTGTGCAGATGCGTGTGCACACCTGTGCATGCACTTTTGAAACACCTACTAGAGAGCACACTGTAGTGAATGTATAGCCCATTTATAGTAAATGGCACTTTGATATCCCATTCCTGATTTAATCTTAGTTTATTTTTCATTTGCCTCATTTCTCTCATTTTTATTTTAGCTTGTATAGAGTATGTTTTATAAGCTGCTTAAAACCCTTCTAGTGGGGTACCTGGGTGTTTCAGTCAGTTAAGTGTCTGTCTCTTGGTTTTGGCCCAGGTCATGATTTCAGGGTTGTGAGATCAAGCCTCATGGCAAGCTCCACACTCAGCAGGGAGTCTGCTTGAAGATTCTCGCCCTCTGCGCCTCCCCTCCCCTCAAGTGTGCACACTCTCTCTCTTTTTCTCTCACTCTAAAGTAAATAAATAAATATTTTTTAAAGGTTTTATTTATTTATTTATATTTGGAAGGGAGAGAGAACATGAGCAGGGTGAAGGGCAGGGGGAGAAGGAGACTCCCCACTGAGCAAGGAGCTCAGTGAGCTCCCCACTGAGCACTCCCCACTTGAGCAAGGAGCTCAAGTCCCAATGTGGGACTCAGTCCTGGGACTACAGGATCATGACTTGAGCCAAAGGCAGAAACTTAACCGATTGAGCCACCCAGGCATCCCAATAAATAAATCTTTAAAAAAATAAAACCCAGGGGCTTGGGGGGTAGGAAAAGAATAAATGAAACAAGATGAGATCAGGAGGGAGACAAACCGTAAGAGACTCTTAAGCTCACAAAACAAACTGAGGGTTGCGGGGGGGGGGGGGGTCGGGAGAGGGTGGTGGGGTTATGGACATTGGGGAAGTATGTGATATGGTGAGTGCTGTGAAGTGTGTAAACCTGGCGATTCACAGACCTGTACCCCTGGGGCTAATAATACATTATATGTTAATTTAAAAATTTTTTAATTAAAAAAAATAAAACCCATTTAGGAACTTTAGCTAAATTTGAGTATTTTACAGAAATAATAAAGAAGTAGAAGGAAGGTTTGGTACCTCTTTGCTGAGAGGGAATTGTAGGGGGAAAAACATCATGAGGATGCTCTTTGCTGTTACTCAGATTTGAAATTACATGATTGGAACCTCTAACAAAACTGCCTCAACTAACAAAGAAAATATCTTCCAAGTATAGTGACATTGCTGTGAAAATAACAGCTTCGTCAAAGTAGGGGATGGCACTGGGATGGTGTGTGCTCCCTTACCCTTCAAACAGCAACTGTAGAGATTCCCTAAGTAGTTAAGTAATCTCCATCCCAACATAAAGATTTAATCCCACCTCACCTTTTTAAATCTCGGATTTTGCATGCACAATTTTGGGTCATCTTGGCAGAACCAATGGAGATTTAAACACATATATTTTAAAGACTGTATGTCTTTCTTGCTTTCGAATGACTGAACATTGACCCAGGGCTCTCATGTTTTCAGTCATTGCTGTGGTGTCCAAGGAAGTACTTGCTCTTTTGAGAAGTAGTGTCAGATGTTATGTTAGAGGTGTTGATGATTTTTTGCTTTTGCAAAAAAATCAGTGACATTAACCAAATATTTGGGTATTGTATGAAATGGATTATAAACACAATTAAATACCACATATGATTTCTATACATGAATAAGCATGACAGTGTTCCAGCAAAGAATGAAACCAGTTCACATGCTAGAGTAAATAATAAGGGCCAGCCTTTATTGAGTTCCTACCACATGCTAGATACTGTGCTTAAGCACCTTAATCAAATTAATCTCATTAATTGTCATAACACATTTATTTAAAAAATAGATTTTATTCCTATTTTACAAGTGAAGATTCTGAGGCTCAGTGAGGTAATTTCACTTACCCATAGTCACACAACCATTCAATAGCAGTACCCAGGTTCAAAGCAGACCTTTCTCTTCAGAGTCCACATGGATAAGCACTTGGTTCTCTGACTCTGTTTTGTGAAATTATCCTATTCCTGTTCCAATTTAGAATGTCCCAAATAGTCGTAGTTTTTGATGCATTTTCACCCATAATCAAACCAGTTAGGTTAGTCTCTGTTTTTGGTGATAGCAGACAGCAGAATCTTTAAGTGGGTGATTTAGAGGAAGTGATATCACCTAACTCTGTTCCACCTGAGTAATAAGCCTCCAAATGAGTTATGAAGAACAGACTTGACATTTGATAAGATTTTATCATTTAAAAGTACATGATACCATCCCAGATGGTATATATATTATACTCTTGAATTTTAAGTATATTTTAAAAATTATTTCCAGGGGAACCTGGGTGCCTCAGTCATTTAAACATCTTCCTTCAGCTCAGGTCGTCATCCCAGGGTCCTAGGATCAAGCCCTGCACTGGGCTCCCTGCTCACTGGGGAGTCTTCTCCCTTTCTCTCTCCCCCTCTCCCCTCCCCACCTCGGGCTCTCTCTCACATGCCCATACTCTCTCTCCCTCTCTCTCTCTCTCTCTCAGATAAGTAAATGAAATCTTCATAATAAAATTGTTTCCATTTCATGGAACATGGAACTTTTATTTGAAGAGAGAAAAAGAAATAAGGAAAAGAATAAACAAACCGTCGTAAAAGAAAGTTTTTATGGCCCAGCTGTACAATTAAGAAGTTTTGCTACTGTTAAAAAGTTAAGAACTCCAGCCAAAAAATCTTTAATGCATTTTAGAGCATGATTTTTTTTTTAATTAAAAGAAATTCAGAAAGTTCAGGAAGGAGATAGTCCTACATTTTTTAAGGCAGGTTTTAGGCGATTTGGATTTTTCTCACACATTCATGATTATGCTCAGAAATTAATATCACTCTGCCGTTCCCATTTCATTTCGTTGCCTTGAAATCCTGTTGTTGAAATTGCAAGGCATGAAAATAACAGGAACATCCTGTTGTCAAAAATAAATTCCTTATGATAAAATACTGGTTCAACTGAAGCCAGATTTTTTTTTGTTTTGTTTTGTTTTGTTTTGTTTGTAGGGGATGAAAGAACCTCGGTGGGAGAGGGGCTAATGAATGACAGAATATAATTTTGGATTCATTGCCCTTCCCTCATATCGTTGTTATATCTCCAACTAAGTGGCATTTATACTTTTGTATGAATTTTTACATTTTGCAAAAATTTTAATACATGGTATCATTAAAATCTTTTATGGAAGAAAAGAAACACAACTTTCATGGAAGCAGTGAGTATTGTCCAGGTTGCCTAGCTCATGACTGTTGAGTATTATATTCAGAAATATGCATGCTTATCGTTTTATTCTATGACTTATTCAGTAGTCCCCTAGCTCCTGGGAATTCATATGCAAAGTAAAATAAAACACTGAAGGTACTTCCTAAGAAAAGGATTTTTAGATTTTTAGCAGAATGTGACCCTTGCAAACATTTAGGCTATTTTTCTCTTGAGTCCCACCTATACCTCATTTAAAGCTATTACTTGCCTCTTTTTGAATAACCCCAAGTTACCTTGACTTTTCAAGTTAGAACCAAGTTTCAGCAACTGGTCTTGCAGAAACGCATGAGTCATGGGGAAAAGCTGCAAAGGGAAAGTTTTCCTCCTTCCCCTTTTGTAGGGCCATTGTGGACACAGGCAGATCTTACTTGCATAACTGAATCACTAAAAATCTACTGATTGGTAAGGAATTGGAAAGGGAAAAAACTGATATCAAATTCCCTCCTCTTCCATGAAGTCTTCCCTGACTATCCCAGTAAAAGACCTTCCTAACATTGAACTCACAGTGTTCAGCACTTTTCCCTGACACATAAAGGTGATAGATATTACACTTTGCTCTCTACTATTTGGAATCTTCTTTTTCTTCAAGTGCAGGTTAAGTCTTATACATGAGGATTTGGGGCTTAGTAATAAATGATGATAATAATGAGAAATATATTTTATTGTGCACCTTACAGCATGCCAGGCTTTGATCCAAGGTCTTTACATGGATTAACTCATTGAGTTCTTACTCCACTCCTATGAGGGAGACGCTATTATTCTATTTTACTTGTTAGGAAACTGAGGTGTGGAGCGGCTCAATATTGGCCCAATTCACAGTCAATAAAATGTATACCTAGGAGTGGTTCAAGTAGTCTGATTCCAGAGCCTTCTTTTGGGGCTTTCCAGAACCCCCTAAAAAGTACACTCTTTTTTTGTAGACAGTATTCCCCTAATCCAATAAGAAGCTTCCACCTACTCTCTTCACCCTCCCACACTTAGACCTTCAATAGCAACATCATTTATTGTCTTTTGAGGAAAAACTTCTTTACATAAATCATGAAGGAGATCACTTTATCTGGTGTCAAGTTCAGAGCTTTACAACGTGGGACTTTTCATAATTGCTTCTATAGCTGTATAACCTAATCCTTCAGACATCCAAGCTTCAAGGAAAGTGAAATGTGTCATTTCCCCTTCAAAACCTGGGATTTTGCATAGAGTGGATGAAATTTTGGCCTCCATATCCTTTACTTCCAGTTTTACTTTCCTTTTCTGAAATTAATCCCTGAGCTCTACCTCATTTCCCCCAGGTATTGTGGCCCATATTTCTTACCCTTTTAAACATTTATTAGATATCCCTCACATGTTAGTAATGCATTATGGGATTTTATAATAATCTCTTATTATTACATTTTCTTTTTTTGCTCCAAGATTCTTCAGGAAATGAGTTATGCCTTTTATACTTCTTATGTTTCCAGCTATAACTGTCATATTGCAGAATATTTAAAAACACTCGACAAATACTAATTAATAGTGAAGTTATAGACCAGCTCTAGCAACCACTGCGCATGAACGTATTAAGGGTTAGATATCTAAAACACATCTTTGATGTGCTAACCGATTACTTTGAAGATCAACACCTGTAAATATTTGCTGAGTGAGAAATTCAGAATATCAGAATTGAAATGAGCTCAGCAAGAGAGCTGAATGTTGGAGAGAAGACATAACTATGTTTTGTACAACCTGAGATAATGACCTTAAAATGCTCTGGCATATCCCCTCACCTAGTCACATTTCCCTTGTTTTCTCAATAGTTAAAATTTACCCCCATTGTTTTCAGGATTTTAAGATTAAAATGTTACTAATATCACAAGGAAGTGTATAGTATATTTTAAACAGTATGACTGAATTCACTTAACAATGTCTTAGTGACTCGATGTCAGCATTTAGGAACATCACTTATTGCAGTGTGCTGTAAATATTGATGTGACTATAGATAATATAAGGTGTAGGTAGGATTGAGCACTCACATCTGCAGGGAATGCTCTAGAAATCTTCTCTTGGAGAATTTGTGACTTTCACATAAAGTCGGAGGAATCTGTGGACCTAATCTCCAGGACAATGTAATGTGGTGACTGATCAGTAAAATATGATTGACCAGAAATTGAATTATCGGGGTGCCTGGATAGCTCAGTCGGTTGGGCATCGAACTCTTGATTTGGCTCGGTGTGTGAAATCAGGATCTGCACTCAGCAGAGTCTACTTTTCTCTCTCCCTCTACCCTCTGCCTCCGCTCATACTCTTGCATCCACACACTCTCTCTTTCTCTAAAATAAATATATAAAATCTTTTTTAAAAATAAAATAAAATAAAAGTTGGATTAGCCTTCTACCAAGTGATTTTTGCACTCTGGAGAAACCATCACCCTTGCTGTCAGAATTTATTAACCCTTAAAATAGCTGTATCATCACTAGAGTAGTTACAGTGACACTTGCCAGCAGAGACCTACATTTCTATTTTTCTTATAATTTTCATGGGCTCTAATGAAACATTTTCAAGTGCTTTGCAAGAGTATTTGGGGAAGGAACACATGAAAGCCTACAAAGTCTTCATCAGGAAAAGGAAGTAATATTTATGATAACATGACACAGAGTCCCTAATCTCTTCTAAACTATTACTAACTGTTTTGAGTTTATGAAATCTCAGATTTAAAGTGCAAAAAAATGAAAACTGCTTTTGCAATTTTGACCTAAGATGGAAAGTACTGCCTCCTGCCTGTGATGAGGGATCGGCCTCACCTGAAGCCACTCTCCTCCTACAGTTTACACTCCAAGGCTCTTTGCCCACAGGTGCAAGCATGAAGTAAAATGGAGGTTGGGGGCACAAAAACACAAAAAAATTTGGACATCAATCTTGTATTCCCGTGGTCACCTCTATAGATCTATTTTTTTAAAAGATTGTATTTATTTATTTAACAGAGATCACAAGTAGGCAGAGAGGCAGGCAGAGAGAGGGGGGAGGAAGCAAGCTTCCCACTAAGCAGAGAGCCCGATGTGGGGCTAGATCCCAGAACTCTGAGATCATGACCTGAGCCAAAGGCAGAGGCTTAACCCACTGAGCCTACATTTATCTATTTTTTTATAAATGTAGAAAAACTTAAAATTTACTATCTTCAGATATAAGAAGGTGATATAATTACTCAGGAAAAGACTTTTTAGCCATCCATTCAGAGGCTGGGTGAGTAGTAGGTAAGGGCAGGACACCTCTGAATGCACCGGGACAATGATGTTTTCCAGTACTGAACAATTTTGTTTTATGAGAACAGAGCATTAGTACATGCAAAAAATAACCAGTCAGCCTGACCTTATTCTGATTAAATTCTGAAAGGGCTTGATTCACTGGAACCTACCTAGAACAAAGTCAGCAAGCACTGGCCAATAGGCTGATTTCAACAGTAGCACCAAGTTCAGGGAACAGACTACTCAGACTTGAGTTTCTTGGAAAAACAAAAGAGAAAAAGACAAGGTCATCTGCAGAATCGTGATTTTCGGAATGTTTTTCATCAACCATCTCTAACCTTTGTTAATGCTTTGAGACTACTCTTCATCTTTGGAATCTATGTGGAAATATACCTTTTTAATGAGCTAGGGATGTAGGCAACTGTCTCATTCAGCAAGAGTTAATTATATATAATAAAAGGCTTTTTGGGGGGTATATATCTGACTGGAAATTTTAGACAGTTTAATACTTGAGGAATTCAAGTATCTGCTCTTTTTGAAGTACATAAAACAGTATTGCTCCTAGAGGTCTATGTTGTTCTTTGCTCAATCTTTTCAAATAATATAAGCAGAGAGATACCTTTTAAGTACTAAAAAGTGAGACTGATTCTTATTTGTTGTTGCTTTGGCTTCTTCAAAGGCAGTAATCAATGTATCAAGTTAGATAGCAACACTAACCATGGTGTAGCATGAACTCTAAAACCGGTAGAATGGCAAAGGTCTCCTGCTGTATCTACAGAAGCAACAGTGCTTTGGGGCCCCTGGTGGCTCAGTTGGTTAAGCGTCTGCCTTCGACTCAGGTCATGATCCCAGGGTTCTGGGATTGAGTCCCATGTTGGGCTCTCTGCTCCGCAGGGAGCCTGTTTCTCCCTCTCCCTCTGCCTGCTGATCCCCTTGCTTGTGTCTCAGTGTCTCTCTCTCTCTCTCTCTCTGACAAATAAATACATGAAATCGTTTTTTTTTTTTTTTTTTTTTGGAAGAACAACCTTGCTTTAAACTACAGTGTGTACTCACTCCTTTTTTCCCTATCACTCACTCACTCCTGTGTTCTAACTGTGGCTATTATAGTTGCATGTAAAAAACCACAAAAGCTACTTAAAGAGAGTGAAGTTGTGGACAGTCTCAAGCATTCTCATGGAATTTCAAAAGCCGATAATGAGGTGAGTTGGTCCTCAGAGAATCTGAAATTAGAATGCTGAAAACCAAGACCATACTCTTCATCTATCAGGGACCACAGAGCCTCTCGCTTCTGGTTGTTAGTATCTGGATGCTCCTCCAACCCTTCCTTCTCCTCCTCCCTCTGTCTATCTCTTTCTTCTGTGTATCCATTGTGTATATACTGCAGTATGGATGTCCGCCTTGAATGTACATCGGTTCTAGTGCCCGCCAGTAACTGGCAGCTATCCATGTCAGATTCTTTTTTTTTTTTTAAAGATTTTATTTATTTATTTGACAGAGAGAGATCACAAGTAGAGAGGCAGGCAGAGAGAGAGGGGGAAGCAGGCTCCCCAGTGAGCAGAAAGCCCGATGTGGGGCTCGATCCCAGAACCCTGGGATCATGTCCTGAGCCGAAGGCAGAGGCTTTAACCCACTGAGCCACCCAGGTGCCCCTCCATGTCAGATTCCTAAGAGCAGAAAGTTGATTGGCTCAGCTCCACTTCTAGAGCAGAAGCACCAAGTTTTTAATGAGGGGGCAATCCAGAAGAATGGTCAGGTATCTATCTCAAAGGTATCATCTGAGGCGAGGGGGTGGGGATAGAGGTGCATGGCACATGGGCTCACCTTTTCCGGAAACCTTGAGTGGTGTGAGCAGTCGTGGAGCATAGTCGCAGTCACACTTCACAGAAACCTGTTCCTTAATGGGTTTCTCGATGCAGCAAGACTGAATATTTACCTCCCATCCACACCCACCAGGGCCCCAGAACTCCCCTTCTCCTTTCACTCTGCCCATCTGCAGACCTATTGTGTCCATTCTCATGTGATTTGCTAGCTCTCTCCTGTCCTATGATCAGAAAGCTTAGGTTACTAACTCCAGGCTTTTTTGCTTTCTGCCACTTTTCCTTCTCTCTGGTTCTTCAGGCTACTGTGACCACCATGTGCTATGAATTCTCAGGGTCTGATTCTCTTGGGGATTACATAATCCCTTGGCTTCACTGCCAAAGAGTTGTAAGGATTAATTTGTTAATTACATCGAGCTACTTTATGTCCCATGAGTGCACTAGAGCAGTGCTTCTCAAACTTCCAGTGTGTACATGAAATACCTGGGGATCTTGTTAAAATGCAGTTTCAGGAGCTCCGTCATGGGGATGTGAGAGTCTGCATTTTTAGCAAGTTCCTGGGTCGTGCTGCTGCTGCTGCTGATAAAGGAGCAACACTTTGAGTAGAAGACTAGATTCCAAAGTGCTATGCACTTATAAATGTAATCATCTGGATGGGAAGCACCATCTCCAGGCATCCATATGTGCTCTTCCACATCCAACACTGTATGTGATAGATATTCAAACATCACTTGGGTTATTATTGAACTAGGCACACATGAAATGCAGGATTGTCTGTTTGTCTGTGCCTGCCTTTCTTTCTTTTTTTTTTTTTTTGAGTGATTTTTAAAAAGTGCTAAAAATCGGTTACATCAATAAACATTTCTTAAGGGTCTGATTATGCAATAGGCATTTCTTCAGGAGGGATTAATAAAATATTACAGTTCCTGGGGCACCTGGGTGGCTCAGTGGGTTAAGCCTCTGCCTTCGGTCAGGTCATGATCTCGGGGTCCTGGGATTGAGCCCTGCATCAGGCTCTCTGCTCAGTGGGGATCTCTGTCAAAAAAATAAATAAATAAAGTCTTTAAAAAAATAAAATAAAATATTATAGTTCCTATCCTCAAGGAGGACACTGGCATGTTTACCACTAACTCTAATACATCTTTACTGGAATGGTGGAAATAATTTCAGAATTGTAGGGGTAGCAGTGAGGATAAATGAGTCTGTTTGTGCTGCTAGCTCTTTGACCTTCTATTATTTAGATGTCATTTTTCCACATATACAATGAGGCTAGTGACATTGTTAGGATGTTTGTGTGTGATAATGCATATCGTAAATGTCTGACACATAATAAATGATCACTGCCAGTATTATGAGTAATGCTGGTAGAATTAGGAATAGTAGCAGTAATATTTAAGATAGTTTTCATCATCCAGCTAATTCACTCTAGGAAAATACTCTGTTCCTCTCTTTCTTCTCTAAGTCCATACATTAAAATGTGCAGTTTCACTTTGTAGGGCTTATCTGCAATTTAATCTTAATATTGTTTTTGTTTAAAGTTTAAACTTCAGAGCGCCTGGGTTGCTCAGTCATTAAGCGCCTGCCATCAGCTCAGGTCATGATTCCAGGGTCCTCGGATTGAGCCCATGTCGGGTTCCCTGCTCAGGAGGTGGCCTGCTTCTCCCACTCCCCCTGCTTGAATTCCTTCTCGTGCTGTCTCTCTATCAAATACATAAATGAAATCTTTATTTAAAAAATAAATAAATAAAGTTTAAACTTCAAGGAACATTCAGTTTAAGAATTCAGTCAAGGGCACCTGGGTGGCTCAGTCAGTTAAGTGTCAGACTCTTGATCTCAGTTCAGGTCTTGATCTCAGGGTTTTGAGTTCAAGCCCTGAATTGGGTTCCACACTAGGCTTATAAATAAATGACTGAATGAGTAAATGAATGAATGAATGAATTCAGTTGATTTCCCCTGGTATGGAAAATGCTATACACACTGCAATAGAAGGACAGAAAGAAAAAATATTTTCCTGCTTGCAGCTAGTTAAATCCAAACTGTTATTTTTCTCTTCTCTCTGATGTCATCATAAATTTATTCAGTAGGAAAAATTAATGTGTTTGAAGTATTTCTCTAAACCTCTCCAGCCATGTTGGATGAGACGGGAAATACATACATATACACAAATAAATTCATACACACACGCATACACACAAATTCATAGGTGAATAAGAAGTCTGTGTTAAATAATAATATCATCTCTGTAAAAAAAGTAAATTGGACATACATAGAAGGGAATACTGAAATCACAAGTTATTGGCTTAGATTCCATTTATAAATGATAAGCATCTACATAATGAATAACAGCTGTATTCTTTGACCAGGGCCAATAAACAGATATATTACACATTTTTTTAAGATTTATTTATTTATTTGAGAGAAAGCAGGCAGGGGGATGGGAAGAGAGAGAGAATCTCAAGTAGACTCCATGCCGAGCTCAGAGCCCAATATCAATACCGGGCTGTTTCACAATTTCACAACCCCAAGATCAAGACCTGAGTGGAAGTCAAGAGTCGGACGCTTAACTGACTGGGCCACCCAGGTGCCCCTGTACTTTCCACACAAAGTAGAAACCAATTTGCAGTTAATGAACCATTTTTGATTCATCAAACATTAAATAATTGCTAGGATGAAACTGACAAACCATCTCCTTTAATCTCAAATAAAGTAGCATATCACCAGGAGTTTCAAAAAGAAAAAGTTGGTTGAAACAACAAATGCTGGATGTTAAGTGCCATCATTCAGGAAATCTTAAGGAGACTTACCTGTGGGAGGTTGGCACATGGGCCTCAGAGTCATAACTGTTACATCGTCTTATTGAGGAAAAGTACTTACAAAGAAGACTTTGGAAACAAACATTTAGAGTTGACCCTTAAACCACACAGTTTGAAATGCACGGATCCCCTTATATATGGCTTTAAAAAAAAAAAAAATAACAGTAATACTATAAATGTAGTTTCTCTTCCTTATGATTTTCTTAGTAACATTTTCTTTTTTCTAGCTTACATTAATCCAACTGTAGAGTGTAGAATACATATCACATACAAAGTATGTTTTAATCAACCATTTATGTTTATCAGTAAGGCTTCCAGTCACCAGTAGGCTATCAGTAGTTACGTTTTTGGGGAGCCAAAAATTTTACATGGATTTTAAAAAAAAAATTGTTTAATTAAGTAGTCTCTATGCCCAACGTGGGGCTTGACCTCCCAACCCTGACATGAAAAGTCACAGGCAAAAAAAAAAAAAAAGTCATAGGCACTATTGACTGAGCCAGCCAGGCCTCCCTAGAGGTGGATTTTTGACTGGAAGAGGGGGTCAGCGCACTCACCCCTGCATTTTTCAAGGGTCACCTGTATTATTTTTTCATTAGCTAGTTCTTTTTTTATTACCTATGTCATCCAGATGTTACCCTGAATTTCAAGTTCTCCAGTCCCCAGGATCAGCTTGTTCTTTAAAATATCATTTAGATGGACTCAAATCATAGTCTCACATACAAGGAGTTCCCAGCATCTTTCCCAGTATTTTCAGCAGTTGTGAGCAGAGCTTATGTCTCTCCTGGACGCCTTTGCTTCCGAGTTCCTTCTTATGCTGGCTTCATAAAGGAAAAAAGAAACTGAAATACCCCATGCCACCCACATGATTTTTTTTTTTTTTTTAACGCCCAGTTAGGTAATGCAAGTGAACACACTTCAGTAAGTACAAAGTGCTACCTAGGGGAGGTAATAATCTTACTAAATTAGAAAGTGACATAAAGTGTTGTGAATGCTCTAAGAGTAGACTGGAAGGGGGAACACAGAAGATAGTGAAACATCATCTTCTTGTATCATCTGGCTGAAAATAGAGAAAAGGAAGACATCCTGATGAGATTTTGAAATGAATTAGATTATCTGTGGGTTATAATAAGAGAGGAAATTTACCCATGAAAGTTTAAAAGGGAACAGCCAGAGTTCATCGTGTGATTGCAAAAATCCAGAAATCAACCCCAAAAGAGAGAAGGGTCACCAGAATACTTTGAAGCTGGGTGAGCTGGTAATGACAAGGAGCACATTCTCCTCACCCTTTCTGAGAAGGCAGAGCCACATGGCCTTTGTCTCATTTTTCTGGGGATAACCAGACCTGTTGTTGTTGAAGCAGTAGCTGCCAGCGCGTTAATCAGCTTCTGTGCCCAGAGCATTCAGTCTCCTCAGTTCTTACACTACATTCCGTTTTTCTGAGAATTTGTTCCCAACTTTTTTTCCAGAAACTATTTCTAACGTGATAGTCACAGTTTCCTAACTGCACACATCACATTCATATGATCTCATCCTCAAATGCCCTGGATGTACTACTATATAATCTTATTCGGTGGGACTGAAAGAAATTCTGGTTGGTGAGGCTTGTGTTTTTTCTTTTCTTGTTGTCGTATTCATTGTTGTCGTTCTTTGTCTTTTCTTTTAAGGGTAGAATATACTTCATTTATCTTGGGCAGTTTTAAACCTATGTCAGAAGCTGTTGGTTGGTTGGTTTGTTTAATATATCATTTTGTCCCTTTCTTCCCCCAAGATTTTATTTATTTATTTGACAGAGGGATAGAGAGCACAAGCAGGCAGAGGGAGAGGGAGAAGCGGACTCTCCACTGAGCAGGGAGCCCGATGCAGGGCTCGATCCCAAGACCCTGGGATCATGACCTGAGCCGAAGACAGATGCTTAACCAACTTAGCCACCCAGGCACCCCCCTATGTCAGAAGTGTTAGTCTATACCAGTAGAAATCCCATTCAGACAATATTGATCAGAAAAGTCAAGTAATATCTATTAGCTTTCAAGGAAAAATCAAATAAGGAGAATTTAAAAGAAGGTGTTCCTGTATGAAATATAATTTGAGGAAGTGGAATGACACCGCCTTCTCCACCTGCTTTCCTAGGATGGGGTCCTGGGCGTGTGGGGGCCCTGACTGCTACCTGCACTGGTCGGTTACCCTTTTAGCCCTATCTCATTTGCAACTGCCTCATTTGGTAGCATTTGTAGAAGAGTCGTCTGGCTTCCTGGTTCCTAAGAGAGGTAGTATGTACGTACGTACGTACGGCAGATCCTTTTTTGTTGGAGAAAGACTGGCATGGAGTAACAGATACACAGGAGTTGGTGCAGGCAGGACCATGCAGAGCAGCAGTGCCAAGATGGGGGGGAGGGACAGGAGGGGCTGTCTCCAGGACCAGGCATGCTGTGGGGCCAAAGCCCTCTTCATCAGTGATCTGGCCCCACGTTGACCATGTGGAGGACAAACCTCGGGCACTCTCAGCAGCCTAGTACTTGGAGATGCCATGACTTGTGCAGCTCTGAAGAAATGAGAGAAAATGGGTCACCTCAGAATTGGGTAATTTTCGTTACCCTTCTCTGGAAGAATGGGCCAACATGACCAAGTCATCGTACAAGCAGGGAGAATTGCAAAGGAGGTGTTTAAGAGCTGTGGCACTTAAAGGATTCCCTTCTCTTTCCAAGAGCCACTGGTCACTTCTAACTTCTTAGGGGTTCACTTTGCCTCTTTTGTTTTTTTTTCACCCAGGTTGGTGTGCCATTTGTTGGGGTTCTGCTTTCAAAGGTTGTTTTCTAAAGTAAAAGAAAGTTATTAGGAAAGCCCTTCAAATAGTGACATGAGAACCAAACGTGGTCAGCCTCTGGGAAATGTAGATGTTGAAGGGTCAAGCCTAGGCCAAAGCACTTGGTACGACATGTTAATTAATCCCTGAGCAGGTCATAATAGATCCATTTTACAGACTGAAGTTGAATTGTGATCACATTTTTGAAGGTAAAAACAAAGCACAGAAGCCTGTGTGAGTTCCTTTGTCAGGGTCCGTGTTGGTCTAAGCCACTTTTGGCCAGTATCTGCCAGTGAATCTGTAATTCAGATGAAAACAATTGTTTTAAGTCAGTATACAGAAAATGAGTAGCCAACGTGACTGCTATTTTTAGTGCAGAAATATATTCAAGATCAAAGCCATTAATGTTTTATTTAATCATATGCCTTTTACCTGGAAGATACACGTCTTCTGGCACACAGATGAGAGTACAGGGATGATTCAGGCTTTGTACTGTCCAAATTAAATTCTAAAAGCCAGGATATTCATCATTCTGACATCTCTTTGCAGATGCAGAATGTGTATTGAAATATCTCTTGAAATGTGTCTTGTTTACTTGAGGAATACATTTACCAGGTCATGTTAATTATAAATAATACCTGAGTAAGGTCTTTAATAATGTATCTCTTTTTAAATATGAAATTGAAGCACTGCTTTTCTCAGTTGCTAGAATGGCTGTTTCTCCTGATTACCCATATTTTGGATTTTGAGGTTTCTTTCTAAATAGTTTATACTTTTTCCTTGGGTTTTCTTCAGAATCCATTATTTTTTGCTTTATTGTAATCTTAGGTTTATAGATATTAAAAATGGAAAAGTGAGGAAAAGATATTTGACAGGAGTCACTCCCTACTATTAAGATTTCTTATAATTAAAAAAAAAAAGATTTCTTGTAATTAAAACTATTATATTATTATAAGTTGTAGGAGGTGTGCTCTTTGTAATACTTCAAAAACACAGTTTTAGATATTGAGCCTATTTAATGGTCCTTCATTTTGACATTTTTTATATTTCTTATGTAAAGAACGAGAGGATTTTATGACTTAGTGAAAATTTCCAGTTATATCCCTGAAACCATTTTCCATGGAATTTCAGTGTTACCAAAATAAATAATGTGAGTTTACCTTGAACCTTGTTGATCTAAACAAACTCCCAGTAATCATAGATACAGTTGTGTAGCAGAACTTCCAAAGGCAAAGTTATCATTTTCAAGAGAATTAATGGATCTTGGGGAAATGTGTAACTTACAGGTGCCTAGGTGGCTCAGTCAGTTGGGTGTCTGCCTTTGGCTCTGGTCACGATCCTGGAGTCCTAGGATCAAATCCCGAGTTGGGCTCCCTGCTCAGCAGGGAGCCTGCTTCTCTCGCTCCTTCTGTCCCTTTCCCTGCTCCTTCTCTCACTCTCTCTTCCTCTCTCAAATAAATAAAATCTTTAAAAAAAAAAAGTGTAACTTAGAAATGACTAAACTGTCTTTCACTCAAAAAACAAGATTATGGAAATGACAGAATGAGCCCTAGGAATCCTCAAATTTGTCTTTAAACAATGCTGCCTTTTATGCAGTGCTCAATGAGCACTGTTGGTCTATTAGGCCAACAAGATGGAGCTAGAAAAGCGAACGTGCACTTCTCAAATTTATTTTGCCATAACCTCTGTTAAAGTTTTCTGAGCACCTCAGGATATGCATGTTCCATTAGAACCAACTTTGTGAAGCAGTGGGTTAGATTTAATCGTGTTGCCTCTACTCAAACAAAGCTTCAATCTAGCAACCAAAAATTGACTTTCGCCGACATTTCAATACAGAGAGCTAGTAGAAAGTGATGACGTAACACATTCCAAGTATAAAAACATTTATATAGAAGTTGTCTGAGTTATCTCGTTGCCTCTTCTCTCTTCCAGGTGTTTCATCCCAAACATCTACGCAGCTCTGTTCACGGCGGCCCTTGTTCCTTTAATGTGCCTTGTGGTGGTGTTTGTGGTGTTCATCCATGCCTACCAGGTGAAGCCACAGTGGAAAGCGTATGATGATGTCTTCAGAGGAAGAACAAATGCTGCAGGTTTGGAATGAACCCTATTTGCACTTTGGAGATGGGAACTTTTTAATGGTGGGAAAGTGTCACTGAATAATTGAGAAAGAGAGAAAGAAAGAGGAAGGAAGGAAAGATGGAAGAAAGGGAGGGAGGGAGGGAGAGAGGAAGAGAAGTTAGACTCAGCTTCCAGCTCTGAAACCATAAGTGAAGCTATGGCTCCCTAGTTTCCCCACTCCTTGGCACTTTCTGACATGTCTCTTTCTTCAGGGCTTCATAGAATTTATTGCCAGTTCCAGTTTTGTCCTTAAGATATTAATGCTCAAGTAGATGCCTCGCAGCCTTGGGAGCTGCTTCCCCGGGCTTTCAAGTCAAGCAAGAACAACCTGTGTTCAGCCTGTGAAATCTATTCATTTCTCTCAGCTTCTGAGACTTCATCACAGACAACCCTGCCTAACACTCACGAGTGCCGTGATTTGCATGTGGAGTTCTGATTGTGCTGACAGATGTTTAAAAACATATGTGATCGGACAGCTTCATAACTGGCTACACATGTCTGGTTACTTAAGAGTGCAAGTCTTTCCAACTCAAATTGGCTTTCAGTGCAGCTCATTTTTTCCCTTTGAATCATACTTAACATAGGTTTTTATGATCTGATTCTTTCTTGTTGTTGTTGTTAGATTAGAGTCTCTCAGGAATTTTCTTAATGAGGAACAATAACCACACACCTGCATGGAGAAAATTCCCTCTAAAATGGTGTGAGTGACAGGGACATTAGAGAGAATCTTGTGAGCTGGGGCTGGGGATCCCTCGGGCCAATGAAGAAGTCTCCTCTCCTCTAAGTTTTTATAGATCTAAAGCCAAATGTGTGAGAGGAATTTTCACATTTTCAGAGCTTTTCAAAGTTTAAGCAGGATACTATATATGAAGTCCTTTGAATAGTGTTTAATACATTATCATCAGCTCAATAGATATTGTCACAGGATAAGAAAAGGAGACCCTCTACTGTATGAAGTGCCTTCTAGTTCCCAAAGTGGGTCAGGAAACATGGGAAAAGATTTTCCTCACGAGGTAAAGAGAAGGGACTTTTTGATATTAGTTTGTGAGCCAGTTTGTAGGACAGCTGTATCTACCAGCTCTTCTTTCTTCCTCCCCATTTAAGCGTGCAGTCATTATGTGGGCAGAAATATTATTTAAAGCTATAATTAATCTTAAATTCTTCAAAAAAACCACAATATTCAATGTAAAATCCTACTTTTTCATGGGACATAGCATTTATCCAAAAGCTGTGCTTTTATTCAACCTGGGATTCATTCATACATGTTCTTTTTTTGAACAGAAGGTTTGTTTCTTTCCCCAAATGATAAGATTTCTTCTCTTCTCTGTATAATATAAAAATGCTAGTGTTTGCATGTTTTCAAAAGTGAAACATAAGGGCCTAACATAATGAGTTAATTCTTCTTCACGGCTAAATCACCGTTTGGATATGCTCCATCATAGATATAATAGATAATAATACTCCAATTATCTGAAAAACATAACCCTCAAGCATTAAACATAATGCTAAAAGCTTCAGCACTTGTTTCCCAACTAGGGAAACCTCTTGCCATGAAATATTAATAGCAGTATTGTTCTATTATAGCTTTTCAAATAAAAAAATTATTATATTTCTAATTCCCCCATTCCCATGACGATTTGGTCTGATAGTCAGTATTTCACACTTGGACTCTTACAGTATTTCCTTGAGTGGTCACTAGTTCTAGTCTTTTTCTTCTCCATCTCATTTTTCAGATGTCTGTATTTCACCAGTGTAAAGTGGATTCCCTCTCTCCAGCATTACAGCCATTCAGGTTCTCTCTCATTGCCTGAGGAAAAAGCCAGTCTCTTTGGCCTGCAATACAGGAGTCCCTACTGTCCACCCACCCACACCATCTTTTCATCCCCAAGTCAGTTACTATTTATTCTGCATTCTGACCATGCCACATATTTGCTCTTTCCTAAAATTACCTGATCCCACCATCTTTGCTCTTGTAAGGAGATCTCTACTTGGAACTCTTCATCATTAGTTGATAAAAAATCTGTTTGTTTAGTGAGTAATGTGGGGAAATGTGGATGAGAGAGAGGCGGAAGGGTTTTATTACCCTCTCATAATCTCCATTCACTCCCCACAGCTGTCCAAAATACACCCATAATCTTAGTAAAAATGGTACGCTGGATAAGCACAAGTTAATTCCCCTAGATCTCCCTTTCCAGCGAAGTACTACTCAGTCTTCTATAGAAATTCTGAAAGTTCCCAACGTGCTACCTTTTCTCTGAATTACAACTGCCTCTTCACAGAACCATACCAAGTAAGAGTTGCCTTTTTCCTCATCTATGCCTTTGAGGCACTTTTTCCCTACAGCCATTATAACGCTTATCTTAGAATGAAATGGTGACTTCTTTTGGTGTGTGTGGTTGATTTCATTAATAAATTTGGAATTCCTGGAGGGCAAGGGCTATTTATGATTCATCGCTGTATCACCATGGCCTTTTAGAGTGCTCAGTGACTAGGAGGAGCATAGTTAATATTTGTTAATATTAATTAACTATTGTTAATATTCATATAATAAATGAATAAATTAATCACAGATGTACCATAAAATATAGGTTTGTATCCTTAAGCTAAATATAGCATTGAAAAGAAGAGGAGTCATCAAAAGTAAAAATTAGAGTGTTTATTTCGTTGATCTGTTTGTAGATATCCCTTTGAACGTTATTATTATTGGGGCTATAATTGTTTCCTTGACTTCTGTGATTCTCAAAAATATGTGTTCACCTCTGACTGCTGGCCTAATCTTTTCTATTTTATTTGCAACCTACTATAATACACCTCCATTTGAATATACTCCACTTATTTCAAATTCGAGATTGCTAGAAGGAAAAAAAAAAAGAAAAGAAAAAACACTTGTACTCCACCAAGGAGCACTTGATGCCCTTTTTGAATCTTTTTGCTAAAATTCCATTGCATTGAGAAGTGTCCAGTCAGGAAGGCAGTGTAGGTCTGTGTATTGCCCTCTGCCCTGCCCCATAGGAGCCTTTACATAGGAGTCAAAAGATAATAGAACAAGAGAAGGTCTTTTTTATTTATTTTTTAATTTTTTTTCTTAAAAATTTTATTTATTCATTTGAGAGAGAGAGAGAGCACAAGCAGAGAGGCAGAGGGAGAGGGAGAAGCAGACTCTGCTAAGCAGGGAGCCTGACGTGGGACTCGATCCCAGGACCGTGGGATCATGACCCAAGCCTAAGGAAAACGCTTAACCATCTCAGCCACCCAGGCATCCCAAGAGAAAATATTTTTTTAAAGTGGACATCTCTGTGGCTCAGAAACAGAGCAGGAACACAAAGTAGTAAACTGGACTGAAACGATGGACCCAGTGTTTTTTGTGTCCACAAGCCAGTGGCTGCAGGAGTAGCTCAACTGCTGTGGGGTGAACTGGGACCTAAAAGATTTCACCCAAGACAGGGAGACTGGGGTACTAGCACCTGCATGAAAGAAGCCTGAGCAAGCCCTGGCGCCATAGCCTGCACTTGGCTAAAGGCCTTTGGAAGTCCAGGGAGAATGGAGGCAAAGCATCTCCTCAGTTCCCTGGGCCCAGTTCTCTAGAGTTTGTGGACTGAATCGCTACATGTCACCATGGGGACAGGAAGCCCAAGACATCGAACTAGTTCTCTTGGAACAGGAGAGCTGACTGGAGGTGCCCATAAAACATTTGACAGAAAAAGGTAAGCAGACAAAGAGAACAAGCAGAGACAAATGCTTTCTACTCAGGATTAGCTCCCATATAGAAGTCTCAAACGTTGGAGGAAAACCAACAGCCCTTAAAGTCAGCCATCAAAAAGCTGAATTTGGGGCACCTGGGTGGCTCAGTGGGTTAAAGCCTCTGCCTTTGGCTCAGGTCATGATCCCAGGGTTTTGGGATCGAGCCCTGCATCAGGCTCTCTGCTCTGCGGGGAGCCTGCCTCCCTTCCTCTCTCTCTGCCTGCCTCTCTGCCTACTTGTGATCTCTTGCTGTCATATAAATAAATAAAATCTTAAAAAAAAAAAAGCTGAATTTAAGCCAGAAAAGAATTTAAATAGACAATAAACTATAAATAACTTTGAGAAGTATGTTAGGATCCTAGAAAATACAGAGCAGGAATCCTCCGACTGTGGCCCTCCTGGCTGCTCACCTGTTTGCCCCTGTCATCTCTTCCTTAACAGCTTCGTTGAGGTGTCATTTACAGGCGAAGGTCATCTGTTTAAATTGTGTAGGTCAGTGGTCTTTAGTATATTTATGTAACCGTGTGACGATCACCATAAGCTAATTTAGAATGTTTTCGACACCTCAGAAAGAAACCCCATTCCCATTAGCAGGCACTCCCCATCCTACACTTCCCTAGGTCCTAAGTAACCATTAATCAACTTCCTATCTCTATAGATATGTCTATTCTACACATTTCCAATAATTGGATCATAGAATATGTGGTCTTCTGTGTCTGGCTTCCTTCACTTAGCATAATGTTTTCAAAGTTCCTGTGTATTTTAGCACTTTGTTGTTGTTGTTTTAACTGACAAATAATATTCCACTGTATGTGTACGCTACCTTTTGCTTATCTGTTCATCAGTTGATGGACATTTGAGTCATTTTCACCTTTTGGATATTACAAAGGATGCTGCTATGGACATTCGTATGCAAGTTTTTGTATTAACATGGGTTTTCTTTTTTTTTTTTTTTTTAGTTTCATTTATTTTTTTTTAACATGGGTTTTCATTTCTCTTAGGTATATACCTAGAAATGGAATTGCTGGCATATGCCAGCTCTGTGTTTGATATTTTGAGGCACTGCCACACTGTTTTCCAAAGTGGCTGCAGTGACCTGTTTTTGTAAGTAAATTTTTCTTTGAACTGAGCCACACCCATTTGCTTACATATATTCTATGGCTACTCTCACAATGCAGAGTTAAATCTGTGTTGTTGCAACTGGGACCATGCGGCCTGCAAAACCCAACATGCTTAATATCTGGCCATTTACAGAAAAAGTTTAACAACTGACCCCCCATATACAGAAATATTTATCCACTAAAAACAATGAAACATAAGAAACAAAAATACATATAAACAGGCAAATATCAGAAATCTTAGCACTGAAAAATATACTCTTTGAAATTTTAAAATATCTTAATATTTGAGATAAACCCCAGGTGAGAAGCAGAGACGAGGAATGAATTAGAATCTGATGCTAGGACTGAGGAACTCAACAAGGTGACATACAAAAAAGAGAAAATACCAAAACTAAGCTAGGAGGTATGAGAAGAAATGGCCAGAGAAAAATATATAGGGAGTGGAGAAAAAGAAGATTTGAAGAGGTAATGGTTGAGAATTTTTTAGAACTGAACAAAAGTTAACACAATTACACATAAAGTAAATACCTACATTATAAAAAGGGGGGTTGAGAGAATGCTGAAAAGTACAGTATATTAGCAAAAAACAAAGTAGCTTTTGAAAATTCCCATGTCTGTATTTTTTAAAAACTGGAGAATGAACCCCTTTTCTTCACTTCTGATATTCTGTATTGTTTATAAGTGGCCACCCCCCCACCTCCAGAGTTCAGATGCCACAATGAAACATAGGCCACCAAGTTCTCCGTGACCCTCAGCTTCAGGGGCAACACGCAGACCAGTGCCCAGGCTCTTCTCCGCTTTCCTCTGAGAAACCTGCAGTTTTTCCACCCCATGTACTCTTAACACCTGAGAAGGAAGGTGGTTCTAATTAGGCTCAAGCCGATCCCACTTGGTTCTATGGTTCCAAGCATACACAAAGGCAGCCTTTTTTTTCCCCCTAAGGCAGCTTAGATGGTTTATAATTTAGTTATATTTTGCCCTGCATTTTTTTTTAACTGTATGAGCATTTTTAGGTAGATGGTATCGTGAGAAGTAGATTCTTAAGTAAGGAATGAGGAGCTGCAAGTGACTCTCCTTTTCTCATAAAAGCAGTTTCCTAGTTTTCCAAATGATGTTTAAATTTTGAGTATTTGGGGTCATACATTGCCAAGGGTTTTTTTGTTTGTTTATAAATCACTTTTAACAAGGAGTCAGGTGCATTATGAGAAGGAAAGGTCAGTTCATAGCTTCCTTTATAGCCAAGCTGGATTTTGTGTTTAGGTACCTGGGCTGATTATGATTATTTACTAACCTTTGAGTTTTAGGTGTGGTAAACAGATGTGATTAGTTAACTCCAGCATCAGACCTCTTTGAGTAAATGGAGGGCTTGCATCAATCATTTCGTTGGGCCTGGAATCTTCCATATTTCTATAAAAAAACCATTCTCCAAACGAATCACTCCTATGCAGCTTAGATGTGTCTGACAACACGAGCAATCTTCTATCAACACTGCTGTGTGTGGTTATGACTGCTAAGTACCAGTCCCTTTACCCTCTGTATTTTGAGTGACTGTTTTGGTCCTGCTAGCCTTTAATTTCAGAGTTCAGATAAACTCAGTGAAATCTAAGGGAAAGAGGGAGACAGAGAAGGAGCTGCCCGTGAATAAAATGCACTCTTGTGCTATAGTCTCCCAAAGATGGCCACTGTCAACCCCTTCCTTTTCTGAGCGTGGTCTGAGGCGGTGATCTGGCATTCCGTGGCCCTTTAGCTGTCAGACTGCTGTGAACCACATTTTCAAAGGTCAGTGGCTCCTAATGAGATTCACTGGCCGCCTCCTCCCTTCAGTGGGGTGAGTGTGCAGGGAGGATGAGTCAGGAAAAAGGTATGTTCCCTGAACTAGATTTCAGTGTCTGAAACAGCATTTTAAACAAAGCCTATAATTTTAGGGTTTGGTTTTGATCTCTGGCAATGATAAGCTTGTCTCTCTTTTTAGGCTCATTAGAATTTACTGGTTCTTTCTGAATCATCACCCAATTCCTATGTGAGGAATGATTCATGGATCAGGGAAGGAAAATTAATTTGAATAAAAAGAGGAAGTAGCTGATTACAAATCCCTTTCTTATAAAAGCCCACACATGTATGTCAGTATGTTATCTAAAAAGGTAATGGTGGCTTGATCCAGCTACCTGTGGCCAGCATAAATCTGAGTTGTGTGGAATCTCTGCTGCTCTCACGACCACTTCTCTGCTTGGGAGCATATTCGAGGGTGAATGCTTCCATTTTTTTCGGAGGCTCCATTTCCTCATATTGAGAGAGAACAACAATAGTAGAATAAGCAAAGATTGCATCAAAATTATGAAAATCATGGAAAACTTGCTATAATGAGTATATAATGTATGATCCCTCGTACCCTAAAGTTGAGTGACTTTTTTCTCTCTGGACGTTTTGAAAATTTCAAAAAGAGTTTCAGGAAGCACGGTGAAATCCAAAGGAAAAAGAAGAAAAGGAAAGAGCTCCTGGCAAATGCAGTACACTCTGTGCTGTGTTCTCCAGAGAAGGCCCCTCCCTTTGCATGTGTGCTTCTCCTCACAGAAAGCGGTGGAGTCTTTTTTTCCCCTCCCTTGAAATCTGGACTTGCTCAGACTCGTATAACGTGATTCGAGTGAGGCTGCCCATAATGGGCCTAGCCTTTAAGAGGACTAGCACTTTCAGCTTCCTTTCTTTTGGAAGTCCGCCACCAAAAGTCCAATTACTCTGAGACCACCATGGTGTTAGGAACCCCAAGCTAGTCATGCAGAGTGGCCATGTGAATAGACATGCTTGGCAAGTTGTTTCAGGCATCCCAGCTCTGATTCCAGACATGTGAGTGGAGAAGCCGTCTTGTAGGTTCCCGCCTGAGGAGACACCGCATAGAGCAGAAAAACTGCCCAGCACGGACTGTACGACTGTGAGAAGTCATAAATTATCTTAAGCCACTAGGTTTTGTAGTGGATTATTACGTAGCAATCAATAGCTGAAACACTCTGGTTCTGGAATCCTTATGATTCTCACATCAAAATTCTAAGTATGCCATTGTCACTTCAAATTTTATTGCTTGCAGAAACAGACATGGTTTATAAATAAAAATGGTGGGAAAATGTAGGATTTTTGTTTCCTAAAGCGAAGTCGATGCTTCCACTAAAGCAAAGTAAAAGTAATCTTACCTAGTAACAGCATGTGCTTGAATAGGATCCTGAATGACCAATATAACAGGTTTCACATGTCCTTGGCAGCGAGCTGCTTGTTTGCAGTCTACTCCCAGTCCCACTGCTAAAAAGAAAATGAAAAAACAATGCCTAGGGACCTAAGGAAAACCCCAGAGCTTCTCACTAGACAATGAACAGCCTCTTCCACTTGGGCTTGAAAAAGCTTTGTGAGCACAATTCAGTCTTCCCACATTTTGCCGGTGGGGGTAGGGAAAATCCAGAACATTTAAAGAAACTTTATAGATGCTCGTCCTTGGCTTAGATTTATATCTAGGACCTCAGTCTTTTTATAGATTTGAATTAGAAATCTCTGAACCTGAAAGATGATGTGTAGTCCCTGAATGTTTGTTTTCTGCAGCATTTAAAAACTCTAAGAACAGTAATATCAGAAGTCAGTTTCCTAAGGCCCAGGACATTCAAATAAAAAGAAAAAAAAAAAAATAGGGGCTCCTAGATGGCTCAGTCGTTAAGGGTCTGCCTTCGGCTCAGGTCATGATCCCAGGGTCCTGAGATCCAGTCCCACATTGGGCTCCCTGCTGAGCAGGAAGCCTGCTTCTCCCTCTCCTACTCCAGCTGCTTGCTTTCCCTCTTTGTCAAATAAATAAATAAAATCTTGAAAAAAAAGAAAGAAAGAAAAGAAAAAAATAAAATAGTAGAATTGAGAGAAAGCTTAAATCTCTGTTTCAACTCCTGATTTACACGTGTAACCAAAGAAAAAAGGGACTGATCATTTGTAACAGAGCTGAATCTTTCTACAACTCAAGTTTGCTGAATATCTTTACCTCATTGAACCTCCTTTTACCTAGTCTCTTTGGACACTGATAAGGACAAGGGAAGTTCTCTGTGGAGGCTCTTTCAGCATGAAACTGTTCAATTTACATTTGTTTTCTAGGTGAGCAGAGAGCAATGAGTATGGATAAGATATTGGAAGAAAGAGTAAAGGGCTGACCTACGTACAAGTGGCAGGTGTGAACTCTGTCCTGGTGGTCATGGTCCTTACCCTCAGTACCACTGACAATTAGGGCTCACCATATGCTAGCCACTGAGCTAAGCATTTTGTATATATTATCTCAATTTTTACAAGAATCCTCTGAAGCAGGAATCATTATTCTGGCTCCCCACCCTTCCCATTTTGTTATCAGAAGTTTCATTTGGTAGAGCATATGACTCTCAATCTGTCCTGGGTTCAAGGCACAAATTAGGTATAGAGATTACTTTTTTAAAAAGTTTCACTGAGGGGTACCTGGGTGGCTCAGTTGGTTAAGTGTCTGCCTTCAGCTCAGGTCATGATCCTGGGGTCCTGGGATTGAGCTCCATTTTGGGCTCCCTGCTCAGTGGGAAGCCTGCTTCTCCCTCTCTTTCTGTCCTCCCCCAATCCCCATGCTCATGCTCACTCACTCACTCTTTCATGTTCTGTCTCTCAAATTGAGAAAAATAAGGTGTAAACATTAAACTAAACCTAGAAAACACTGATTCCATAAAAGTAATTATTAGACTCCATTTCCCAGAAAGAATTTGAAGCGATCGGGTGTGGTAAATTAATCCTTCAATTTCTCATTTCTGAGAAAGACTGCCCGCTCTCCAGCTGGTACTAAAACGCAGCTAGTTGTCCTCACTATTCTCATGTAGTGCAGACTTAATAATAATAATAAACTTTACAGAGCTCTTAGAAGGATTCAGTGTTGATTCATATAAAACTTTTAGTATACTCTCTGAAACATGCTAAGCACTCAGTATGTGTTAGTATTTTTATTACCATAACAACTATCCCAATATGTAATTGATATGGAATACAGTCAGATGTGTAACTCCTGTATCCTA
Organism: Martes martes; assembly: GCF_963455335.1. Classification (NCBI taxonomy): domain Eukaryota; kingdom Metazoa; phylum Chordata; class Mammalia; order Carnivora; family Mustelidae; genus Martes; species Martes martes. Next base: position 52,227,563 of record NC_137892.1, on the reverse strand, counting down.
TATGGTTCCTAAATATCTCTCAAATATGCCTTCCTTTTTTTTTTTTTTTTTTTCTCTTCATGATTATGCCTGGTGTAGTAGTCAGTTTCAGCTGCCATAACAAAATGACATAGACTGGGTGGCTTAAGCAATGGAAATTTATTCCTCACAGTTCGAGAGTCTGAAAAGTACCACAGGCTGGATGCTGGCCCGTTCAGCTCCTGACGAAAGCCCTCTTCCTGGGTTGCTATGTCCATCTTCTTGCTGTGTCCTCACATGAAAGAAAGATAGTTCTCTCCTGTCTCTTTTATAAGCACTCTAGTCCTGGGGCACCTGGGTGGCTCAGTGGGTTAAGCCTCTGCCTTCAGCTCAGGTCACGATCTCAGGGTCCTGGGATCGAGCCCCGAGTCCGGCTCTCTACTCACTGGGGAGCCTGCTTCCCGCCTCTCTCTGCCTGCCTCTTTGCCTACTTGTGATCTCTCTCTGTCAAGTAAATAAATAAAATAAAATCTCTATAAGCACTCTAATCCCACCACAAGGGTTCCACCCTCATGACTTAATTACCCTGTAAGTCCCCATCTCCAAATAACAATACATTGAGGGTTAGGACTTCAACATACAACTTTTGAAGGGACACAATTCAGTCCATAGTGCCTCGGTTATTTCCCCCATCATCTTTTTTTTTTTTTAAGATTTTATTTATTTATTTGACAGAGATCACAAGTAGGCAGAGAGGCAGGCAGAGAGAGAGGAGGAAGCAGGCTCCCTGCTGAGCTGAGAGCCCGATGTGGGGCTCGATCCCAAGACCCTGGGATCATGACCTGAGCCGAAGGCAGAGGCTTTAACCCACAGAGCCATCCAGGCGCTCCATTCCCCATCATCTTATACCTAGACAGTTGCAACTGTCTTCAGACTGATATTCTCAATTCTTGTCTGTCTCCATTCTACACTGAACCATCTAAAAAGTGAAACTGATCACATTAAAATCATTCACTAGCAATCTCTAGACTGTAGGATGAAAGGAGAATGCCACTACTTACCCACATAAACTCTCTGTACTGCAGCCATAATGAACTCGTGTTGTTGCCTAAAAGTGCGATGATTTCTGTAAATCTGGACTTAGACAACACAACTGAATTCATTCTCACTTGCTGACTTCATCAGTTATGGTGGTCAGGGAGGAGAGGGAATGGAATCAAAATTACTTCCCATCTTGATGCACATCGTGAGTAAGTTTCAGTTGGGTGTTAGTAGAAGATATGGTCAGTGTGGTATACATATGGTCAGTGTCTACAAGCATCACAGTGGCATTGTTGCTTAGGTGTGTTGTGTACTCTTTGACCTTCAGTGTGGTTGACATCTTCTACTGACGTATGCATACCATTGTCATGCCTCAGTTTGGCCCAGAGAATCAATGAAACTTTCCCAATTGTTTGTAACTTATGTGCATAGGCTGAATTTCCTTGGCAGTTTTTCTGTAAAGTAATAAAAAGTTGAAATTTTAATTTTCCTGGCATTCTCCATTCTTTTAAAGGACTTCCCTTCCCTGCCCACTGATCCTTCTTTATTTATCCTGGAGAAATTACCAATGAGGCATTTCTTCCTTCCACTTTGAAAGCTACATAAAACAGTTATTCATGTTTATTGCTTTGATCTAAGAGCACATTCATTTCTTTTTTAAATGGATGACTGAAATCTTCCATTCAGCTGTTGACTGATGAAAATAAAATTTCTGAATTTTTTTTAATGTGTCTCTCTCAAATTTGTATTCAGACTGTTGCTAAAGAACGTATATAAAACTCTACTGGAGAGTATAAAAATCAGTTTTTCAATGCTATTTTATCTTGTATTATTTATAGCATTGAAAACGTTATGCTCTATGAGCCACCTTATTCAGTGTCATTGTGGTGATCCTGTAACAGACCATGACTCTTTCTAGTCAGCCAAATCCCAGATTCTTCAGTATAAATTCCAATCTCGATTTGCAACTTTTTCATTTACCATTTATTGTCATTCTTATTATTTAGAGGGAGCTCCAATTTATGATTCAATGCCTATACAACTCTTTAAAATATATATAGTTACAAAGTAATTGCTCGATCACACATTAATCACTTGCTACAACATTAAAGAGAAGATCCAGAAAAAAAAGAAAATAAGATTGCTAGAATTAAGGAAACAGGAAGTGGTGATGCGTAACCTCGGGAATTAGCAATTGCATCATAATTTCTTTAAAATTGTATAATTGGCACTGTGATCATAATGCCACTTAATAGTTTACATAGTGCAAAATTCAGGAAGTTGAACATGACATCTTTATAAGTTGTTTCCTTTCAGAAGAAAAGTACGCCATCGCCATATCAAAAGTGAAGTTTGAGTTTCTTTGGGCCAAAAGGCAGTAACAAACTTGGTCTGATCCTTTCACAAAAGTACTCTTTCAGTTACCTTATCATAAGTGAAATGGCCTGCCTCATAAAAGATCACTTTCCTTACAACCAGTTCCAAGAGGCCACTCCTTCCAATTAATAGGATGTCAAAAATATTTGTGCTTCCTTCCGTAAGGTTACAATGTCCCTGGGTAATGATTTTGCCTATTTTTAAATCTATGCTTCTTGCTTACACCACCCTTTCCTTATTCATGTTCCTGTGGTTCCCATTTCTCAAGCTAGCCTCCCTTCCTAGATCAGTTTCCCTCTCCACAACTCTCTCTGAACACAACCTCTGTCTGTTTCTCCCTGTTCCTTACTCCTTGTTCTTTATTCTCACTCTGAACTCCTTTCCCTTGACCCTGTGACGGGACAGTCTAAGAATATTTTCACTAGCTCTTTTGATTTCTTCACCAACTTGTCTCCCTCTTCCAGTGACTTTGTCAATCACCAGTCTAGTCTGTGCTGCACGGTTCTCTTCCTTTTATTAACCAATTAGTGCTACACTGTAATGGATACTAGTTTATTCTAAGTAACCTTAACTGAGCCACCTCTGCTTCTCAAAAATCCTTTGGATTGTCTTTCATTGATTTTTTTTTTTTTTAAGATTTTATTTATTTGACACAGCGAGAGAGAGCAGGAGAGCACAAGCAGGGGGAGCCGCAGAGGGAGAGGGAGAAGCAGGCTCCCCGCTGAGCAGGAAGCCCCACATGGGGCTTGATCCCAGGACCCTGGAATCATGATCTGAGCTGAAGGCAGTCACTTAACCACCTGAACCACCCAGGCATTCCCCCCCAAACTTTTTTTTAAAAAATATAATGTATTCTTTCCTTCAGGGCTACAGGTCTGTGAATCATCACTCTTACACAATTCATAGCACTCACCATAGCACATACACTCCCCAATGTCCCTAACCCAGCCACCCTATCCCTACTCCCTTCCCACCCCCTAGCAACCTTCCCTTTGTTTCCCGAGATTAAGAGTCTTTTATGGTTTGTCTCCCTCCCCAGTCCCATCTTGTTTCATTTTTTTCCTTCCCTTCCCACCCACAACACACCCCCACCCTGCCTCTCAAATTCCTAATATCAGAGAGATCATATGATAATTGTCCTTCTCTGATTGACTTATTTCCCTTAAGTCATCTTTGAAACAGAGCCCTTAAGTTTTGCGCCTATTACTGTCTAGTCTCACTCTCTCTTCAAAGTATAGACAACATGATGTCTCACTCACCTGCCCTTATTTTTATCTGATCATTTATCTTTGTTGTCTCCCTTCTTTGCCACTTTCCTGCCATTTTAGATAAGGCAGTAAATAACTCATTTTCACCAAAGCCAACCCTCCCAATTGTGCCCTTCTTCTGTTTTCCCTTTTCTTGGCACTTGCTTCATGAAATTTTCCACAATTGCCTTACATCTTAAATCCCTCTCTCTCTCTCCTCTGGGTCTTTTCTCTTCATCTAAAAACAAGCATCACTTCCACTGTCTTAAAAGAACTTACTCATAATGCCTTATCAAGTTACTTCCCTGCCTCTCTCCTGTACCAAACAGCTTCTTTTTTTTTTTTTTTTTTTTTTTTTTTTTTTTTAAGAGTTAGGAAGGGGCAGAGAATCTTGAGCAGGTTCCTGGATGCCCGGTGTGGAGCAGACGTAGGACTCAGTCCCATGACCCTGAGATCACGACTTGAGCCAAATCAAGAGTCAGACGCTTTCCTGACTAAGCCATCCAGGTGCCAAACTGACCAACTTCTTGAAAAATACTACCTGTACTCTTCACCTTCTGTTCACTGCTAAGCCTCAGCAGTATCTTGCTTATTGTCTTTCATTCATCACCTATAACCTTGGACAACAAATCTGCTGACCTCTCCTCTAATGTCCTTATCCTTACACTTATGCGTAGATCGGTACTGATAACTACCCTTCACCGAATAGTGCCATCTCCTTTGGTTTTTATGACACTCTTTCTCTCTCTTTTTTTTTTTCCCCCCTGGTAAATCTTGTGTCTGAGAACTCTGGGGTATATATGTTTTCCAGGGATTGCCTTTGCCTTTTCAGTTATCATAGTGGTAATTTTCAAATCTGTCAGCTTGAGCCCAACTTTTCTTCCCAGTTTCTTCCCTGCCTGTCCTCTCCTTGAGAATAATATCTTGTTCTCAAGAAATAGAAACATTTTCTTCAGCTTTGCTCCTCTGTCTGCCCAAACTCCGCTGATCTCTCTCCCTTATTCTTTCTCCTTCTTCCTTTTTTCCTTCCTTTTAATCCTTTTCTGATATTCCTAACCTGAAGCCAGTGTAATTTCTTTAACTCCAGTCATAGACTTTTGGGTCAGTAGCTGTCAAATCTGACTGATCATCAAAATCAGGCTTTCAGAGTGGTGCTGGCTGACTCAGTCAGTAGAGCATGACTCTTGAACTTGGGATTGTGAGTTCAAGCCCCAATTTGGGTATAGGCCGATTAAAAAAAAAGAGAGAGAGAGAGACTTTCCAAAATTATGGCTTAATAAGGGGTGCCTGGGTGGCTCAGTCAGTTAAGTGTTCAACCCCTGATCTCAAGCTCAAGTCATAATCTCAGGGTCATGAGATCAAACCCCACGTTGGTCTCCACACCTAGCTGGGAATCTGCTGGAAATTCCCTCCCTCTGCCCCTCTCTCCCTCCCTCTCCCCACCTCACACTCTCTCTCTTCTTCAAATAAATAAGCATTTTTAAAAAACTTATGGTTTAATGAGTCTCCCTGCAGACTTACTGAATTAGAGTCTTCAGTGATCAAGTCCTAATACCTGTATAATTTTTTAAAGTTTCTCATTGTTTTCTGATTGAGGGTAACTGTAGATCCTAAGTCTGAAATATTCTGTGTCCATTCTTTTCCTTGTGGGGGCCTCTCATCTGCCCTTCCCTTACCTCAGGCCCTCATTATCTCCCTTTCTGACCACAATGGTAGTTGCCTAACCGGTGCCCTTGCCAACAGCATTCTCTCTGCCAATCTATTACTTTCCTAGGAGATGAAGCTTGGTGTAGATAAGGCCACACCTCTTTCTCAGAAATTTTATGTGGCTTTTACTTCCTATAAAATAACTCTGTTTTTGCTGAACGTAGACCGCATAATGCCTTCATGACCCAGTGTTACAAACATTTTTTTCATTAAGCATCTTCACTGACCTTTAATTCCAATCAAAAGGACTAATTTACCCTAATTTATGCATTTGCCTTTTTTGCCTCTTTTAGCTATACCCACTACCTTAATCTCAATATTTACATGTTCAAAGAGAGCTCAGCTTTAAGTCCCAGCTAAAATTCCTTATCCCTTTCAAAGACTTTGGTGATAACTATCAAAGGTGGGTAACTGAAGCTTTCCCTGGGTTTTTATTTAACTTTGTCTCTCTCTTCTAATATGTATCTTCTACCTTTTATTATAGGGTGTGTGTGTGTGTGTGTGTGTGTGTGTGTGTGGTATTTGAAAGAATATATCTAATTCATCCTCTTACCTGTCACATTTTATCTCATATATTTTTTTTTATTTTTTAATTTTTTATTAACATATAATGTATTATTAGCCTAAGGGGTACAGGACTGTGAATCATCAGGCTTACACACGTCACAGCACTCACCATAGCACATACCCTCTCCAATGTCCATAACCCCACCACCCTCTCCCTACCCCCCTCCCCCCGGCCACCCTCAGTTTGTTTTGTGACATTAAGAGTCTCTTAAGATTTGTCTCCCTCCTGATCCCACCTTATTTCATTTTTTCCTTCCCTACCCCCCAAACCCCCCATGTTGTCTCTCAAATGCTCATATCAGGGAGATCATATGATAGTTATCTTTCTCTGATTGACTTATTTCGCTCAGCATAATGCCCTCTAGTTCCATCCATGTCGTTGCAAATGACAAGATTTCATTTCTTTTGATGGCTGCATAGTATTCCATTGTGTATATATACCACATCTTCTTTATCCATTCATCTGTTGATAGACATCTAGGTCCTTTCCATACTTTGGCTATTGTGGACATTGCTGCTATAAACATTCGGGTGCACATGCCCCTTCAGATCACTACATTTGTATCTTAAGTGTAAATACCCAGTAGTGCAATTGCTGGGTCATAGGGTAGCTCTATTTTCAACCTTTTGAGGAAATTCCATGCTGTTTTCCAGAATATCTCATACATTTTTGATGTTTGCTAAAACATAATTCTTGAATAACAAGCAATAGCCAATATCTAAGTGTTCTGCATTTCAACCATTAAATCCTCACTGGATACAGAGAAAGTTATTTGGGAGGTACTAATATTACTGTCATTTTACAGAGGAGGAATGTGTGTCTCAGAGCAGTGAAGTAACTTACCAAGGTCACACAGCTAGTAAATGGCCTTCAAGTAATCTGACTCCGGAGTCCAGGCTCAGAGCTGCAGTTCTGCCTTTTTTATATGAATAAATCATACTCAGTCAACCTCAGTGCATGCTTTTTAAAAAAATGTAATTTGCCAAGGGCCCATATTCAAAACAGATCTTTTTCTTTTAATTGAATTTGACAGAAGCAAATTATAAAATTTATTATCAGTAACCTTCAGGAAAGCAAATGATGTGATTTATAATTAGGATGCATCAACCTCCAGAAAGAAGTCAAAATTGGATTGTAGGAAAGACTGAGGGTGTTGAAAAGCAGTTTAAAGCCCTATTGTACAGTTCTATAAAGATAATGTAAGTTGGTGTGGTTATAAATTGACAAGTAATAGAAATGAGCAATTTTTGATCCTTACACTCATTTAATTATACAATCTCTAAGAAGTGTGGTGTTTTCTCTCTTTTCCTCAGTTTCTTCCCTAATGTCAGAATATTTGCAAATAAACACTCAATCTGTGGTTATAGTAAAGCTACTTTACCAACAAGGAAAAAAATAATTTTTTTTTTTACAAATGTGTTTCACAAACACTGTAACAGGATAAACTCTACCTGGTTTTAAAAAAATGGATAGAAACAAATAAAAAATGTAGCAAGATCTGTCTAGCCTATAAAAATGGAATCAAAAAATGTAAAAAAAAAAAAAAGAAAAGATGAAATCAAATAGAAAAAATGTCTCCTTTTGAGGGCTTGGTAAGCACAGTGACCTAAAAAAATTATATGGCTGCTCATTAGTCTGATCTACTAATGCCAAGTGGTGGTATCTAAAATTAAATAAAATTCCAATTTTAGTTCATTCTTTTTTTCCCCCTGAGGAAGATAAATTTAATTTTTTTTATTTTCTATTTGAGTATGTTCCACACAATGTTACGTAAGTTTCAGGCGCACAATATAGTGATTCAGCATCTGTATACATTATGCTGTGTTCACCACAAACATAGCTGCCATCTGTCACCATATAATGCTACACAATATCATTGACTATATTCTTTATGCTGTGCCTTTTATTCCCATAACTTATTCATCCCATAAGTGGAAGTCTGTACTTCCCACTTCCCTCCACCCATTCTGCCCATCCTCCCACCCCCCTCCCTTCTGGCAACCATTAGTTCTCAGTATTTATAGGTCTGATTCTGCTTTTGTTTGTATGCTTATTCATTGATTTGTTTTTTTAGACTGCTAAATATAAATTAAATCCTATGTCTTTCTTAGCCTGACTTATTTCACTTAGCATACTACTCTCTAGGTCCATCTGTGTTGTTGCAAATGGCAAGATCTCATCCTTTTTATGGCTATGTAGTAGTCCATTGTGTGTATGTATGTGTACATGTATATATACACACCTCACATCTTCTTTATCCAATGATCTCACTCTTAGGAAAAGAAGTGGAAACATAGTTTTAATTAGAGTGATAGTGTCTAACTTATAGTCGCCACTAATATCTGACGCCTGTGAACCACTGTAACCATTAACAATTTGAATTCCAGGTGAAAGAGGATAAAAAGAGAAAAAAAGCTAGAATTAAGATCTCACAAATTTTAAGGTCTACATATGACATTGAGAGACAAATATACAAACGCTTTAATGGTATATCATTGGGTAAAAATCACTTTGATCAAATTACTTTGATCACTAATATATAAATATTGTCAGTATAGGTATTACTGTTTTTTTGGACAGCCTCTTTCTGCATAAATGTATTTAATCTGGGAACTGCCTTTCTTTCTTAACACGGTAGTTCCTCTTTGTTTCTATGTAAGGGCTTGGTCTAAGGTTGTTTGGTAAGAATGAGTAGTAAGATATTAGTTTACTTCCATATGGATAAAACTCCCAGCCACACCTGTGGGTACTATACCATTGCTTAAATGAACACTGATAAACCTGTGTATTACACAGATATCATACCACTTTATGGTCTGTTATTATTGTATATTCCTGAAAACAGCTCTGTATGTGGGTTTGGTGTTAGTTTTCTTGGTTTACAGTTATAGCTATTTAACAACAGAATAATATCCCCAAAGCTTTTATGAAATATATTACATTATTTCAAAGACCAGACAATGCCCTGATAATCTTACAGCTATAGGGAGAAAAAATGCAATTAATCATGTTGACAAAGAAGATCCAAAAGATTAACTCAAGTAGCCTTTTTAGAATAGTGACATGGCAAGAGAAATAAAAATAAAATAAAAATTTAAATTTCTGTTCCAGTTTTGCAATTTCATAGCCAGAGAACCGAATTAAAAGAAATAAGTGTGAGGTCAGCTGGCATTTATCCAGGTTGAGGGTCTACCAGAAAACAGCTCTAGAACTGACATATTTAACACACTGTAAAAATATTTTCTTGAACACATCTTTAGTATTCATTTTTATGAGACATTGTGTCAGAATTGACTCAAGACTTCAGCGTTGAATTTGAGCCTGTTAAATCTTAATGACTGCCATGTGATGTCCTATCAAACCATCTATAAAACATAACTAGCTATTCATGGCCAAATACATAGTAACCTAATTTCCAAAAATTATGAGGCCATATAGTAAGATTCAAAATATAGATGTAGGCATGTTGAAAGATGCATTGTATATTTTCATAGTATTATAAAAGCTAAGTGTGTTGGAAATTGCTGTTCGGTGCCTGAGCATGCCTGGAGATGAGTGTTTTGAACTCTTTAACGGCTGAGTAACTGGTAATGTAGTTAGAAAACTAGGTTAAGCCAGTCCTCAGTTGTTAGCTGGCTGGCCTCATGCTTGTTTAAGGTCTCCTTAAAACTTTGGTCATAATGTCATTTTGTAAAATAATAATGAAGTATGTTAAAAATTACTATGTTGGCTGTGAACCCAAATGATAATTCTTCCCATAGTTCCGAGACATTTTCCTCACAAGAAGAAAACAAACCATTTAACCTTTTCCTTGAGTATCACAGACCTATTTGACTCCCCTCAGTAGGATATTATCTAGCAACTTTGAAGTACATGGTTCAAATGGAATTACTCTAATAACAGTTTGTGCAAGGTCCATGTGGGTATGTCTCATCTAACTTGATTATTCTCCTTAGATTCAAAATTATAGTCTGCAAATTGAAAATTATATATAGCTTTTGCAAGGCGAGACCATAATTCTAGGCTTGTACTGTTTTTATTTTTTTCATTCCCAATAAATCACACTAGAAGTAGGCCTGACACTGGACTGTCCTTTAGTATCCAGGAAAGCCCTAAGTCAGCTGTTGTTGGAGTGCCACCGTTTAGGTTCTCAGCAGACCTTGAGACTCCTCTGAAAATTTGTTCACATTCCTCCTTTTTACCCCTGGAAAATAAACTCTAGGCCAGTATTGATCAGCTCTCTTCTCTTGCATGAAGATCCAAGTTTTCGCCTCAGGTGAAATGAAAACATCCTTCCCAATTAGGCTTGCTTCTTTCATATCTCAGTAAGGGTCAGGCTATATCCATGCCAGAAAGTGGTGGGGGTGGGCCTCCACTATCAGTGATGTTTACTGTACCCACTTTATGTCTCAGATGTCCTATGGGCTACTTAAATTACCTTCCAGAGTAGAAATTTACAGTTGTGAGTCACAATGCATTGGGGAGACTCATTGCCAGCATTTTTAAGCAGGGTGGGATGGGTTAGAATAGAAAAGGGAGGAAAGGAGGGAGGAAGGGAGCTGGGGGAGGAGGGGGGCGGATAGAAGACACTGAGAGGACCAGTTTAAATACGCCGCTCAGGAAACTTTCAGTGATGGTTTGGATGTGGTGGAATTTACAGTCTGCCGTCTGAAAGCAACTGTCCTCCAAGAGTAATCTTCAGGCTCCGTCAGGTAAACAGAAGGGTCCTATAGCTAAATGGGTTTGAGAAATTCGGGTACAAAGAAAGTTCAACTTTTTTTTATTATGTGATTTTGGGGTTCTTTAAATATACAGGAAGGCACTGTGTGGAGCCATGCACTATTTCCTGAACTTGACTAAAGGCGTGATGGTCATGAGAATGAAGATGATAGTAGTGAGGCTTATCGAACATGCGCTTTGTGCCGGGCTCTGTGCCGACTGCTTTCTGTGTATGCTTTCTCCCTACATTCCCCCATGTAGTGCGGCATATGAGGGGCAAGGAGGCATGGGGTCAATCTCTGGGAAGTGGGGGTACTAGTAGGCTAGCAGGACTCGGAAGGAAGAGAGTTTAAGAGGAAGGATACTAAATTCAGCTTTGGATGGACTGAGCCTGAGATGCTTTGGGGATCTCCAGGTCTGGAGTTCTAGAGCTCAGGAGAGATGGAGTTGCACATTTGGACCTTGTTGTCCCTCAAGTGCTCTTTGAAAGAAAGTGACTATGGAGATTATAAATTTAGTAAGGATGGCAAAATAAAGTGAAGAACCTGGTACATAGCGGAGAGCAGAGATGTACAAAATCTAGCCTGTTGCAACAAACATGAGAGCTCTTAAAACCCATCTGGAGAACAGGGAACCTATGCTGAGTCCTGTGGCTCCTCTCTCCAGGTGTATTTATAAATGTTCGTAGATTTGTTATCTCTTCCACCTGTAGTATCCTCATGCTGATTTGGCAGTTCTGTGGAATCTATGTCATCTTGTGTTCTTCTGTGACTTTAGGTTTATTTGCCGAGAACACTAGTGTGTGACTCTGCATTGTGGGATTAATGTTAACCCTTGTTAAGGAAGCTTAAGACACAATTTATATGTTCTCACTGAGAAATGGGTCAGATTCATGAAACTTCTTTGCCTCCAGGTATTTGTTAATTTCAGAATAAAGGCCAATAATTTAGAAGTAAGGCCTTTTGATACCTTTTTTTTCAATTACCTTTTTTTCTCATTTAAAAATAATGCATGCCTGTTGTTGGAAATTGCCCCATAAATATCTTAAATCTACGCATTATTTCACAGCTGTGTTCCTTGTTTTACATTGATGAGTTTGTTTTAGTAGCACATCCAAATTGTTAGAATCAGAAGGTCAGTGAGGTAAAATTAAAACAAGTACTTTAGAAGATTGTAAACACAGAATAAATTTCAGCCTCATGTAAATGAGGTGTGATTTCCATAATAAAGCCATTATTGTTGTCACTGGTGCATAGCAATAAAGCCAGGGCTGCAATTACAAAGAGAAGAAATAATATAGCACCATACTTTCTTTAAAAATGGCAATTAAATTCATTGAAATAATATTTTCCACTAAAAAATAAAGAGATTTTATGTATTCTCAATGGAATCTACAAAATCCCATAAGTAGACTTTCTTAATGATAGCAGTACTAAATGACACATACACTTGCTGATTTTTTTCCTTTCCCCAAGTAATTTCTTTTACTAAAAGACTTTCAGACTACTTTGTCTACTACATTAATGACTCCTTGCTAATTTAAGTGTTTAAATTAAGTACTTTGAGAATTTGATTTTTTTTTCTCCCTGTCATAGAACTTCATCTTAACACAAGACTGCCTTTTTTAACATGGCCTTTAAAAAAAAAAAAAAAAAATTGTAGTAAAATATACATAACACAAAATTTACCATTTTAACCATTTTCAAGTTTATAATCCAGTGGCAAAAAGTACATTCACAATGTTGTGCAATCATCTGTCCATCGAGAAGTTTTTCATCAACTCAAACATAAACTCTGTGCCCAATAAACAAAACTTCCTATTCCCCATTTCTCCTAGCCCCTGGTGACCTGTCTTCTACTTTCTGTCTAGATGAATTTGCCTACTTGAGGCACCTCATAAAAGTGGAATCATACAGTATTTGTCCTTTTGTGTCTAGCTCATTTTAAGATAATATTTTCAGGGGCGCCTGGGTGGCTCAGTGGATTAAAGCGTCTGACTTCGGCTCAGGTCATGATCCCAGAGTCCTGGGATCGAGCCCCACATCAGGCTCTCTGTTCCACGGGGAGCCTGCTTCCTCCTCTCTCTCTCTGCCTACTTGTGATCTCTGTATGTCAAATAAATAAATAAAATCTTTAAGGAAAAAAAAAAAAAAGATGTTTTCAACATTCATCCATGTTGCAGCACATGTCAGAATGTCATTCCTTTTTGAAGCTGAGTAATATTCCATCGTGTGTGTATACAGGAACAAGCATTTTCACTGCAAAGATTTCACTGCATAATTAATAGGCCATAAGGTAATTTGGCCGTAAAAGACAAAGTCATGAAAAAGAAAAAGGATATCATGAAATATGAAAAGTGAATGACAAAATTTAAAAAGACTTTATTATGAAATATGAAACATTTGGATACATTTTATTTATTTATTTATTTATTTATTAAAAGATTTTACTTGGGGCGCCTGGGTGGCTCAGTGGGTTAAAGCCTCTGCCTTCAGCTCAGGTCATGATCTCAGGGTCCTGGGATCGAGCCCTACATCGGGCTCTCTGCTCAGCCGCGAGCCTGCTTCCTCCTCTCTCCCTCTCTGCCTGCCTCTCTGCCTAGTTGTGATCTCTGTCTGTCAAATAAATAAATAAAATCTTTAAAAAAAAAGATTTTACTTATTTATTTGACAGACAGAGATCACAAGTAGGCAGAGAGGCAGGCAGAGAGCGAGGGGGGAAGCAGGCTCCCGGCTGAGCAGAGAGCCTGATTCGGGGCTCCATCCCAGGACCCTGGGATTGTGTCCTGAGCTGTAGGCAGAGGCTTAACCTACTGAGCCACCCAGGCACCTCTTATTTATTTATTTATTTTTAAGTAGGCTCCATGCCCAACATGGGACTTGACCTCTAGGAAACTGATAGGATTTTCATTAAGTGCAGCATTAATTTTCATTGTGCCGAATGGAAATCACGGTAGCTGTTAAACAACAACACGCCCCTCCCCCTTCATCACCACCACCCACTCCGGAGCAGCCCTTCTCCTGTGGTAGTTACTCTATGCCCCAAAGAGGATAAAGGTACCTGCTCAGTGGTGGATTAGCCATAAAACTGATGAAGTTTCAGTTTCAGGGCCTCTCCCTTGCATAAATCCCCTCTAGGATTCGATACCTAATTTTGCTCTGGCGATTCTTATTTTGTAAAGTAGCCTCTGCAAGTTTTATAAACTTCAGGCCCACAAAATCTGCATGTGTCTCTGGATATGTTTCTTCTATCTGAAATCGTGTACTCATCATTGTTGTACTGCTGGGAAACCAGCCTGGGGTCTATTGTTCAGTATGCTGAGTTATTTATGACTGGCTTTCTTCCTTGCAGAGTTTCTGGTCTGGGGTGCCAAGCTACCACGGTTTTCTGCGGAGTTCCAGAGAAACCTAGGCCATGGGTGTTTCTAGTCGGTCCCAGTATGCTCTCTTGGCTCTCCCGCCGAGCTTTGACAGCGCACAGTACTTGTTTGGCTCTAGGCACATTAGAGGAACATGCGGGCCAAATTTTGAAAACCGGGTTCCTAGTTGTTCATGCAAAATATGCATGTCCTTTTGTACTCTGCACAGAGCCATAAATAGAATTTTGTACTTACACAGTGGGAACAAAGAATGAAACTGCCAGACTTGATATCTAATCTTTAAAAAATTTAATGAGCATAGCATAGGAAGTTTCCTAAATATTAGGGTATCTTGTCATAAGTAAAAAGGAGCCTCTGGCCTTTCATCAAATTGTATGATTTCATTAAACAAAAATAAATTTTTATAAAATTTAAATAAATCTTAATATATTCTTTCCTGTTCTATTGCAAGGCATTAATGACAAAGGAATTATTCATCTGTATAAACTATGTCTTTTTTTTTTTTAAAAGATTTTATTTATTTATTTGACAGAGAGAGGGAGAGCAAGCACAAGCAAGGGGAGCAGCAGGCAGAAGAAGAGGGCAGGGAGCCCAACGCAGGGCTCCATCCCAGGACCCCAGGATCATGACCTGAGACGAAGGCATTTAACTGCCTGAGCCACCCAGGTGTCCCAGACTGTTTCTTATATTATTCTTATTTTCTCTGTGAAGTTATAACAATAACTCAGACAATTCTATATTCTTTATGAAGGGCCTACTTTGGGAAGATACCAGCATAGTGTCCTCTTAAACCCCTTTTTCTCCTCAAAAAATAAAGAATGCTCAGTTTCCCTATTCCACCTCCCGTACCCCATTCCCTTTCCCTCCTTTCTCTTCTAGTGCTTTTCCTTTCCCTTCCCTCCCCAAAGAATCCCATCCTAAAGCCATCCTCACAGTTACCATCTACAGAAAGGTGTTAAAGAATGGAATGCAGGAATCATTCATTGTGAGGGGGACATCTATGGGGGGGTATAGCCCTGCATGAGGTGTCAGAACCCATGTGTGCAAGGGAGGGGATGACAGCACCAGGACACTGGTCACAATCAAATAGGGCAGTTGATCAAATAGGTAAATTCATTAAGAATAATGAGAAATAGATTTCTTTTTTTTTTTTAAGATTTTATTTATTTATTTGACAGAGAGAGAGAGGCCACAGTAGGCAGAGAGGCAGGCAGAGAGAGAGGGGGAAGCAGGCTCCCCACTGAGCAGAGAGCCTGATGTGGGCCTCAATCCCAGGACCCTGAGATCATGACCTGAGCCAAAGGCAGAGGCTTAACCCACTGAGCCACCCAGGTGTCTGAGAAATAGATTTCTTAACAACAGATAAGAGATTTACAAAAATTAAAAGGAAGGAAATTAGAATTAACCCTGTGGTGTTGGATTGAAATTAGATGTATTGGTGTGACCTGGTGCTGATGTTCATTATGTAGAGACAGATCCAGTGATCTAGATGTAAAGATCTAGATGCGTGTGTGCATTCATATGTGAACCTCCATATATTCTCTAGCTCTGTCTGCTGAGAAGGTTTAGGGGCAGAAACACCCCAATAATTACGAGCATACCTAGCACCCAGTCTTGGTTTCTAAATGCCATTCTCCCCAAAAAGAAACCAGAACTGGATCAAGGAAAGTACAAGATGAGTTTGAAACATCTTGTTGGACCATTGGGGTGCCTGGGTGGCTCAGTGGGTTAAAGCCTCTGCCTTCGGCTCAGGTCATGATCCCAGGGTCCTGGGATCGAGCCCCACATCGGGCTCTCTGCTCAGCGGGGAGCCTGGTTCCTCCTCTCTCTCTGCCTGCTTCTCTGCCTACTTGTGATCTGCCAAATAAATAAATAAATAAATAAAATCTTTAAAAAAAAAAAAAGAAAGAAGGAAAGAAACATCTTAATGGACCAGAAATCAAGGAAGTACTTATAGAATGATGAGGACATAACAAAAGGCTCAGAAGCCATCTTGCCAGGGCTCCCATTAGTCAAATTTAGGATAATTTGGGACATCAACATGAAAATAATGGAAAATAACCCATTAGTACATATGAGTCCATGTTTTAAAAATACATAAATGAGTAAATTAAACATTCAAAAGGAAAAAGGTATTTATCCAGTTTCAAAGTAATCCCACATGAATACTTAATAATCATAAAGGAAAACAGACTAACTTCACAGTGGAGACGTATGCAGCCACTACCTTAATCAAGTGACCTGAATGAGTCGTCCAAGTCATGGGACAAATCGAATTTTTGTGCTACCCAACAGAATGCTATAAAAAGGGGCCAGCCTCCCTTCTGTGATTTCTGTCAAACTTTATAATCTGAATCACAGGAAAACATCAGATGAACTCAAATTTAAGGACACTCTACAGGAAAAACCGACCAGTGGTCTTCAAAAGTGTCAGTCTTAAAAGCCAAGTACACACAGGTGCACTGAAGGAGATTGTAGAAGCATGTCAGCCAGACCTTTCTGCTACAAAGGAGGTGATGGAAACAATGGACAAATCTTGAGTGGGATCTGAGGATGGCAGTAACAGATCGGCATTAATTTCCTGATTTGATGGTCCCATTTTGTTTATGTAGGAGAACATCTTTGTAGAAAATATACATTAATGTATTCAGAGAGGAGGGGCACCTGAGTGGCTCAGTCAGTTAAGTGCCCGACTCTTGATCTGGGGGTTCTGATATTTGGTGTAGAGATTACTACTAATAATAATAATTACAAACTTAAAAATGTTACTTTAAAAAATATATTAAAACATAGAGTATTCAGAGAGTGATGCAGGATTCAGTTGGCAACTTTTAAGTGGTTCAGTAAGAAAACAAACCTGTGTTGTCAAACTGTACTGGTGGCTCTTCTATAAGGTCGAGAATGTTTCATAATAAAAGCTTTAAATTGCTAAGGTTGGGTTATTTAATTCTTCTGATTTCCAGAGTACATGTAGATTCCAGGCAGTAAGTGGTAATGGTGGGTGTATATGGACCTTGAGGTCTGTCCTAAGAGTTGTCAGTAGTGTGGTCCATCCTGATGTCTTTCAACAGCTTGAAATGTGCTTCTTTGTAGCTGCTATGATCTGATTCACTTACCAAATCTTATCTAGCTTGTCATTTCAATGTTAAAATCCCCTTTTTAAGGTTATTATTCTATAATGCACATGTCAATGACAAAAGACAAGGGTAATGAAGTCCTTGGCCCTGAAGAAATCTGTCCTGGAAAACTACTGAAATAAATGGCATGAGAAACAATGGATAGACTAAACTTAGTGTTGGCGATAGCAAACCCATCACTTCATCTTTGCTCTAATGTTAGCTATAAAGTTTGGTGTCTTTTCTGTTAAAAAAGAGAGAGAGAGAGAGAGATGAATATATCCTTTGCCATGATACACAAACTAGTATTTGTATCATTTCTGTTTTAAAATGTCGGGTTAGGAGCATCTGGGTGGCTCAGTCCGTTAAGCATCTGCTTTCAGCTCAGGTCATGATCCCCAGGTCCTGGCTTCGAGTCCTGCCTCATGCTCTCTGCTCAGTGAAGAGCCTGCTTCTCCCTCTCCCTGGGCCTGCCCCTCTGCCTGCTGTGCTCGCTCTCTATCTTTGTCTCTCTGTCAAGTAAATAAATAAAATCTTTAAATAAATGTTTTAAAAGTGGAGTTAAACTACTCTAATTTCGGGAGCACACCACTGCCTGCCTTTTCCTGGTGGAGAGCTCTTTAAGGGGATTTACCTGGGGTTGAAATGTGATTGCATCTCTGTAGTTGTTCTTGGCGCTTCCTGAACAGTCCAGCAGGTGGTAGTCTAGGAGAGGCACAGTTCTCATTCTTCCCCACCCCCTTGCCTACCAGCAAAACAGAAAGAACGTAGACTCAGCAACGTGCCTTCTCCTCTCTGGCAAAAGAATGGGATTTCCAAGGTTGTTCTTTCAAAATGGGTACTTCGGCATACACAAGAAGAAGTATCACAAGAAGAGAGCCAATATGAATCTGTGTGTATGTGTGACTATGCAGTACACCAAAGCTCAAAAAAAAATTTTTTTTTTAATTTCTAGAAATTCCACTGGTTTTATATCTCTTTGGCCTGATTTCTGTGACATGGCTTTGGGGAGGCCTGCACATGGCTTACAGACACTTCTGGATGTTGGTCCTCTTTGTCATTTTCAACAGTCTGCAGGTAAGCTTACAATCTGGTTATTGATGGCACACGTGTATCCTAGTGAACACAGGACATGGAGTTTCAATGTCAAGGAATCAAGTGTCAACTTTTAGATGAATTCTTAAACACAACACCATGCAGAGTTGTAGAATAAAATGATGGGGTGGCTAAATCTTTAATAACTGAAATACAGCTGGGCTTCTAACTTGCTGATTATACAGATAGAGAAGACATAAAATATTTACCCTCCTTTATTTAGAGAATATCTAGGTAACTACAGAAACATATTTCTCTTTCAGCAGGATTGATGTTTATAAACTTTTCAGGTGGTAGCCATGGAGGACCTGTGCACATATCTGGACGGTGGCTGTATCTAGAAGTTAGATCAATTGAGGAGTGAAATAGACACCAGTGTTCAAGCAGTCCACTCTTAAGTCTGGTGTTTAGTGAAATGAGAGTGTTTTGGTTCACTGAAAAATGATTGACATCCTCTAAGTCTGGCAATGCCCAGCTTAAATTAGTTTTGTGAGCGTGCTTGGATAGCATAACTAGAAATTATATAACTGGAGCAAAAATTAAAGCTGACTTTTTTAGTGCTTTTGTTAAAATGGAAAAAAGTTGTACCCTGAAATTAACAAATGGAACAAGTGAACTCATTTTCCTTATTTTCCAAAGTGAAAAGGTCTGTCCTGGACCAAAATAATTTCTTGAATTTACCAAAGATATCTCTAAACTCAAGTCCCTCTTTTGACCACCATCTTGCCAGGAACATGTGTAGAAAAACCCATTAGGATGATAGCATACAACTAAAATAAGACTCAAAGCATATTTCTATTTAATTTTAAGGTGATGATTTAGTTAATGACACCTTCTCTTCCAGCAGGATGCCTAATCAAATCATAATATGGACTTAGGAAGGGCAAAAATACAAAGTAACTTGGAAGTTTGGCATCACGTTGACACAGACAAACATCTCTTTATAGCCATAGTGAGAATCAAGTGCCTGCTCCTAGCACACTGTATTAGTGCTTCCCATACCAGGATGAAGGTGACAGGCCTGCTCCTCGAGAATGTGATGATCCAAGAGAGTAAACAATTACTAGTGAGAGTACACTGTGGCAGGTGCTGTGCAAACAAAATGTTAAGAGCTGAGTGAAGGGCCTGTTTATTCCCACCTGTGCTGGCCTTTGAGATGAGCCCCAGAAGTGAGCCATTCAGGTCAGAGGCCCTGTCTGGTCACCTCTGAATCCCTAAGACCTAGGGGAGCCAGCACCAAGGTCCCCACTGACAGCCTGTGGATGTGTTATTTGGTGGACCCACAACAGTACACTGAACAGTGTTTTAAATAATTTAATATTTGTGGCAGACCTTTAAAATTGAGAAATTTCACATAAAAACTTGAATTTCTGACTTTTCTTTAGCGGCAGTACCTGCTTGGCAGCAATTCTCCAGTCCTAAGCAGATGCTGCCCCCATGAGATGGGGCATGTGACCTTATAAGACATGATCGACTGCATTCATTCATTCCACCTGCCCATGAGTTTGTGACACCTTTAATGCTGATTAACTAAGTGAAGAGTGTATGGTTAGATATGGGTATTTCAGGCCGAGAAACAGCATTAGCCTGGGCAATGCAAAAGGAAACTGATTCATCTTGCCAAGATTTAACAAAGAGCTGGAATGGGGGTGGGAAGAAGAAGAGCTTTGCAGTTAGGAAGGTAACCCTGGGAGCAGACACAGACATGGTAGGTTGAACTCCATGCCATGTTACCATGCTTGGGATGGGATGTTAAACTTCAGCTTTTAAGAAGTGGGAAGCCATCAGAGTTGGAGTTTTTGTTTGTTTCATTCTGATTTGCTTTTTATGTTTTGTGAGTTTTTAAATTTTTTAAATTTTGGTTAAGAATGACATGCCTATACTACTTTTTAGAAAGGTAACAGGAAACAGTTAGGAGGGTATTGAAATGTGGAACATCTCCGGCTGGGTGGGCTACTATCATATTCCAGCCCATAATGCTCTGGTTGCATACCTGGGAATAGAGAGTAGGTGACAGGTTTGAGGGCTGTAGAGGTAACTATCAATGCAATTTGGTTTGCCGATGAAATGTAGGAATGTAGAATACGAAAGAACAATTCAGGGCACCTGGGTGGCCCAGTTAGCTCTTGATTTCAGCTCAGGTCAGGATCTCAGGGTTGTGGGATGGAGCTCTATGCTGAGGGCAGAGTCTGCTTGAGATTCTTTCCTCCCGCACTTTCTCTCTCTCTCCACCTCTCTCAAGTGAATAAATAAATAAAATCAGAAAGAAAGACAAACAAATGCCTGGCTCAAGGCAAATGCCTGGGAACCCACACCTTTAGTCAACATGAAGATCAGATCCAGCACAGGATTCTAGGAAATATGCAGTAAGTTTGGTGAGTTGGTAAGATGTGGGAGAGATTAGTAGTGCTACCAATATTTTAGGGGTGCCTGGGTGGCTCAGTAAGTTAAGCATCTGCCTTTAGCTTTGGTCATGACCCAGGGTCCTAGGATCAGAGTCCCGGTTCGGGCTCTCTGCTCAGCGGGGAGCCTGCTTCTCCCTCTCCCTCTGCCTGTCGCTCCCCCTGCTTATGCTCTCGCTCTCTCTCTCTCTCTCTTGCCCTCTCTCTGACAAATAAATAAAATCTTAGAAAAGAAAGGCTACCAATATTTTAGTTAACTAGGTACTGGAAGAGAGCTAGTGAAAGAGATTGTTAATGAAAGGGAACCAGGTTAGAACAGTTTGGAGCTGCTGGTAAAAAAGAAAGCTTCAAAAGAAAACAATACAAAGTCTGTCAAGGGTAGCAAAGATAAATAGGGTAAGAGCTGAGGGCAGTGTGGTCTAGTGCAGTGCTCCCCGTCTGTGGTTTGCATCAGAATCACATGGACGGCTGACTAAAACACAGACTTCCTGATCCAGTAGGTCTGGGTAGACCCGAGAGTGCTTTTGTAACAAGTTCCCAGATGATGTTGATTCAGCTGGTCTAGGAACCACAGTCTCAGAACCAGGGCAGTATACTGTAAAGCATGATCCTAACTCCACCAGCCCATCTTATCTGGTTGACTCTGGCTGAGTCATGGATACAAATTGTTTTCTACTTTTACTTACTTCATCTATGAAAGGGGAATAAATACTACTTAGGATTATGGTATGATTTAATTAAGGGGCATAACAAATATAAAGCAATTGTAGATAACTTCACATATAAGGAATAATTACCTTTATTCAAGAAATTTAATGGAGAATAAAGAAAAAGGAATAGCTTAGGAAGGATGTTTCCCCGATTCAAAGGAGACTTGTTTTGTTTTACTTGTGAAAAGAACTAACAAAGAAGGAGAGACTGACAAGTGGAGGAAAGACTCTGCTGTGGCCAGATCACAGACAGGGCAGGAAGAACAGAAGGGATGGAGGGTGGAGGAGAGGTATTTCTCTCTCAGGCTAGGGAAGGAGGGAAGAAAAGGTAAACATGGAAAAACCACTTTAAAGCTGGAAGTGTGGAAAGTTGGAATTTGCATCTAATGCCCTCTCTTTTCTCTGAAAGTCAGGAAGCAAGGACATTTGCTGAGAAAAATGGGTTGAAAGCTTGAGCTAAAAACAGTAAAAGGTATGGAGCAGCTTCTAGGCAGAAAGTAAATAGCAAACTGTGGTGGGTTGGAAGATGGTCATGAGATGGACTGCTTATAGAGGAAACCATGGGCTTCAGTGGAGGTTAGACACCTGAAATCAGTGACTGAACCACTCAGCAGTAATTATAGAAATGTAAACCTTAAGGTAGAAATGGTAGCCGGCGTAAATTATCCAACCACCTACACACGGAAAAGTCTGTTGAGCTCTTTAGTAAAAGAGAACTGTTGCAGCATGCCTGGGTGGCTCAGTCGGTTAAGCATCTGCTTCAGTTGGGTCATGATCCCAGAGTCCTGGCAATTTACTCTGCAGGCATCCTATAAAGCATTTGAGAGTCTATGCTTGTTAACTAACAGTAATCTTTTTTTTTTTTTTTAAAGATTTATTTAGGGACACCTGGGTGGCTCAGTTGGTTGGGTGTCTGCCTTTGGCTCAGGTCACGATCCCAGATTCCTGGTATCAAGTCCCACATCAGGCTCCCTGCTCAGTGGGAGCCTCCTTCTCCCTCTGCCTGCTGCTCCCCCTGCTTGTGCTCTCACTCTGACGAATAAAATCTTAAGAAACAGAGAACTATTGAGCATTAAACGATATTTCATGGGGAGATGTAAAAGAAATCATTATGATCTATTTCTTAGAGGAACTTAAAGCTAAGTATAAAAACCAAAAACATTTCAAATCCACATGTAATGAGCTTTATTCCATCTTCGTGGCACTATTGAAGCAATGAGTACATTCCTTGTACCAATGCTCAGTGAATCATTCCTAAAAGGAATGCCTGTTAAGAAACAATTAAAAATATGATTTCACTAGCATTTATTAGGTTTCATTTGGTTTATAAACTGCTTCATGTCTTCAACTTGGGCATTTTCATGGAACGTGACTATACAGTAGTAAGATCTTCCAAGTATGTCCCATGAAGTCTTAGTGGTTATTATTATCTTTTTTTTTTTTTTTTTTGCATTGGCCTTTGTATGTTTTTTAACTGGCTTTTGTCAACACCTACAACCACCAAAGTATATATCTTATGCTTGGCTACTGTATTTTGCCCAGAGGAAATTACTGCCTCATTTTTTATCCAGACTATTAATGTATGATAGATGCTCAAAAACTAATAGATAAAAGATATTTTTTATAATATTCTGAATTTTTAAATATTTATTATATGACACAGTTTTTAAAAGAGAATCTTTTTTTTTTTTTTCCAAGTAAACTCTACCCACAATGTGAGGCTCAAACTCATGCCCCGAGTTCAAGAGTCATATGATTTGGGGCACCTGGGTGGCTCAGTGGATTAAGCCTCTGCCTTCTGCTCAGGTCATGATCTCGGGTCCTGGAATTGAGCCCCACATCGGGCTCTCTGCTCAGCAGGGAGCCTGCTTCCCCTCTCTCTCTCTGCCTAGCTCTCTGCTCTCTGTCAAATAAATAAATAAAATATTTTTTAAAAAAGAGTCATATGATTTACTAATTTTAGGGCCAGGTGCTCCCAAAGGAGAATATTTTTTAAATTTTTTTTTTTTTTTTTTTTTTTTTTTTTTTACTTGAGTATAGTTGACACACAATGTTACATTAGTCAGGTGCACAACACAGTGATTCAGCATCTCTCCACAATATTCTGTGCTCACATGTGTATCTACTGTCACCATACAAGGCTATTACAGTATCATTGACTGTGTTCTCTACACTGTGCCTCTCTTGCTGTGACTTCTTCATTCCGGAACTGGAAGCCTATATTTCCCACTCCCTTTAGCCCATTTTGCCCATCCGTCCTTTCCCATCCTCTCTGGCAACCATCAGTTCGTTCTCTGTATTCATAGGTCTGATTCTACTTTTTGTTTGTTTGTTTATCCATACAGCATTTGTCTTTCATAGTCTGCCTTATTTCACTTTGCATAATACTGCCTAGCTCTATCCATGTTATCACAAATGGCATAATATCATCCTTTTTTAAGGCAGCATAATATTTCATGTATGTAGATACTACACCTTCATTATCCATTTGTGCATCAATGGGCATGTAGGTCTTCCATGCCATGGCTATTGTAAGTAATGTTGTAATAAACACAGGGGTGCGGATACCTTTCAGATTAGTGTTTTGTTTTCTTAGGGTAAATACCCAAAGTGGATTTATTGGGTTATATGTTATTTCTATTTTTAATTTTTCAAGGAACCTCCTTACTGTGTTCCACAGTGTCTGTTCCCACCAACAGCATATGATGGTTTCTTTTTCTACACATCTTCTCCAATACTTGTTATTTCTTGCCTTTTTTATTGCAGCCATTCTGATGGGTATAAGGTGATATCTGACCATGGTTTTGATTTGCATTTCCCTGATGATTAGTGATGTTATCTATCTTTTCATGGGTCTATTGGTCATCTCTTTATCTTCTTTGAAAAAAATCTGTTCAAGTCTTCTGCCCATTTTTTTTTTTTTTACTAAGTTCAATTAGCCAACATATAGAACATCATTAATTTTTGATGTAGTGTTCAGTGATTCATTAGCTGTGTATAACAGCCAGGGCTCATCACATCACGTGCCTTCCTTAATACCCATCACCTGGTTACCCCATTCCTCCACTCCCCTCCCTTCTGCAACCCTCAGTTTGTTTCCCAGAGTCCAGAACCTTTCATGGTTTGTCTCCCTTTCTGATTGTTCCCACTTCAGTTTTCCCTCCCTTCCCCTGTGGTCCTCTGCGCTATTCCTTATTTTCCATATATGAGTGAAACCATATGATAATTGTCTTTCCTGCTTGACTTACTTTGCTTAGCATAATCCCCTCCAGTTGTGTTCATGTCAGTGTAATTGGTGGGTATTCATCCTTTCTGATGGCTGAGTAATATTCCTTTGTATATATGGACCACATCTTCTTTATCCATTCATCTGTTGAAGGATATCTTGCTCTGCCCATTTTTAAATCAGACTGTGTTTTTTTTTGGGGGGGGGTGTTGAGTTGTATAAGTTTTTATGTATTTTGGATATTAACTGCTTATTTGATATATCATTTGCAAATATCTTCTCTCATTCAGTAGATTGGGTTTTGTTTTGTTTTGTTTTGTTGGTGGTTTCCTTCACTATGAAAAAGTTATATATATGTGTGTGTGTGTGTGTGTGTGTACACACACACACACACATATATATTTAGTCTCAGTAGTTTATTTTTTTTTAAAAAAGGGAATCCTAATCACTTGAAATATTATCAGGAATTTCTTTTCACTCTCTGAAGATTCAAAGTTGAGCTTCCAACCATCTAATACATTTGAGCCTTTAAGAAAATGTATATGCAGTACTTTATAATGCTTAATGGATACAAATGCAAAGTGGGGTTAAGAAAAATTATCATTCTAAATATGTCTGCTATTATTTTTATCGCTTAATAATCTTATTGACCATGGTGGCCACACCAGTGCAAGACTCACCTCCTACCAGCTTTCTAGCCCTAGCACTGAAGAAGCTTATTCTCTAATAGGAAAATCCTATGTAGGACTTAAACTACCCTCACCTTGGATCACAGACAGTGAAGAAACCGGTCACATGGTGATAGATACTCTGGCCAGGCCTGGGTCATGAGCAGACTCCATTGGTAGAAGGAGTTGAATTGATCTGATTGATCTCATAAAACCACATAGAGTGGAATTCCCAGCAGAGGAAGGGATGCTTTTATCAATAAAAGGAGTGCAACAGTGGTAGGTAAGCTAATTTAACAGATATCCACTATATATATTTTCTAAATTTTCTTGTTCATTCATGTAAGTTTGGGCAAGACCAAAAACAGCCATTGTCAAACCACTGGGATACTTATCTGTGTAGCCTCTGTTTATTATGAATATCCTTGGTATCTGTTATCTAACCAATGTCTCTGTACCCTCCACAAGAAATTCCTAAGAGACCATGTTTAATATGTTTAATATTTTTCTAATTCCCTGATCCATTCATCCAATAGCCATTATTTTTTAAAAAGTGAATTATTAAAGTGTTATTTCTAAGATTTTTGCTAATGTTTATACATCACAGCTTTCTTAGACTGTTTAGTTGAAGGTATATCCAAACTGTGTGACGATAATGGGAGTAATCACCAAGCTTGATACTCAGCTGGTAGGCACTGCTCCAACCCTATCAGTTGTGAAAGTATTGAAATAGCTAATGTTTTAACTCCGTGCGTGTGTCTGGTTTCTAGCCACTTAAACTAGGAGCATCCCCAGACTTCCAGCAGCTGAAAGACTAATGCTTGGCCAGACAGGGAGCCTCCAGAAACCTAACTCCAGCTCTAGACCTGTGTCCATCCCGATTGGTCAGTGTCTCATTAAACATTTTGCATATCATGCCCAGCTTAATTACGTTCCAAAGTATTTTCTATTTTTAACCTGAATGACTTAAATACAGCATTTATTGCAATTTTCTTCTAGGACTTTCTCACTGACTAACAGCTTTTTTACATGTGTAGGGAATCCCATGTAGGATAATAAGGGTAGCCAGCAATATCAGGCATGAGCTTCTTAAAGATGCTGGAAAACAAGTTTTTGGAGAAGAGTCATACACATAGAAGAACGTTTCCAAAAACTGAAGTGCATTCTTGGAATGCATAAGCTGGCAAGGGAGCAGAACTTTACATAGTATCGGGATATGACACTTCTCAGTATGTGAATTATGAGACCACATTGTTCGGAGTCCCGTTTGACTGTCTCTCTATAACTGACTTTTACATGTTCGTTTATACAAGCATCTGGTCTCGAGATGTTCCCGAGATGTTCCCTGGCAGTATTT
This sequence comes from Martes martes, assembly GCF_963455335.1. Taxonomy (NCBI): domain Eukaryota; kingdom Metazoa; phylum Chordata; class Mammalia; order Carnivora; family Mustelidae; genus Martes; species Martes martes. The sequence continues at coordinate 52,200,993 of NC_137892.1, read as the reverse complement.
GAACCACTCGCTCTTTCAGAGTAAGGAGTCACAACATGGAGTCTGTAACTAAAAATATATAGCCTGTGTTCAAATTTAAGATCAGCTGGTTAAAATCATGTTTATTCCTAGCCCCATGTCTTCAAATAACTAAGTGGCCAGGAAATAAGTAACTCAAAGGTGGAAACTGTTTCTTCTACATTTTTATTGGTTTGTTTTTTGGGTTTGTTTGTTTGTTTGTTTTTTGACAGCCACTAGACTGCTTTGAACATACATCTTTTAATACAGAAAAAGTGTTTCTTTTCTTCCCCCTCTTTCTTTCCATCCCTCTCTCCTCCTTTCTTCCTTCCTTGCTTTCCATTTATCTCTTGTTTTATATGTTAAATTTCAGTTTTAAAACTAGAGCCTTTTTTTAAAAAAAAAGATTTTGTTTATTTATTTGACAGACAGAGATCACAAGTAGGCAGAGACGCAGGCAGAGAGAGAGAGGAGGAAGCAGGCTCCCTGCTAAGCCTAGAGCCTAATGCAGGGCTCCATCCCAGGATCCTGGGATTATGACCCGAGCCGAAGGCAGAGGCTTTAACCCACTGAGCCACCCAGGTGCCCCAAGCCTTTTTTTTTTTTTTTGACAGAGAGATCACAAGCAGACAGAGAAGCAGGCAGAAAGAGGGGGGGAAGCCAAGCTCCCCACTGAGCAGAGAGTCTGACACGGGGCTCAATTCCAGGACCCCAAGATCATGACCCAAGCCAAAGGCAGAGGCCCAGCCCACTGAGCCACCCAGATGCCCCTAGAGCCTTTTTAAAAAAGATTTTATTTATCTGAGAGAGAGAGAGCACAAGTGGAGGGAGGGGCAGAAAGAGAGAGAGGGACAAGCAGACTCCAGACTCCATGCTGAGCATAGAGCCCGATGATGAGCTCCATGTGGGCTCAGTCTCAAGACCCTGAGATCATGACCTGGGCTAAAATCAGACGCTTAACTGGCTGAGTCACCCAGGAGCCCCAAAACTAAAGCCTTCCTTAATGCAGAAATCTTCCCAAATGAAAATAATCCTTGAGTTATCATAAGAACTGGAACATGTTTCTTTGTTCACAAAAACAAAGTTCATTGCAATTGGAATAGAAAATTGATAATCCTTCTTTAATGTTCTGTGAGCATTCCTATTTAGCATCCAGAGGGGTTCAGTGCAGGTGTCTGCTTAGATACAGTACGTATTTAGTCTTGGCTGCTTCCTTTTGAGGATAAACAGCTCTTGGGAAATACACATTGTTAAATAATCAGTTACAGAGGACTAATTGTTTCAAGGCACTCCCTTTGCAATTGCTTTCCAACAGCCAACAGTAATAAGAAATGTCACTTTGTTTCCATTGGAGACTAGCACATGAACTATTCATGAAGAGTGGAAAAGCAATCTTCCCAGAAAACCCTGGAATAAACATGTTGAAGCCAGGGGAGGTTGGGACTCTCATTGATTTGTCCCAGAGCCATGTTAAGTTCAGGGAGGAGAAAGGAAAAAAAAAAAAAAAAAAAGACTATACTCATTTTGTAGCGAGACATGCAGAGACTAATGAATGCCTGGTGTGCTCTTCAAAACATCCCGGAACATTTCTATAAGTTTACGAATAAATATACAGAAGCTAAGACAAGGAGGTGTATTTAAATTCTCTTGATTAGGTCATGCCACTGTCTAATGTTCCATAACATCTGGGCTTGTGAAACATCTTTGTGTTTTCCTGTAGTAAACTTCTTGACTCGATTTGACAATGAGTGACAGTGTCTTAACGTTGCCTCCTCATTACACCGGTGATTGGCCAGGCAGGGCTCTTTGAACAGACTACAGGATTTTTACTTTTGTTTGTACTAGATTCTGTAAATAAAAGTGTCAGGGTCTGACCTGCCAGTGGGTGTCTTCCATGAATACAGCTTTAGTAAGGAGAGGATTGTATAACCTATCTTTTGACACCTGGCTCTATCCTTGCAAAGCAAAAGGTGCCTCCATTTCTCCTGCACTAATGCTTCAATTTCAGAGTTTTCTCTGTGCCCTCTGTGACCACTTTTTTTCCTTTTTTTTTTTTTTTTTGCATTTCAACCATGTAGCATGCTTTCCTGGACTGTGTGGGTCCTTATCTTACCAGTGAAAAAATCTAGCATACTCTCGTCCTTGAAATAGCAATCATACAAGAATTAGAGTAAACACGCGATATACTTTCTTTTGTTACAACAGTTCTGGGAGAGGAAAGCAAACGGGGAACATTTGGGGCCATATTTCACCTCATCATTTGGATTCTTTTTTTTTTTTTTTTTACAGCTTTATTTATTTATTTATTTATTTGACAGAGAGACAGCATGAGCAGGGGGCATGGCAGGCAGAAAAAGAGGGAGAAGCAGGTTCCCCACAGAGCAAGGAGCCTGATGAAGGACCTGATCCCAGGATCCTGGGATCATGACCTGAGCCGAAGGCAGACACTTAACTGACTGAGCCACCCAGGCACCCCGGTTCTTTGCTTTAGTGTAATTCATAATTTTTCCAGAGTTTAAAATGTTATTATCTCTTACAATACTCAAATATTAGGGTGAGAACAATACATTTATTTGTAAATACATTTTATATGCATATTTTATGGCAAAATTCAATGTTGAGCTTCTGGATGCAGTGGAATGAGCATGTAGTTAAGTGTCATGAAACCACTATTCTACCAAATGACTTGACATCTCTGAGTTTTAGTTACCTACTTTCCAAATGGAGGTAAAATTCAAAAATGTCCCAAATTTTGTCCTAGGGATTATGTAAAAATTTATGTATAAAGATGTAATTTGTGGGGAGCCCTTGTGGCTTAGTCAGGTCAAGATCTCAGCTCGGGTCAAGATCTCAGGGTCCTGGGATCCGGCCCAGCATGAAGCCTGCTTGAGATTCATTCTCTCTCTCTCTCTCTCTCTTTCTCTGTCCCTGCCTGCCTGCTCATGCTCCCTCTCTCTCTCTCTCAAAAAAAAAAAAAAAAGAAAGAAAGAAAGAAAGAAAAGAAAAAGAAAAAACACTGCATATGTATATTCTTTGTATATACATATATATATGTTTTATAAATACAAAGTACTATAAAAGAATAAATGGGCAAAAAGTAATGGTTATCTCAGGAGCTAAATAAAGACAAATGAGAGGCCAAAGAGAAGAGATTTGTAAGCTTGACCTTTAAATCCTCTCTAAAGACACTGATCCTCCCCATGAATGATCTCATGCACACATTCCTAGGTACTCCCTTCACGCAGGTGCCAAAGCTCCCCTGTGTCTACCATCACAGCGTTTATGTTACAGCGTGGATCCATTGTAGTCACTCATCTGCTTTAAAAAGTGTGGGGCAAATGCCTTCATATTCTAGCAGGTAATTTACGTGAGTGATGTAAGCTCACTGCGAGACTGCAGGGTTTGGTGGGGATGGTATGACTGGAGAGCACAGACCCTCCAAAGAGCATGCAAATGAGAAAAGCAGACGTGTGGGCCAAACAAAAGCTTTTCCAGGGGAAATTCCCTGGGTACAGTAGAACCTGGCTTTCATCAGGCTTTGTGATGGTCAGTCTGTTTATGGTTTGTTCCCTCTCTTGGGGCAAAGCGAAAGTTTGCTTGGGGGATCCAAGGGACTGAACTGAAAACCTCCTGTATTAACTGGAACTCCTCCTCTGTGGCAGTCTTTGGACTCTGTTTCTTCATTCTCTGTGGTTGTGAGACTGCTGCATTCTCTGCTTGGCTTTTTTAGACTCCGGGGCACTGTACTCAAGCAGCTTCTTAGCCTTTCATCCCACACATAGGCAGTTTTGGAACTGGCAGATGCCTTTGTAGTTCCCTTTTCTTTGGAATCTTGGCCCCTCAAGTCCTGGATGCCTTGGTAGATTTGAACCCTATTTTTTGTGTGTCCCCCAACCTAGTCAGATTGCTGCAACCCCCAGGTTGCGACTTTCTGTTTTGCCTCAAGACAGCTCACTTTGAACTGGAAAATTCCCTGAAAGGGGAAAAGGTGGGAGAAGGCAATGAATGTAGGGCTCCCGGCTCCATGGGATTTGCTTCTGTACAGGATCTTGGCCCCTCAGGTACTGGCTGTTGGATGGCTTTCATTTGCTATTTTGTTACTGCTTGTGTTGTTTTATTATTGTATATGTGTGTCTCTTAATTGTAGAATTACACTCCGTGAGGGTTAATCTGATATAAATTCCATCAGAGCCAGGAGCAAAAGTCTCAGCAAATTTATTTCAACAAATATCTAATAAATGTTTAACACTGTTTGAATGCATTTGATAAATGAAGATATGTAGAGCCACTGCAAGTCATGAGGTATGGAGTGGATAACCTCGTCAGACACATGCACCATGCTTGTGCTCCTGGGAACACTGGTAAGGAAGTCTGTGCCTGGAACTTTTTTTAAAAAATTATTATTATTATTAATATTATTTTAATAATCTCTATATCCAATGTGGGGCTAGATTTCTTGATCTCAAGAGTTGTATGCTGTTCCCAATTGAGCCAGCTAGGTACCCCTGTTCCTGGAACTTCTTAAGGTCCATTGATAAGATGCACTTTATGTCTTGTATATCACACACACACACACACACGCACACGCACAGATGCATGCACAAGTAAGATCTTCATACCTATTTCACAAACTGAAATAAACCAATGAGGAAAACAGATAATCCACACCAAAGAGCAACTGAAGGTTGCATGTTCCAAAAGGTTACTGCTCTAGGAAATACTTCTATCTTCTCAAAAATATGGATTTAAAAAAGGCCAAGTAAAATCCTAATGAGAAACGTTTTAAATGGCATGGATTCAAATCTAAACTGAAGTTTTTAAAAAGATCTTTTTAGATAGATGGATCCAGGAAGTTCTCTCTTTATCCTTCAGAATAAATCAATTCCATGTCACTGTTTTCCTCTGCACATGTTTTAAATAGTGTTCTCTTCAGCTTGAGAAATTACATGAAATAGTTTAAAATACTTTGGAATACAAATTTTTAATTTTGTGATTTTAGGCAAGTTCTTTAATTTCTCTGAAATGAGGATACTACGACTTACTTTATAAGGCACTGTGGAAATCAACCAAAATATATCTTAAGTTTCCAGCATGTAATAGGTGTTTAGTGACATTAACTGCTTTTCTTCTGTACCTAATGTGACACAATAATTGCATATGCATGTAGCTGAAGATTATTTTCCCATGAACAGAAACCCTGAGCTCCAGATCTTCTTAGTGTGTGTCTGAAATCAGTTAGCAGTGTTTCTCTGATGCTGGTCATTCAGTCAGTTTAGAACCCTGATGACGTCACTGAACTACCATCTCAAGATCTTATTTGGCTCCAAGACCGCAGTGTGTAGATACTATATAAGTATGATGTTCACATAAAATCTATTCATTATGTTCTGTCCTCTCACCCATGAACCTCACTGTTCTCTGAAGACCGTAACACACATCACCTCTCAGGGACTATCAATCGAGCATAAACACGGCAGCAAATGCACAGTATACTTGATATTTTTCTATGAAAACACTCAAAGTCTCTAGCTATATTTTTCTCCACTTAATTGATTGTTCCTGTGTGAAGACAAAAACCTGGTAAACTTAGCACTAACGGGCTGGATAGGCCATCTGAAATGATGGAATTGCAAAAAAAAGGGGATAGGAACTTTGGATTCATCAGCTACGTGCAATCAGGAATTGTCCCAAATGTGCCTGGGTCTCCTAAAATGAAGTAAAGACATGGGTGCTTGAGAAGTCATTGTCTCCCTTTTGCTTCACTGCTTTCTGTCCTTTTTGAGTATACATGCAACCTCTTGCTGGTTGATGTGGTTGCAGCATTTTGTACTGAAGAGTTTTATTTTATCATTGAATATCCACCTCCATCTTAGCACTAGCAAGAGTTAGAGAATCTCCAGTGAAACAGTGCAGGGGGCGGGGAGGAGAAAAGCTTACTAGAACTGTATAATCTGATTACTACAGCTGTATTAGTGACCTGAACGTTTGCTAAAAGGAAGTTTTTCAAAGGAATTTTTTTTCTTTTTTAAATGAAGATTCATAGGCAGATTAAAATTGAATAAAGATACCTATGATCTTTCCTCAAAAAGCCCTCAAATATTTTTCCCCTTCAAAGCCGGGGAGAAGAACAGTTCTGGGGGTAACCAGAACTCTTACAAATAAATACTAAATAAATTTTGTAAGAGTTGTAAATGTTACTGAATTACAGATGATATGTTCTTAAGTTACCCACTTTCATGAAGAATCACTGTAAAAATAAAAGGGAGGTTGTACAGGGATATCTCCCTTTTCAGTGCTCACACCAAGTACGTAAATTTGGTCTGGCATTTCTGAGCCCGTGAGGAATCTGCTTCTTCGTTATTCTGTTGTAACAGTACTGCATTAGTAATAAGTTAATTCATAATAATCTTTGTGTTCGTAACAATATACACTTATATTTCTTAGCATCTTTTAGAAATGTTTCTGCTTGAAACAAATTTAAGTAGTTGTCCCTATAGAAGTTTTTCAATATCATATTGTATTCCTATGAGATACTTTTGAGAATTACATTTTATTTCCAAATATAGACTGGCCTAAGATAAAGGGTTCGGGTATCTCTCTTAAGTGCCCATTTAGATGTCTCTCATAAGTGCCAATGTGATTTTATATGTATGCAATCTTCAATAATATGCTGTAAGTAAATGAATACTTACTATAGTATGATATTTTGTGTGTGTGTGTGTGTGTGTGTGTGTGTGTGTGTGTGTATGTATAATATAGATGAATAGTCAAGTTCCTGTGGACTATAATAGTTGACTGTGGTTTCTCTACTAGAACCCCTTCTCCATTCTGTTCTTTACCCACGAGCTCCACTTCAAAAATAAATTATCAAATAAATAAATAAATAAATAAATAATCAGAAAAATGTTAGAGGAGCATAATATGGCTGTGATCTGCAAATACAAGAGATATCTTGAAGAATGGGTGCCTCCTTGCTGCAAATTTTCTGGACTTGCTGTATTTATCATCAGATTTTTATGTGTTTTACAAGATGTGCTTGTAAAATCCTCATTTTATCTTTTTTTTCAATGCTTCAATATGTTGTTATTTATCTATAAATGATAAAAGCCACAGTGTTTTGCAACTGGTAGATTTCTGTTAGTACACTATAATTTAGTACTTTATTCTTTGGACAGAATCCACACTTCTTTTTTTTTAATGCCTCTAAACCATGTAAATCAAGTGTTTTATTAGGAAAAGTCAAGTCAGAGAAACAGAAAGGTCATCTCTACCAAACAAAACCACATTTCTCTAGTCTTTGATACTTAATTTCATCTGTGCCCTTCTCCTCCAGCACGGAACACACATTTTAATGCAAAAGTGAATAGAAACCAAATATAAAATCTGGTTGAAGTCTGGCTCTTTTAAATCACCAAGTGACTTCATTAATCGGTCTGAATTAGCAAAATCACATATATGTCCCTGATCTTAATGCTCATAACACTTTGTTATCTCCTTCTCTCTTTGCAGACCTGAGAGAAAGAGGCTAGCACTATTACTCCATACTTACTGCTATGCTTATCCCTCTGAATTTTCTAAGAATCCTCCCTGGTAGCTATTACACCTCCCATCCGTAGGATTCATTCCAGTTCTGTTCTTTCTTTTACACATATCTTCTTCTGAAGACCTAGGGAAAGGTTCTCTCATTCTCAACATCTGGAATTCTGAGAGATCCTGTATATTCTCTCTGCCGGTGCCCAATTATACTCCTTGTAACTCCCTTCTTCCGTTTACAACAGTCACCAGCCCCTGCCTAACTTTCTTTGTTTCCTGCTCCTCAGATTACTATCTTCCGTGACATATATTGCCTTTTTTGATCCTTTCCCAATAACAACTTGGGTAACTTGTGGACACTGCAAGTATTTTTATCATATTATCACATTCTCACTGACTCAGCTACCTTGAATCCACTACTTCATCTTATAGGAGAAGGAATCCATGGTGGAAGAGTTGACTGGCTGAGTGACTAATTTTTCTCCTTTTCCTTTTCATTTGGGGTTAGACTGTCTTTGAAGAAAACCATTACAAAAAAAAAAAAAAAAAGAAAGAAAGAAACTAGAAGTTTATGACTCTATACTAAGATATAAACAGACATATATGGATTGCCTGTGAAATGAGTTGTATTTAGGGGTCCTGGTGACCCACAAACGAAGGTTTGAACTAGGAATTAGGAAGCACAGAAATGTCACTAAATAATTGTGTGACTTTGACCAAATCGTGAGGATGGAGTTTCTTCATTTATAAGTGGATGGAATCAGACAGCATCTTGCCTAACTCTGGAACTTTATGATTCTCTTACAAAACTTTATAAAACTGAACAATGCTCTGTGCGAGAAACCACAAAGTTCTAAGAGACAGTGCTTTTGCTATTCATTCTTTTTATAACTTTTACAAGTACACGTGTCCTATTCTGCTCTTCTTTTGTTTTGAATTGAATAGGGTGGCCTGAGAGAGTGAGATGAGCTCTAGAGTAAGAGATCATTAAAGGAACTAAACCTGGATTTCCAACAAACAACCACTGGTCCCAGGTGCTATCCCGGTGGTCTTCTGGGACATCAGTCTTCTTTCGTCATTCATAGGCGCAATCCAAGCTTCTCTCTGTTCGGTCTCAGACATCTTAGGAGTTTGTCAGACCCAGAAATAGTAATCACAGGATTAACCGAAGAACATATTTTTTTTTAATATTGAAATCCCACTTTTTCTTTTTACTAAAACCCCTTTCCTAATCAGTACATTTAAAATATTTGAGTAACTGTGCAATAAATAGCAAAGGAAGTAAATGATTACTTCATAATTACATGCCATATTGATGATACTGGGGTGGCTGGGTGGCTCAGTCAGTTAACTGTCTGCCTTCGGCTCAGATCATGATCTCAGCATCCTGGGATTTAGTCCCGTGTCTGGCTCCAGGCTTCATGGGGAATCTTCCTCTCCCTCTCCCCGTGCCCTTCCCCACCATGTTCTGTCTCTGTCTCTCATTCTCTCTCTCAAATAAATAAATAAAATATTCAAAAATAAATAAATAAATTGACGATACTAATAAGAATTCCTTATCACTCACTGGATATCATTGGGAAACCTACCTTATTTCTCTAAAGCCTCAGTGTCTCTTTAAAAAATGTGGATGAAAGTAATACCTACCTTAGCACTGTTGGGAGGATTGAGTAAAATGAATAAGAGAATATACGTGAAACATGGCCAAGTGTGTGGGCTGAAAAATGCTCAGAAAATACTAGCTGCTCTTATGGTGATGGTGGTGTGTTGTCTAGTATTATCTGCAATAAATAATTGAAGAAGTGCATAGAAAGGTCTAGAAAAGCCAGAGATGGTGTGGTCTTGTAGAAGATGTGGTCTTAGAGCTGGGCTGCAGAATGTACCAAATTTGGATGAGTTTGGAGGCAAGGAAAGTCTTGTCAGTTCCTTCAGATAAAAAGATGGGCAGAGGCACAAGACGGAAGAGAGCATTGTTACGTTTGTCTTGCTAGAATGAAGCTTATGTGGGAGAATAAAAGAAACAGCATTGAAAAGGCCCTGGGGTAAGGTTGGATTGAGGAGAAGTGACAGGAGCAAAGCCTTCGTGCCATATTTTATAGGACTATTAAAACAATTTAAAGAACTTTTTAAAAAAACTTCTTCAAAAAGAAAAACAAAACTGATGGCATCACGTTGCCTGATTTCAAGCTTTACTACAAAGCTGTGATCACCAAGACAGCATGGTACTGGCATAAAAACAGACACATAGACCAGTGGAACAGAGTAGAGAGCCCAGATATGGACCCTCAAGTCTATGGTCAAATAATCTTCAACAAAGTAGGAAAAAATATCCAGTGGAAAAAAGACAGTCTCTTTAATTAATGGTGCTGGGAAAATTGGACAGCTATATGTAGAAGAATGAGACTTGACCATTCTCTTACACCATACACAAAGATAAACTTGAAATGGATAAAAGACCTCAACATAAGACAGGAATCCATCAGAATCCTAGAGGAGAACATAAGCAGTAACCTCTTCAATATCAGCCACAGCAACTTCTTTCAAGATATGTCTCCAAAGGCAAAGGAAACAAAAGCGAAAATGAACTTCTGGGACTTCATCAAGATCAAAAGCTTCTGCACAGCAAAGGAAACACTCAATGAAACAAGGAGGCAACCCACAGAATGGGAGAAGATATTTGCAAATGACAGTACAGACAAAAGGCTGATATCCAGGATCTATAAAGAACTTCTCAAATTCAACACACACAAAACAGATAATCATGTCAAAAAATGGACAGAAGACATGAACAGACACTTCTCCAATGAAGACATACAAATGGCTAACAGACACATGAAAAAGTGTTCATCATCACTAGCCATCAGGGAGATTCAAATTAAAACCACATTGAGATACCACCTTACACCAGTTAGAATAGCCAAAATTAACAAGACAGGAAACAACATGTGTTGGAGAGGATGTGGAGAAAGGGGAACCCTCTTAACGCTGTTGGTGGGAGTGCAAGTTGGTGCAGCCAATTTGGAGAAGAGGGTGGAGATTCCTTAAGAAATTAAAAATAGAGCTTCCCCATGACCCTGCAATTGCACTACTGGGTATTTACCCCAAAGATACAGATGTAGTGAAAAGAGGGGCCATCTATACCCCAATGTTCATAGCAGCAATGGCCACGGTCACCAAACTGTGGAAAGAACCAAGATGCCCTTCAACGGACGAATGGATAAGGAAGATGTGGTCCATATACACTATGGAGTATTATGCCTCCATCAGAAAGGATGAATACCCAACTTTTGTAGCAACATGGACGGAACTGGAAGATTATGCTGAGTGAAATAAGTCAAGCAGAGAGAGTCAATTATCATATGGTTTCACTTATTTGTGGAGCATAAGAAATAACACGGAGGACATGGGGAGATGGAGAGGTGAAGGGAGTTGAGGGAAATTGGAGGGGGAGATGAACCATGAGAGACTATGAACTCTGAAAAACAGTCTGAGGGTTTTGAAGGGGCGGGGAGTGGGAAGTTGGGCCAGCCTGGTGGTGGGTGTTGTGGAGGGCACGTATTGCATGGAGCACTGGGTGTGGTGCATAAACAATGAATTCTGTTACACTGAAAAGTAATTAAAAAAATAAAAATTTTTAAAAAAATAAAAATTTAAAAAAATTTTTTAAAAAACTTCTTCAAAAAATCATCCTGTTGTAGATACCATAACCACTGCAAATTTGACTCCTGGCCTCTTGTGTTCCATCCATAAAGTTCAGAGACAGCCACCCACCAGGGAGTTTCTTTTGCTGGAACAAGAACATAATCATGGATGCTCCTGCCCCTCGTGCTGTCACTGGGTGACACCGTGAGCCCCGAACAGCCGGGGAGGAATTGACCATGAATACGCAATACATAAATGCACCGAATAAAATTGTAATCCAAAGGTAGTCTTCTTGAGACCAGGGGCCCCGACGTGACCCTTCCACGTGCCCCGTGCCCCACATCATAGCCTCTCTTTCAGCGCAGATGACCTACTAAGTTGAATTCCAGGCACTCAGGCTTTAGGACACTGCACGCTGAAGCAGAAGCAGCTCATCTAATCCTTAGGGCCCAGAGGAGGTACCTCAGAGGGAGCCCTGAATCCAGTGCTGTTTGGACCCCTCCGAAATCTCTGGCAGTTCTCTTCTTTCCCCTCCCATCCCCGTCTCTCTTTCATCAGCTGTAATGGCTTATCGTCCTTCTTTCCCATTCAGCATCTGTTTTCTATTGTCTCCTGTTGTTCTCTTCATTGTTTGTCTTTCTTGATCATTCTCACAGATTTGGGGCTCTGTCAATAATCCTAATAATGACTTAGCTCTGGCTTATCCTCTGAGAGAGCAAGCCTTCCCCACACCAGGACCCAGCTCCGCACTGAAAACAACAAAGAAAACAAACAAACAAACAAAAACCCCACCTAATAGTGCTCGGCCGGGGCTTTTCTCGGTATTAGGAGACATGGTGAATTTCCCAATTTAGAAAGAGTGAAAAGAAATAATGCAACCTCCAGTTCTGGCTGTTTCAGAAAGCCGGTGCACATTCCCAGCAGCGGTGAATAATGGCAGGTGCTGGGAGGAATCCTAGACGGGCAGCTGGATTCCTGCAGCTGGCTGAGAGTGGACTGCCTGTGTTTTCAGAGCCGCATGAAAGACAACACTGTAACCTCGCCCCCACTGTGCAGTCTACGGGCGCCTCACTGGGGGGGCCCTGGAGCACTTTGAAAATCGGCCTTCGTTGTCTTTTGCCTCTGTGTTACCAACTTAGCACCCAGCCCCGCGGCGCTTTTCCTGCTGCGGGTCACCAAGAGCTAGCCTCTGCTATTTTATAAGCAGAAAGCTGGCAACCGTCCTGAATGTGGAGTTGAAATGTAAGCTCTGTAGTTTCAGGTTGAAACAAAGAAGTGTTTTAGAGCTCTCGTTATCTTCACTTCAGACATCGTGCCTTCTGTTTATCAACTTTGCAGCCCAATTTCGGGCCCGGGTTAAGAAATAAAATAGAGTTGTGCCCCCTCCTCCTTTGGCCCTTGGAACTCTCCCTTGGCATATCTACATCTTTTTATTGATGTAGAGTTGGCTCAATGATGTGAGTTATAGATCTTCCTCACTGGCAAGGCTTTTCTAGCCAATGCAGCAACTGAAGTCCCAGACGCAAGGACACCAGAGAGTGGTGGCATTTTGCCTTTGCTCAGCCCACCCGTGCCCACCCACTCTGCGGCATAGGAGCAGCTCAGAGGCGAGTAGAAAGGGGATGGAAACTGGTGAGAGAAGAGCGTGAGTCGAACCCCGCTGAACATCCTCCTTATACCAGGTTCTCACGCAGGCACTTAGAATGCTTGCCCCAGAAGGTGTCCACCCCCACATCTGCAGGGGGCTGACTGCAGACCAGGCCGGGCCCCAAGGTCAGAGCCAGAATGCCTTGCCTAAAGGGGCAGCAGCTCCTTGGCTCCATGTAAGCATTCACTAGACAGGAAGCAGATCCAGTGTCAGCCAGATCTTCTAATTTTTCTAGAGAAGCCAAAAACCAGATTTTTATGTGAAAGCTCCTAATTTGTTAATGTTGGCAACTATGTAAAGAAAACCTTTAAATACTGTGCGGGCCAATCAAAACCTGTTGGCAGGCAGCATCCAGGCAACCAGTGCTGGACCTCTGGCTCACCTAGTAGGCACTCCCGGAAGCCTTCGTCATGAGCTAGAGCCTTCCCTCATTGTCTGTGTGGGTCGGGGAAAAGACACTTTCCCGGCTCCGTCTTTTACAAGTTCTTTTTACTGAACATTTTAAAAAATCAGTGTTGTTTTGGGGCGCCTGGGTGGCTCAGTGGGTTAAAGCCTCTGCCTTCGGTTCAGGTCATGATCTCAGGGTCTTGGGATCAAGCCCCGCGTCAGGCTCTCTGCTCAGCGGGGAGCCTGCTTCTCCCTCTCTGCCTGCCTCTCTGCCTACTCATGATCTCTGTCTGTCAAATAAATAAATAAAATCTTTTTTTTAAAAAATCAGGGTTGTTTTAAGAATTCTTGGACCTCTTTTCTGAACATAATCTGGAACAGACCCCAACTTCCAGGGTGGCCTCAGGGTGATCCATCCCCTCAAGTGACTTCTAGTCCATGGCTGGTCTGAGGGGGGGAAGGGAGATGCTGGCCATATCTGAGCCTGTTCTGGATGAGTGCAAAGCCCTGCACTCCCCTGTGGCCCCAGAGCAGACACAAATCCACTTGTTCCTGATAGGTGGGGGAAAGGCCCATGGTGGGTGTCAGATGGGCCAGAGCCTCCCACCTGTGCTTGGCAAGCTGCGGTATGTCTGTGCTGAAGGAAATGAGATGTTATGGAGGCAGAAGAGACAAAGGAAACACAGAAAGGGGAGGATGGTGTGGGGCAATGTATTCCTATTCCTCACCTGTGAGTAAGAGCAAGCCATCAAAAGCACAAGTAGAAAAGCTGAAGAACCAGACCATGGGAATGCTCAGTGCTCCTTCCTAACCTGCTCCTTGAGCGTGCCTATCCATCCGCCTGGCTATTGGAAGCCTTCACCGAAAATAGGAGTGGTGCCAATGACTGGGATGGAGATGGAGACAACAGACTATTTTTATTCCAAGTGGAGGAATAGGCCACGTCAACAGATGAAAACATAGGGCAAGTCAAAAGAAATGTCAGCCCCCAAGCTTATGGGTGTGTTTCTTCCTCATGGTGTGAGATTTGGGCCAGAAATCTGTCTCACCAAGTCAGGACCTGCAGTTCGGGCTTTCTCGAGCTGCGGTTCAGAAAAAGCAGCACAGAATCTGAGACAAAAGCAAGGCTTTCTCGCCCAGTGTCATCTGCGTCTTGTGCTTCTTTTGTTTTAAAGGATTTTTTTTTTCCCAGAGAGGAAAGGATGACGTCAGCCAAATATGCGATACAGGCTCATCTAATTAAAATTTTGTTTATTTACTTGTGATTTTAAAAGAATATGAAGCATACTTGTGAGACATTTGTGTCTGGAAAGAGTTGAGCAACTCTAAAGTTGTAACGTGTGGCGATTGGTTAAAAATTGCTAAATTATGTTTCTTTATTTTCCGCGAAATGTCAAATGTTGTTCTTTTGCTTCTATAAAGGTCAGTATGGCTTAAAGAGAAAGGGGAAAAAACCAAACTTGGACCATTAACTTGTTATTGAACTTTAGAAGTGTTTTATTTACCAGTAAAATTAAATCTAAAAATGTTGTGGTGGCTCTGGAACAAGAAAGACTAGATGGCAATAAAGTTAATGACTTTGTGTTACTTTTCTCTTCTTTCTGGGCCTTTCGGTGAAAAACAAAAAGGAGAAAATGAGTTAGATGGCAGAAGTTATTTATAATTACTCTGTGTATACATATATGTGGAATATATCTTCTGTTGCGTAGATGGGGTGTCATAACTTTTTCCTTATGCTTTCTGCCTTTTGATGTTCTTGAACAGAATATAGCTGGGGAAATAAAATCCTTTTGGTAAATACATTTTAGAGTGACATTTACTAATGGTAAACAGGGACTTGTTTCTCAGGGAAGTCATCTCCTTTTTAACAGTGGTGAACACACACACACACACACACACACACAGAGCTAGGAAAGGAGAAAGCACTCTTTGTTCTAGTTTATTTCCAAATAACCATTGTTATGTATTACCACCATTTGATCTGGTCATGAGGCACAAGAATCTCATACCCCTTTTTGGGAGGAAAAAAAATAAAAATAATGAAACAACAATATTTAACAGTGCAGAACCATAAACTTTATTGAATTGCATCTTTTTTTTTTTTTAAGATTTCATTTATTTATCTGAGAGAGAGAGCACACACTAGCAGGAGCAGAGAGAGAGGGGGAAGCAGGCTCCCCACTGAGCAAGGAGCCCAAAGAGGGGCTCCATCCCAGGACCCTGGGATCATGACCTGAGCCAAAGGCAGACACTTAACCCGCTGAACCACCCAGGCAGCTGTTGAATTGCATCTTCTAATCCTGTTGCAAAGGCTGAGAGTAGTCTGGCAAAATGCAAGTCAGGAAATTTTTGCGTCACTGACAGAATACGTGCTAGTGACATGTTCAAAATATGCAAAAGTTCATCTTTTTTTAAAAAAAAAATTCCAGTGTAGTGGATGTGAGAGTGAGTGTTTTGTACTCCCAAACTCAGCTTCCCTTTTTCCTTCTCTTGGCCCCTGTCCACCACCCCTAATCTGTGATTTTTTGCTGAGTGTAGCTTAATGTCCATTCGTCCCCCAACGACAGTCCCACACTGCTAGTTTCAGGTATGTCTCTTGCCACAATACTGGCTTTTTAAAAAAGATTTTATTTATTTATTTTTAGAGTGAGAGAGAGCACTGGAGTGGGTGGAGAAGCAGAGGGAGAGTGAGAGCAAGTCAGGGGGGCAGGAGGGGCAAGGAGAGATTCTGATGGAGCCCAACTCAGGGCTGGATCTCATGACCCTGAGAAAGGATTACTAAGGCCAATGGGTTTTTCCATGTTTCCTTTCTCTCCAGGAGTAGGAGAAACAAGAGAGAGACTGGAGGTCCCTCCCTTTTTTTTTTAATTTAAAATTTTTTATTATTGAAGTTTAGTTGACATGCAATGTTAACTTTGATTTCAGATGTACAACATATGATTCAACAATTTCATGCAATATGCAATCAAAGGAAACCAGAAAATGAAGAAGCCACCTACTGAGTGGAAGTCCCTTTTAAAAACGCCAATATCAGGGCACCTGGGTGGCTCTGTCGGTTAAGTGTCTGACTCTTGATTTCAGCTCAGGTTGGTCTCAGGGTGGTGTGATCCAGCCCTGTACGGGGCTCCAGGCTGAGTGCAGAGTCTGCTTGAGACTCTCTGTCTGCCTCACTCCCACCCGCTCTCACTCTCTTTCTAAAAAAAAGAAGAAGAAGAAGGCGACAAGGGAAGGTCCGAGAGTCCATTTTCAGTTGCTTCTCTGATTCACCTATTTATTTTAAATTTTTTTCCTGGATAGACTTCTTTCTTTGTATTATTTCTGAGTAGCCATCAGTGAGTTCCATTATATTATTGGTTTCACAAAGTGAATGCCTATTAGACTAAACTTTTTGGCTTTTATCCTAAAACTTCCTATTGCATTTAGTTTCCAGTGTATTTTGGACTGATCTACCCAAAAGCACCACAAAATTAGTTTTTAAAAATGTATGTCTTGTTTTCTTCTCTGTTAAGTGTGGTTAGTATGACATTCATTATGTAAGGTTCCATTTTCACTTTAGTCTCACCTAGTATTGCTGCATCAAAAGGAAGTTAAAATTTACTTGCTTAACATCATTTACCAAAGCAGGTGTAATGGGAGCAAAACTAGGACAAAAAATGCTTAATCTGGAGATTGAAGACTGGCAGTGGTGACTTTAATGTGACTGTGGGGAAAACCTGCAACCTCGTGTCGACCCTGAAGTAAACATAATGAAGGATTGAAAAGATGACAAGTGGGGCAAAACCATCACAGTAAAATGTAGTTTTCCTTAAAAACAAAACAAAACAAAACAAAAAAAACCTGTTCATGGGTGCCTGGTGGCTCAGTCTTTTATCATCTGCCTTCGGCTCAGATCATGATCCCAGGGTCCTGGGATTGAGTCCCACATCAGGCTCCCTGCTCAGCGGGCAGTCTGTTTCTCTCTCTCCCTCTGCTGCTCCCCCTGCTACTCCCCCTGCTTGTGCTTCTTAGTTTCTCTGTCAAATAAATAAAATCTTTTAAAAAGAAAAAAAATAAACTGTTCCTAAAAGACTTCAGCATTTCCATTTTAGAGTCAGGAAGAAAAGTTCAGATTGATTGGTTTAGTTCAGAAAGTATGTGACTCCAAGGTTTTCCATAATGCTGTCTTATGTTTGACTTGTATGAGATTTTATAATTAATCTCTAAAGATTGATGTTAACTTTTTAATATTAAAACTGAGGTTTAAAAGTCTCTAGAACTTGGGGCACCTGGGTGGCTCAGTGGATTAAAGCCTCTGCCTTTGGCTCAGGTCATGATCCCAGGGTCCTGGGATGGAGCCCCACATCTGGCTCTCTGCTCGGCAAGGAGCCTGCTTCCCCCTCTCTCTCTGCCTGCCTCTCTGCCTACTCGTGATCTCTGTCTGCCAAATAAATAAAAATAAAATCTTGACCAAAAAAAAAAGTCTCTAGAACTGCATGGTCCACATTTGGAAGAGACAGAGGAGGGAGAGCTAGAGGCAGTCCGTCCAACACTCGGGACCTCAGTGGCTTTGTTGGGGCCAGTGCCAACCTCAGCGAGGCTGGGCTCGGTCCCAGTCAACAGAAGTATCCAGAGTAAGAGCAACAGAGTGAACAGAGGAGAGGTCACATACTACTACGTTTTGCTCTACCTTCCATGTCAGGTGTTCTCAGCCCTCAGGTCTTACCTCCCCTAAATTTATGAAAGTAGAGGAACGTTACAACCAGTGATGCTCCCTCGACTTGTCGAGACAATCCTTTCAACTAGGCGCTGCTGACATGATATGTAAACACTGATCTTTAAATTCTTCACTTTGCGTGGGCCGTGTGCTATAATTTGCCAAATGATGCTTCTCTGAACGGATCGGGAATGCAATTAGAAGATACAGTGAAAGCTGTCCTCTGAAACATTACATTTCATAATCATTAAGACCCCTAAGAATGGGACCCTTTAGAATGCTTTGAAAACCCCAAAGAGATTGCCCAGAGAGGGTTCGGGCAACATGAGTCCTGGTAAGTGACAGCACAGAGTGAAGGACTTGGAATCAGACGAGCTGAAGTTCGAGTTCTAGGTAAAGTGCTGTGGTGAAGTGCCAGGGAATGAAATAAGACACATGGAGTGCTGAGCCCCAGTGCTCGGCACGTAAGCAAATACTCAGTAAAGGATAGTTTCCCTACTTTAAAAAAATGAAAAAGGAAAATAGGCAGAGAAAAGTTGCACGGCCTTCAATAATTCTCCAAATTTATTTATTTTTTTTAAGATTTTATTTATTTCTTTGATGGAGAGAGAGAGATCACAAGTAGGCAGAGAAGCAGGCAGAGAGAGAAGGGAGAAGCAGGCTCCCTGCTGAGCAGAGAGCCTGATGTGGGGCTCGATCCCAGGACCCTGAGATCATGACCTGAGCCAAAGGCAGAAGCTTAACCCACTGAGCCACCCAGGCGCCCCTCCAAATTTATTTTGAATAAATGCACTTTGTGCCAGAGCTTTTCGTGGTAACCAGATCAACAGAGCATGGAAAGTACTATTGCTAGGGCATTATTGGCTGGCATGCACAAGTACTGTGATCATGGTCAGACACGATACAGAGGATTTTATTACATTCCTATTTTCTCACCTTAGACTGTGCTGTTATGTTCATGTGTAATTCTGTTCTCCTTTTTAAAATGTTTCCAGATCTTACCTTTCTTAAGGATCCAGCTTTAAATGTACCACTTCCTAGAAACCTTCTGTGCCTTGCTAGTTTAGCATAATCTCTTCTGAGGCCAGCCCCCACACTGTATTCTGTATTTTCCTTATTTGGCACAACCTACGTCACCTGGGGCCGTTCCCCAACAGTTTCCCTGAAGACCCACACTCCTGCTCCTTTTGTACTGCTGGGAAAGCTTAATTATAGGCCTGGCACCCGGTCCTTAGTAAATTCTTGTTGAATTAAATCTCTTATTTGAAATTTCCAATGCCCGCAGTCCCCTCCCACCAATCTCCTCAATTTAGGGAAATCTCTCGAAATGACTCACAGGTTTTCACACCTCATCCCAAACTGACATTTTCAAATTATTTACATGCTTCCTAGTATTCCAGTGTGTACTATCAAAACCGTGTTTATATTAAAAGGATATATTTAATGATCAAATATTTATCCTAAGAAATGTGGTGAGAGCTAGCAGCATTGTCCTGCTGACACGCTAAAGGTTACATGCTTTGCCTCTGATAATGGATTTAGTGGTGGGTTTAGGAATACAAGTAAGGTTAGCCTCCTGGAGCAGTCTGGTGGCCTCAGGCAACCAGGAAGGTGAAGTCGGTGTCTTCGTTAACTCACTAACTTTACTGGAAGTGCATATTTTCCATGTGCCAAGTTCAGTAAGTCATGGAGTAAATGTTTATTTTGCTGTGCTTTGAAAAGTTGCTTTGCTTCTTGTAAGTTTTCTCGATGGAAGAACTCCAAGATATGACTTAATCTATGTTTGCAGCATTTGAACTAGAAACAGGATTTGTTCTGTGACTTGGCTCTGTCGTTTATGGGCCACTTCTGTGGGGTGGGTGCGTGGAAGCCACAGGAGAAATGCCTGGTGCTCGAATACCAACAAGCAACAAACTCATAAAGTTTTTGATTTTCTAACATCTGAAGGCAGGCATCCAACCTTGCAGAACATGAGGTATCCGTCTTGTAGATCACAGACACTTGTTTCCAGAATTACAGTAACCAGGTAGTACAGAGGATCACCTCAGTGGACTTTCCCATAACCTGCACAAAGAACACCTTTGTGCTTTCCGGTAGGTACTGTGGTTTGACTCTTTGTATAAACTCCCTCAGGTCAGAGATGAACCAGCCATTACTGGTAGGGAAGCCTATCACCAGTTGGAGCTATTTGTCGTTAACTCTTGAATTTACTCTGCCGGCATCCTATAAAGCATTAGAGAGTCAGTGCTTGTTAACTAACAGTAATCTTTTTTTCTTTTTTCTTTTTAAGATTTATTTAGGGACACCTGGGTGGCTCAGTTGGTTGGGCATCTGCCTTTGGCTCAGGTCACAATCCCAGAGTCCTAGTATCAAGTCCCCACATCGGGCTCCTCGCTCAGCAGGGAGCCTGCTTCTCCCTCTGCCTGCTGCTCCCCCTGCTTGTACTCTTTTTCTCTCTCTCTCTGGCAAAAAATAAATAAAATCTTTTAAAAATAAATAAAATAAAAGATTTACTTATTTGTTTTAGAGAGAGAGAGCGAGCAGGAGGGGAGGATCAGAGGGAGAGGGAGAAAGAGTCCCAAGCAGGGTCAGTCACTTAACTGACTGAGCCACCCAGGCCCATCCAGTAGTAATCTTATTAGGGATTTGAGTTATTACCAAGGAACTGCTGAAGAGTTCCTGTTGGGGCACACGGGTGGCTCCATTGGTCAAGCATCAGACTATTGGTTTTGGCTCAGGTCATGATCTCACGCATGAGATCGAGCCCCGAGTGGGGTTCTGCACACAGCACAGAGTTGGCTTGGAATTCTCTCTCTCCCTCTCTCCCCTCCTCTGCCTCCCTGCCCCCTCCCCCGTATGCAGTCTCTCTCTCTCTCTTTCTCTCTCTCTTTCATAAATAAATAAAATCTAAAGAAAAAAAGCTCATGTCATGGAAAAATCTCTCTTCAGCTGGATAAATAGTCTATGTAATCACACAGTAGACAAAGCAAAAGCAAGATCTCATTGACCGCTATCATCCTGGATAAGAAATTAGGATTCAAACTTCATAGGTGACACCAGTACTTAGCCTGAACCAGTTTAAGTCTTTTCTGTTTTCGTAATACAAATCTGGGTTGCTTTTGAAATCAGCAGACTGTCATGCTACTGACTCACAACCTCAACAACTTTGTTAGCCCTTTAAATAAAGTCACTCTGGGGTACCTGGGTGGCTCAGGCATTTAAGTACCTGCCTTTGGCTCAGGTCATGATCCCAGGGTCCTGAAATCAAGCCCTGCATCAGGCTCCTGGCTCAGCAGGGGAGTCTGCTTTCCCCTATCCCTCTGCCCCTCCGCTACTCCCTCCACTTGCACACGTTCTCTCTTTCTCTCTGTCTCGAAAATAAATAAAAATCTTAAAAAGTATAAAATAGATAAAATCACTCTGATGCTAGACCTCGCCAGAAGTATACCGGCTTTGCAGTTCCTCAGATCCTCATGCCCCCTCAAGCAACACTCTACAATATAGTTTAAAATCTAATCATACTTCTCAGTATTACCATTTTAAACAATCAACAGGATTCATTTTGAGTTTGTAACGTACTCATTGAGAACCATATGGCCCATTTAAGTAAACATCTGTGACTCCCTTCCGTTGTACACTGAAAATGACATACTACATGAAGATTTTATACAGTCTGATATCAGAAGCTCCACCACTCTTCCCCACTGGTTACTCTAGCAGGGACATGTCTGGTCTTCTTGAAAGCTTTCTTATATATACGACCCTTTCCTCCTTCCTCTTGCCTGCTTTCCTGTATGTTTTTGTAAAACTCACTTGGAAGTCAAGTCTTGCAAGGCGTCTTCCCTGCTTAGTCCCAACCATTTTTCCATGTATTTCTTCAGATCTCCAGCAAAATGATTTTTTTTCCTTATCATGGCATTCATATGCTCAGAAATGTTGAATGAATGAATGAATCCATGATTGATAAATAGTTGAATGAATGCCAAGATTAATGGAAGGTTTATTGTGCTTCTCAAATATGTTTACTTATATTGGTATATCTTTTATTTTATTTTTTACTTTTTTTATTTGAGACAGAGCAAGAGCTCATGAGAGAGCATGAGCAGTGAGAGGAAGAGGAAGAAGCAGATTCCCCACTGAGCAGGGAGCCTAATGCAGGACTCGATCCCAGGACCCCGGGATCATGACTTGAGCCAGAGGCAGATGTTTAACCAACTGAGCCACCCAGGCACCCTATACTGGTATATCTTAAACTTAAATGATTCTTGACCACCACTATCCCCCTCCACACACACACCTACTGGGGCAAAAATAGTGAAGACATTAAGGCCCATTCTGCTGTATTTGCAGTAAACTGATAGTGACCACACTAATACCAGAATGCTTTATCCCTGGTTCCCAGTACTTAGCATTTGAATCATCACCACTGTTCAGTCCTAGGCAAATCTGAAAGGACAGGAGTCACTGGGAAATAAATGATCCCTTAAGTTCCTAGAGGATTATTATAAAAACAGTGAGGCAAAGATTCTTTCATGTTGGAAAAATAAAACAAGACTTCTGTAATTAAAACCAAAAGCTATTGTATAGATGAGAAAAAGCAGTAATCAACTTAAAATGGGAAAAGCCTGGGTTTCAAATATTTAATTTTCTCTGAACTAAGAAATTGATGCAGACTGTTGTGGGTGTTTTAAGATCAAAATTATTTAGACAGATATATGTAGAATGTTTTGCTATTGCATTTATGGGTTAGAACTAGCTCCGAAACTCATTTCCTTTCTTTATAAACAAATATGGTTGACATTTACTAGAGGCACTCTTTCCTCCCTACCACATATAGTCGTGATCTATGTAGCAAGCATAACAAAAATCACTATTAAAGATCTATTTTTTAAAATTTCCCTGCTACCATTTTCGGTCATGCAGGCCATGATCCAGGCTAACTTAGGAAATACTTTGGAAAGAAGGTAGAATTTTCCTCTTCCTATGAATTCTATAATCACTTCTTGTGATTGGATTCACCAGTATTTTAATGTTGTTTTCTGTCAAGTATATTTCAGAGGCTGCCTTTATCTTTGGGGACACCATGGATCAAAGTTTGATCCTTAACTTTGCAGACTCAAAAACTTGAATTTGACAAGGTTCCAAAGCTGTTTCATTACTCAAGTATTTATGATGTATTAATTTACAATGAGATTTGTGTATGGCTGGGGAAATGGACCAGTTGTCTGTAGAAAGTAAATTCATAAGTTTTTTTTTAAAGATTTTTATTTATTTAAGAGAGAGACAGACAGAAAGCGAGGACAGGTGGGGGAAAGGAGCAGAGGCAGAAGAAGACGACTCCCCACTGAGCAGGGAGCCCAATGTGGGGCTCGATCCTAGGACCCCAAGATCATGACCTGAGCCGAAGGCAGACACTTAACCAACTGAGCCACCCAGGTAACCCAGTAAATTCATAAATTTAACTTTCTTTGTGATAAGCCCCTAGAGGAGACAAAATATCTGCAACTATGTTGTGTTCTGCACCTATTTAAAAAATCAAACTCTAATTCTAGAAAGACTCATATAATCCAGTCTGCAGCCTTGATTTTGCAGACAAGAAATTGGGACCCTGGGTTTTCACAGC
This sequence comes from Martes martes, assembly GCF_963455335.1. NCBI lineage: Eukaryota > Metazoa > Chordata > Mammalia > Carnivora > Mustelidae > Martes > Martes martes. The sequence continues at coordinate 52,177,470 of NC_137892.1, read as the reverse complement.
TATTTAATGACAGAGCTGAGACTAGAATCCTAGACTCTCAGACAGAGATCTGTGTACTTCTTACAACTCCTGCTGCCTCCCTGAATTTGGAGTTGGATGGGTAGTCAGAAGTTGAAACTAAATTTGGTCCAGGGGCACCTGACTGGCTCAGTTGATAAAGCATGCAGCTTCTGGTCTTGGAGCTATAAATTCAGTCCCCACATTGGAGATTACTTGAAAAAATAAAGTCTTAGGATCAAGCCATGATCTCAGGGTCCAGGGATAGAGCCCTGAGTCAGGCTCCTTGCTCAAAGGGGTGGCTGCTTCTCCCTCTGCCTGCCGCTCTCCTCCTGTTCATGCTCTCTTTCTCTGACAAATAAATCTTTAAAAACTGATTTTTTTGGTAAAAAGATTACCTTTCCTTTTTTTGTGCTGATTTTTGCATCTTCTATTTCTATGAATCCCACTAACTTTTTCTGATTTGCTACTACAATAAATGAGTATGTGTATTATTATTTTTTTAAGCAACCTCTATGCCCAAGAGGTGTTGAACTCATGTCCCAAGATCAAAAGTTGCATGTTCCACCAACGGAGCCAGCCAGGCACCTCAAAATGAGTTATGTTTTTAATATAGTACTTATTTCGTCAGCTTTTTGTACAGAGGTTAACCCCATCATACACCTTATTAAAGATACATACTTATTGTCAGTTCAGCAAGCAGTAAATGGTATTCTGAGGCCAGATTCCAACGTGTGTGTATATAGCGGGGTTTCCCATACCACCAACAAGCAATTCTCAGGACACCAGCTGGGGGCCTTGCCATTGAGCTCAATTCTAGCACTATCTGCTGGAGATAATATCAGATTCCACAAGTTACAGGTTCAGTCCTACAAGATTGCACCCCTCCCCCAACACCAGTGCCGACATTAGTCCTAAACCCAGGTGGTGACCTGTACTGTGAGCGACTGGCTATATATCAGAGGTTCCCGACACCCCTTCCTTAGATTCCGTTAATTTGCTAGAGCAGTTCACAGAACTCAGAAAAACATTTACTTACTAGATGACTGGTTTATTATAAAAGAATATAACTCAGGAACATTCAGACAGAAGAGATGCACTGGGAAGGGCAGGGGAGAGGACACAGAGCTTCGTGCTCTCTCCAGGCACTCCACTCTCCCCAAATCTCCATGTATCCAGCAACTTAGAAACTCTCTAAGCCTCATCCTTTCAGAGTTTTTATGAAGGCTTCATTGCATACACGTGATTGATTAAATCATTGGCTATTGGAGATTACTTCAACTTTCGGCCTCTCACATGCCCCAGAGGTCAGGGGTTAGACTGGAAATTCTGAAACTGAAAGTTCAACTGTGTAATCACAGGGTTGGATCCACTGGCAACTGGTCCCCTTCCTTAAGCACTTTCCCAAGGTTGCCTCATTAACATAACAAAAGACACCTTTCTTGCTCTGCTCACTAAAGGGAATTCCAAGGGTTTTAGGAGTTTTGTGTCAGAAACTAGATGGAAAACCAAATCTATATATCTTATTATAAATCACAATATCACAGGCAGTTACTCTGCTTGTAGGACAGGAAGGGTGCCCCTTTCCTAAAATGTAGCAACTATGAAAAAAGAAAGGTAAATGCTCACTGTGCCACCGACTTCAACTTTGTATATTAAAGATTTAATAAAATGAAGAAGATCCAACTACCAATATCTCAAGCCTACTAATTTCACACAATATGTAGGAAAGAGGAATCAATATATAAACTATAGAGATAAGTGCCCATAATTATTCAGGATAAAAAGTAGGCAAGCATACAGAAACTGCTGTAGCCTACAGAATGTATCTTAATGGAGTGACCTGCTGTTTCTGGGTCCAGACTTTGTAGCTATTGACAAATCATATAAAGGATCACAATCATCCTTTTGCCATGTGGCAGAATATACAGATTCACTGTTTTTCACCAATAACATGTAAATTAATATTATTAGATTGTTTTTCTTAACTGTACAAACATTCTCTTGTACAAATCCAGAATGTTGCCTTATATTTTAAGATGATTTTTTTTTCAGAAAATGTATGATTTTGTTTCTTTATCTTATAAATCCTACATTTTTATTTATTACAAAAATTATAACCTTGGTTAGAACAATGTTGTAAAATATGCATTCTCTTTTAAGGGTGGTAAAATTTAAAGGGAAAGTACAAACCACTATGTGCAAAACTACATAAAGGAAACCAAAATTTAAGGTTTAGGGTTTAGTTCCTTAATTTTAGCAAATTTTCTTGTTAGATATAGGTATTGACTAATATGCTTAAATTAAAACTATTTTTAAACCAATAAAATATTAAAATGTGTCATGGCTTGTACATATACTTCTAAAAGCTTTAAGCACACATATAGTATTCAGCTTTTATTGTCTTTCCCATAACATGCCTTTTATCCCCTTCCACTATAGGTGGTGGTTGTTCCAACTTAGCGATAAAAATTTGTAATTACATACCCTCATACACTTAATTACGTGGGATGAGTCAGGGAGCAGCTGCCAAAGAGAGCACCCCAATATAAGTCTCCCAGAATCTCTGCGTTGAGGAAATGGCATAGATGGTACAATTTTACCCATTCCTTAGATCAGAGTAAGTTCTTAAAGTGTAGAAGCTGTTGATAAAGGTATCCTTATTTTTCTAGGCCCCAGGGTTTTTTGGACTTCATATATTCACTTATCCACTCAAAATGTATTTAGGACGAAGTTGCCCTTTGTAGGGTGCTGTACCGGGCTCATGGCAGTGAAGAAATCCCACTGTCCTGCTTTCGAAAGTTTACAGGCTACAGTGTGACGTAGGAAACCAGCTGGAAAACCAGCAGGACAGAGCGTAACAAGTGCCATAAAGCAGTTGCACAAGGTGCAGGGATAGTGTTGGGTTACCCAATGGACTGGTGGGACGATCAAAGAAGAAGCTCAGTGTCCTGGAGGGAGCCGGTACTTAACTGATGAGGGGAGCTAGCCAGGCTAGGGGAGAAGAGTAGCCGAGGGAAAAAGAAGGCAAACCTGAGAGAAAGCACAGCACATTTGGAGGAACTGAAAGTGCCTGGTGGTTCAGTATAACTGGAGTGTGGAGTCTCGGGCAGGGAGTGGTGACAGGCAAGGCTCAAAACAGAAGGCTTTACCAGCCAAGTTATGAAATCATATGCTCTGCCCTGAAGGTTTTGGGAACCACTGAAGCATTAGCATCTTCCTCCTTCCCATTTTGTGAAATGATTCAATAAAGGAATAGGTCATAACAGTGAAGAAATTGATACCCATGCCTTAAGAAAGATAGTTAAGAATTCTGTTTATAATCACACGTAAGGCAGAACAGCACCTTGGTTTAGCAGTTCTGGGAAAGAAGTGGTTCTTAGCCATGTAAAATACTCAACCATGAAGATCCTCCCTGGCCTTACAATGCCTCATTTTTTCTCTGAACACGACCTTTGGTGGGCCACCTCAGAAGGTAGGAATGTACTATACAAAGAAATAAATCAACCAGGTTAAGGATGAGACTAACTTTGGGAAAATCCTTTTGGCAATAAAAATAGTATCACCTTATCTTTAAAAGCAGATTTACAGCTTAAAAATATATTTTTTGTATTTATTTTATTTGCACTTCATAATAATCCACTGAGGTAACTGATATTGATATTCCCATTTTGCAGATGAAAAACTAAGGTTCATATAAATAAAATGTACCTCAATGTAACAGTATTTAACAAGTAGTGCAGCTACTTATTATACTAATTAGTATATAATTATATTACTGTTACTTATTGGAGATTCAATCCCAAGATATATGACTTAAACCCCATTCTTTTCTTTTCTTTTCTTTTTTTAAGATTGTATTTATTTAGGGGCCCCTGGGTGGCTCAGTCGTTAAGCGTCTGCCTTCGGCTTGGGTCATGATCCCAGGGTCCTGGGACTGAGTCCCTCATCAAGCTCCCTGCTCAATGGGAAAGCTGTTTCTCCCTCTACTACTCCCCCCTGTTTGTATTCCCTCTCTCGCTGTGTGTGTTTCTCTCTCAAGTAAATAAGCAAAATCTTTAAAAAGGGGGGGGGGCAGGGATTTTATTTATTTATTTGAGAGGGAGAGAGTGCTCGCGCTCACATGGGCCCATGTGTGGGGGAAGAGGTAGAGAGAGGGGGAGAGAGAGAATCTGCTCTTTGCTGAGCATGGAGCCTCATCCTACAACCCTGAGATTACAACCTGAACCCAGATCAGGAGTTGGAGGCTTAATCACCTGAGCCACCCAGGTTCTCCTAAATCCCTAGAAGAGACTGCTCATATTTAGTAAAGAAAATTAGATTTAGGAATATACCAAAATCCTTGTTTAGATTTTTTTTTGTTAAATTATCAATCACAAGAATTGAACCACTCTACTTTCTTAAAGAGTAGAAGACAACAAATATCCTTGGGATTCCAAATATAAAAGAATATAATTAACCTGTTGGCTAATTTTTGTGTTTGTTTTGGTCTAAGGAAAAGAAATACTCTATTTAAAATGTTCTCTTTTTTTTAAAGATTTAATTTATTTATTTGACAGAGATCTCAAGTAGGCAGAGAAGCAGACAGAGTGAGGAGGAAGCAGGCTCCCCACCAAGCAGAGAGCTGACCCCAGGACACTGGGATCATGAACAGAGCCGAAGGCAGAGGCTTTAACCCACTGAGCCACCCAGGCGCCCCTAAAATGTTCTTTTTTAAAAAATAAAAGGAAAATAATTTATTGACTTGAGGTCATGGTAATTAAAAGAAGCACTACTAGAAAATTTATCTTTCATTACTAGTATAATATGTATGAAATTTGTGTTCTGAAGAATTGGCTATGGGACAAATATGAAACAAAATCTTTTTTTCCCTTTGAGTTTCCTCACAAGAGAGTTAATACATGCCCAGATATGAAACTTACCCAGTATTACAAAGTTGAAAAATTCTGTTGAGAAAGAAGTTGGAGAGTGTGGACCTTCATGGTGGCAACCATTTCAGGACACAGAACTTAATTTTATTTACACACCTCATATTTTAAACTTGAGTCTAAGTTTTTTGAAGCAGGTACTACATCTTTTGCATGATTTATAGGAATCACAGAATTCCCCCATGCATTAGACAGTCAAAAAAGCATGCTATACAATGTTATTGTATTGAAGAAAGATAAAATGTTTGGAAAAGCATCCTCAGCTTTCAATAAGGCCAGTCACTGGACCCATCTTCCACTTGATTTATTTCGCCCTGAGGCAGTCATCTGAGATGCGGGGAGCTCCAAACAGTGAACCATGTGAGTGAATGTGAGGTACTCGTGGAGAGAGTACTGAGCCTGTGTTCACTGCCTGCCTGGAAAACCCACAGGGCACTGCTAGGTGACCACTCAGTTCTTCCATATTAACTCAGTAAATGAACGAAAGATGTTCAACAGAGAGTTTAAATCATAGACCATCTTCATTTCAAGAAGGCTGGTTGGAATCTGGGTTTTTGCTAGGGTATACCCAATAGCTCTTCCATGTCACACAGGATAGCTTTCACAATACTGGGCTGGGCTGAGCCCTAGGGAACCCTACTAAACTGCCTTGTAATGCACAGTCATGGACACTTGAGTGAAAGAGGGTGATGTTAATAAAAATGCTGAAACAACAGGCTAAATCAAGAATCCCAAGCAAACCAGCATTGTCCCAGCAAACCAAGATCTGAGGTTACCCTAGCAATTGCCCAACTATAAATCCAATCTTCAGCTCTTTTTCCAAAAAAGTGCTTACATATGAAAACGTGTCCTTACATAATTAACGGGTTGGAGAAAATAAACCCTCTCTAGAAACTGTAGTTTTAAGAAAGTTCATATCCAAGATAAAGTGGTTATTTCTGAAATTTGGTGTAATTCTAAGATTTGGTGTAAATTTTGGAGGTTTATTGGCTCCTGTGTTTTCTTTTTTCTTTTTTTTTCCCCTCTAAAATAAATATTAACAATGAATAGGGCTGCTTTGTATTTTTGCCTTTTAAAATTAAAATATCCTTAGATTTCTTTTTTTTAGAGTTTTGTTAGTAAATTAAGTATTTCAGGGAGCATTCCCAGAGAAATTTTCGTGTCCTTGTTTCTCTGATTAGAAAATTACAACAGGGGCGTCTGGGTGGCTCAGTGCGTTAAGCCTCTGCCTTTGGCTCAGGTCAGGATCCCAGGGTCCTGGGATTGAGCCCCACATCAGGCTCTCTGCCTAGCAGGGAACCTGCTTCTCCCTCTCTATCTGCCTGCCTCTCTGCCTACTTCTGCCTACTTGTGATTTCTCTCTCTGTCAAAATAAATAAATCTTTAAAAAAAAAAAAAGAAAGAAAGAAAAAAATTACAACAGAGAGGCACCTAGGTGGCTCAGTTGGTTAGGCTTTTGACTCTTGATCTCAGCTCAGGTCTTGATCTCAGGGTTGTGATTTCAAGCCCCACACTGGGCTCCCATGGAACCTACTTTAAAACAAAAAACAATTTACTAACAAAAAGATATTTGTCCCTACTAAGGGACAAAATGATTTGTCCCTACTAAAAAGATTTGTCCCTACTAAGTAGCTCATTAATCAGCAGAAAAGAGTATTTGAAAATAATAAGAGAAAATTTGACAATATATATTCTGATTCTTAATATCTGGAACTATTACTGATTTCTGTTTAGATGCTCTATAATCTTAAATCTATGAATGCAAAGATTTCCAGAGGTGTGACACCCCAAAGAATTTTTATCTGTTGGTGAGATATCCCAGAGTTTGCCAGTTTTGCCAATTATAATGAGAAACCTATTCCTACCTCCTTAGGGCATGATTTATACCTGTGTGTTTCAGTAAAGCAAAACATAGGATGTTGAGTTCCACATTTCTATAGAAGTCTTCACAAACTATGTCATTATTTTGAAATTGACTCACCTGAGTATGTTTCTAAAACAAGGCCATTTAGATCATCTTTGATGTTTGATTAACCACGTTATGATGAAGAATTTCTTGAAAGTTTACTAGGTTGTTTCTTTCTTCTTTTTAAAAAAAAAGATTTATTTATTTATTTATTTGACAGACAGAGATTACAAGTAGGCAGAGAGGCAGGCAGAGAGGGGTGGGGGGGAAGCAGGCTCCCCGCTGAGCAGAGAACCCGAATTGGGACTTGATCCCAAGATCCTGGGATCTTGACCTGAGCTAAAGGCAGAGGCTTTAACCCACTGATGTAACAACTAGGAGCCTCTGAAGCCCAGCCACCTTTGAAGGGCCCCACTCACCACCCCCGATGCCTGGGCTTCAACCTGAGCCTCTCCCTGCAGCCATTAAGCAGCTTTATTTACTTATTTATTTATTTATTTTTAAATTTTTAAAATTTTTTATAAACATATAATGTATTATTAGCCCCAGGGGTACAGGTCTGTGAATCGCCAGGTTTACACACTTCACAGCACTCACCATAGCACATACCCTCCCCAATGTCCATAACCCAACCACCCTCTCCCTACCCACCTCCTCCCTGGTCACCCTCAGTTTGTTTTGTGATAGTAAGAGTCTCTCATGGTTTGTCTCCCTCCCGATCCCATCTTGTTTCATTTATTCTTTTCCTACCCCCCAACCCCCCACGTTGCATCTCCACTTCCTCATATCGGGGAGATCATATGATAGTTGTCTTTCTCTGATTGACTTATTTCGCTAAACATAATACCCTCTAGTTCCATCCACGTCATCGCAAATAGCAAGATTTCATTTCTTTTGATGGCTGCATAGTATTCCATTGTGTATATATACCACATCTTCTTTATTCATTCATCTGTTGCTGGACATCTAGGTTCTTTCCATAGTTTGGCTATTGTGGACATTGCTACTAGACAGCTTTTTAAACGCCCCAGAACCCTTGCCCAAGCTGTGGACCAAATTGAAAAAAGGTTTTTGTAGCAAAAATAAAAATGAAAAGAAAAAGAAAATATAAAAGATTTAGAAGCCCAGCAGTTACATGTCCAGCTGACTGTCTGCTCTCAGCGACTTGTGGGACAGGAATAACTCAGGAACACAAAAATGGGGCATCAACAGAAGGGATCTTGCTGTGGAGGAAGAGGTTGACAGGAAGTCACACACACATTAATTCATCACTGTAGAAAATGTCAAGTATTTAACGCGCATTCAGTATCTTCACATGGAACACCTGATTCAGTGTGCATCATGAATCAAGTGATTCCCTCACCCCAGGGTACCTTTTTCTGGACAGTACTGTGTATTATATATTTCAGTCTATTCTCACTACTCTCAGATTTTGTCATTGTGTTTTTGACCATGTGGACTACCTCATTCTTCTGGAAAGGAATCTTCTTTGGGTTCCCTTAGTATAGTTAGTCGTGGCTATTCCCCTTCTCTGACCTGCCTGACCGGTCAGTTGTTCCTTGTTTACTCCACTGGTTCCTCTTCCTGTTCGTGTCCTCCAGCTGTTTTTAATCCTGAGCACTCAGACTTTTTCTCTTCATCGTGTCTTCCTTAAAATAATTATGTAAGCGTGTGGCTTCTGTTTTTACCACTGCATAGCCATTTCCACACTTAACCTCTAACCTTGCCTTCTCTCCTGGTCTCCAGTCTAGTACTTAAAATAACCTTACATGTTTTCACTTCTTTATGTATCATCTTTAATTTCATTTCCACAGTAAAGTGATTCCTTCTCCTTTTTTTATTGGCACGTGGTCATCCAGTTTTCCCCTTTTCATCAGCATCAACACTATTCTTTGGTCACTCACCACTGTCCAAACAACTGAGCTTCATCTGTAGAGTGATTAACAGATCACAGAATGCTAGATTTTTAAGGTGTGGTTTTCAAAAAGGCATCTTAAAAGATGTTGACAGGAACTATGGTTAAAGGTACTAGCGGAGGTAAGAATGGTTTTTGCGTTTATAAATATTGGAGGAAAATAGGAGAATAATATTTTGTGACATGTGAAAATTGTATGAAATTGAAATTTCAGGATAGTTCAACAAAGACCCTTATGTTCTGCTAAGTCTAAAATGTTTACAATGTGACTCTCTTCAGAAAAAGTTTGCTGACCCTTGGTTTAGAAGATTACTGTCCAATGTATTAAAACAACAAATTCAAAACTCTGGTTTGTCCTCAACCTTTTAAAAAACAAGATGATTGTGGTGCCTGGGTGGCTCAGTCAGTTAAGCGTCTGCCTTCAGCTCAAGTTGTGATCTCAGGGTCCTGGGATCGAGCCCCGCATTGCGCTCCCTGCTTAGCAGGGAGTTTGCTTCTCCCTCTCTTTGCTCATGCTCTCTCTATGAGTCTCTCCAGTAAATAAATAAAATCTTTTAAAAAAATGTTTATATACCTATGAAACCACAATAATTTCCATCACCCCAAAAGATTCTCAGACTCCCCTGTAGAACATCTCTCCCTCCGCTCCCAGAACTGGGCAACCACCGGTCTGTTTTTTTGTCTCTGTATATGAATTTGTGTGTTCTAGAATTTTATGTCAATAGATTCATACAGTAAGTGCTCTTTTGTGTCTGGTGTTTCTTATCCAGCATATTGTTTTTGGGATTCAACGATGTTACGTAGGTCAGTAGTTGGTTCTTTTTGTTATATGGAGTTTTTTCCAGCTTTTTTGAGATATAATTAACAGGTAAAATGTAAGATGTTGCAAATGTATATCATGGTGATTTGATACATGTATCCACATCAGCAGTGGGCCAGTTTGTCTCATGGCCATAGTTTGCTGGACACCTTGTAAACTTTTTACTGTTAGACAAAACTAAAAGCAAACTTTCGAATAATCTTTTCTGGATGGAAAAAGCAACCAGAGAACATGAAGACAATTTAACCATTTTGTTACTGTTGTTGTTACTACTATTATTAATACTAGTTCAGTGTACAAACTTTGGGTTGTACTCTGCCTGTGGCAGAGGTTTCTCAGAATAAACCAAACATGGTTTCAAATTATGTTTTTAAGAAGTACTTAGAGATATAACAAGATTTAAATAAACAATCATGGTACAATTTGGTATTTTTGTAATTTTAATTTGAAAAATATGTCTCACATTCAAAGCTTATTCCAACTTGATTCTCTTCACCATTTCTTATTAAAACCGGAAAAAAATATTCTTGGATTCCAAACCTCTTCTACTTAGTTCCATCTCACTGCTATTATGACCACCTCCACCCTTTTCTGTCCCTCAATTCTACCACCCAATTCAATTTATACTTTTGAAATATTTCTAATCTAGGGAGTCTCAAAGCAGGGGGTTGGTGGGGTCAGGGATTTATGTTCTTATAACATTAAAAAAATACATATACACAATGTAATTTTCAGTTCCTTCTGTCTTGGCAGAAACAGTCTGGCTACTGATAAGTAATATCATGACTGATTAGTGTTCCATGCTTGGAAACTTAACAGAAGCATGATGAAAAATGAGAGTCTCAGAGATGAACCTTTCTCTGTAGACCTCTACAGAATGTTCAAGAGAAAAGACTAAAGAAACAAGGGTCATATCTGGAGATGAGAGTGCTGATTCATGACCTAGTAATTGTTGTTTGTTTCAAGACTATTTATCAAAAAGAAGACTGACCGAATGTTTCTTGTGTCCATAAGTGACATGCAGGAAAACATGTCCTTAAATTGCGATAGAAATTTTGTATGAAAAAAAAATCTTTTCTATATTCTAGATATGGATGAGAAAAAACAAAATTGTTATTTCTAGTGATTACAAAATTTAGAACAAATATCTTTCTAAGGCCAAATCTTAAAAGTAAATGCCTCCTAGCCCATTATTTTAGTCCTAGATGTGTGTGAAGTCAGCACACTAAGCCAACGAAACTCTATTGACTCTAGTAATTCTGAATAGTGACCCTTAAAATAGTAAGAAATTTTAGAAGAACTTGACATACCCATGGTGAACACTAGGTAGTTGCTTATCCTATCCAAATAATTTGTAAAAAAAAAAAAAAAAAAAAAATTCAGGTAATAAATAGATTTCTAACTATTTCAATTGCGCTGCCTAACCAAGAGCCATCAAGATAAACTCTCATGTTTCCTCTCTCTGGTATATTTAATACACACATTAGATTGTGGATTCTTATTATAAATAAGAACATTAACAAAAGCAACTAAAACTGAAAGCTAAGAAGAGTTAAGAAGCAAAGAATGATGAAATTCCTACTTACCTCACACCTGAAGAAAATGTACAAATGCACAAACACTGGATTTACCTTTTCAGTTTTGTCATTGGCATGAAATCCATCGTCTTTGCTCCTAAGTCACTGGTGATACAAAACAGCAGTAGGTCAGCAGCCCAAGAGCATGCGAAGCCAGAAACAAGAGATCATGGAGACTTCTCAGGGTTGTCTGCCAAGGGAAGAGTAAAAGCAGAAACCCGTGAAGCTCTTTTGAGAAGGAGCCACAAGAAGTGGAAGCAGCAATATATAAACCCAGCCCCAGCAGAGAAGCCAGATGACAGCCGGGAAGTCACCTGAGGGGTCAGCGCCAAACAAGCCTACCACCAGAGGCGCACCAACCAAGAAAAATGGAGACCAGCCAGAAGTGGATGTTTGGTTCTCCCATGAGAGAGTCTTAGCAGTGGAACATGTGAAATGGAAAGACCAAAACAAAATTTTATTGAGCAAGTACTGGACTACCTAACTATGGTGACAGAAATAGAGGGCTAAAAGCAACACATGCCTCAGACCCACATCTGTCCCTAACCCCCATCCAACTCTCTCCCACTGCTAAAATGTAAAAACCATAATCTCTTATTTCACAAACATTTCTTAAGCTCCTCTTGTGTGCCTGGGTCCACGTTACAAATTTAACAGTAAAACAGTGAACTGGACATGGTTTCTTGCTTTCTAGGATGGTACAGCATAATGGAAGATACCCTTTTTTAATCCCAAATTTGTGATTTTTTTTGAGCTGAAAAAGAAATGAATTTTTAATGAACTTTATTTCTCTATTTCCCTTATCCTACATTGTTTTGTGCACTTTCTTTTTTTTTTTTTTTTTTGGTAAAGATTTTATTTATTTGACAGACATCACAAGTAGGCAGAGAGGCAGGCGGGGGTTGGGGGTGGGGGGAAGCAGGCTCTCTGCTGAGCAGAGAGCCGATGAGGGCTGGATCCTAGGACCCTGGGATCATGGCCAGAGCCAAACAAAGGCAGGGGCTTTAACCCACTGAGCCACCCAGGCGCCCCTGTTTTGTGCACTTTCTTAGGCTATCTAAAAGATAGATGGTTTTGTTTGGGCTGTTTGTATGATTCCACTGCCTAGTAATTGCTTTTTTGTAACAGAATTAACATTTATCTGGAAATTTTGAAATTGCGCATTTTCCCTATAACTCCAAAAATATTATCCCTATTACTTTAATATCTTTTTGTTTCAAAGTTTTAAAAATATGAAAAGAAAAGAAAATAAGTGGTCCACATGTCCATGTTCCCATAGTCCATAGTTATTTAATATATAGACAAATTTGCTTATAGTTCATAAAAAATCACTACTTGGAAAAAAAGATAAATATTTATTATAAAGAATTGAAACAAAGAATAAAAGTATAAAGACTAAAAAAAATCTTTGTAAGTAATCTCTACACCCAGTGTGGGTCTCAAACTCATGACCCCAAGTTCAAGAGTCACATGGTCTACTGACTGAGCCAGCCAGGCACCTCAAGGTTAAAAACTTTTAAAATCACTTCAAATTTCACCTATAAATAATCCTCATTAATGCTAGGTGACCATAATGGAAACAATGAGGCCAGGAATTTTCCAAATTCAATAGCAAAAATCACAGATCCAAAAAGCTTAGAGAACACTTGTCCAAGAAAATTATACCTATGTATATCATAGTCAGACTCTTGAAAATCTGAATAGAAAATCATGGGGGCACCATGGGGAAGTGAAGGGAACATTGCATACATGAAAATAATGATAAAAAATTAATAGTATTCTCATCAGAAATTCTGGAAACCAGAAGACAATATAATGATATCTTGGGGCGCCTGGCTGGCTCAGAAGAGCATGTGACTCTTTTTTTTTTTTTTTAAGATCTTATTTATTTATTTGACAGACACAGATCACAAGTAGGCAGAGAGGCAGGCAGAGAGAGAGGAGGAAGCAGGCTCCCTTGAGCAGTGAGCCCGATGCAGAGCTCAATCCCAGGACCCTGGGATCATGACCTGAGCCGAAGGCAGAGGCTTTAACCCACTGAGCCACCCAGGCGCTCCTGAGCATGTGACTCTTGATCTAGGTGTTGTGAGTTTCAACACGTGTGTGTAGAGATTACTTAAATATAAAATCTTAAAAAAAAAAAAAGACAATGTAGTATCTTTGAAGTCCCCAGACAAACAAACAAACAGAAAATTTGTTATCCTAGAATTCTGTATGTGGTGAAAATATCTTTCTAAAATGAAGATGGAATAAAGACATTTTCAAGCAGATGAAAATTGAAAGAATTTATTTCTAACAAATCTGAACTACAAGAAATGCTAAAAAGAAGTTCTGCAGGCTGAAGGGAAAGGGGTGTGACATGAGAAAAATCCACTCTGTAGAAAGGAATCAAGAGGACCAGAAAGAGCAAATAAAGCATTAAATAAAAAGGATCATTTTTAAAATCATTCCTATTATATACATATCTGTATCATTACATCTCTTTAAATACCATTGGGTGTTTAAAAATAAAAGTAATATTGGGTGCCTGGGTGGCTCAGTTGGTTGGGCGACTGCCTTTGGCTCAGGTCATGATCCTGGAGTCCCGGGATCGAGTCCCACATTGGGCTCCCTGCTTGGTGGGGAGTCTGCTTCTCCCGCTGACCTCTCTCATGTTCTCTCTCTGTCTCTCTCTCAAATAAATAAATAAATAAATAAATCTTTTAAAAAATAATAAAAATAATATTAAGTGAACAGTATTCTAGACACTTTCCTAGGCAAACAAAATAGTGGATGTCTAGTGCCAAATAAATATTAAATATGTGACCATATTAGAGTTGTTATAATGTACAAAACCTAATTTCAATTTACTTGAACTTGTCACAAGAAAAACTAAAATGGAAGAGAATTTTTGAAGTGCAAAAAATCATTCTACACCACAAAAGATATTCTGAGGGCACCTGGCTGGCTCAGTTGGAAGAGCATGTGACTCTTAATCTAGGGTTTGTGAGTTCAAGCCCTGCGTTGGGCATAGAGCATACTTAAAAAAAAAAAAAAAAGAAAAGATATTATAAATATATGATAAATACATTAAAAGATTAGAATCACTGTTTTTATTATATATTTTAATTTTATAATATTGATTGACTGTATGCTATAAAAGATGATAGAATTATCAATACTCAGATCTCCCATCTCCTCTCTCCCAAACTTAGGAATTTTTTTAGCTGATATTATGCTTTTTAAGTTGTCTCGACTTAAGTATTTCATTTGACCCTCTGTAATTCTCATAATTTTTTTCAATAATGGTTTTGTATCTAAATGCATAGATACATAGGTGCCTCCTTAGCGCAGTAGGCAACGCGTCAGTCTCATAAATGCATAGATATGGTCTTTTTACATGATTCTTTTGCCATCTTTGTATTGAATTCTGTTTTTTCCTTATGTGGGCAATTTATCTCTATATTGGTCATATTTTATTGTCATGTATTTTGGGTTTCCCCTATCAAAGAAGATACATGGATGCTGCATTGCCTGCATTTTTTTTTTAAATGTTTGATAATGTGAAATGCTATAATGGCTGGGTAGGATATTCTTGGACCACTTTTTTCCTCAGAACTTAATAAATATTACTCCATTGTCTTTTAACACTAATAGTCAAGGTAAAAAAGTCTGAAGCCAGATGAAAATTTACCACTTATTAAGAGATTGGCTTTTCTTTTCTACTTGAATATTTTAAAGTTTAAAACGTAGTAAGGCTACAATTTGGTATTAAGGAATCTGTATCAAAATTTCCCCAGTTACATGGTATTATACTTTCAAACTGCAGATTCAGTTGTGTTTTTTTCTTTTTCAGGAAATGATTCTTATATTAACATTATGGGTTTTTTATACATCTTCACTTACATTCATCAGATTCCTTATTTTAAGGATAGCAATAAACAATTCTTGAGTATTTTTTTAACCTGTCAGCTTCTTTAATTCCTTTAATCTCTGTTTTTCATATTAATTCACAAAATAATTTCGTATTAATTAATTTTCATATTAATTCATATTAATTCAGTTTATAATTCATATTAATTCATTATAAACTTTATATTATCAAAATCTCTTATTTTCAAATTCTCTGAATCATGATATGCCTTATCCATAGTTAGTTCCAGCTACCGACAGGACAGTGTTTCAACTTTTGTGGCATACAGTGAGATGTGTAGTGTCTGTTAAGACCAATTTCTCATTGCCTGTAGAACTCTTGCTTTTTATTCCTCAAATGTTTAAGTGGTGGCCCCAGCATACACTTTACATTTTAGTATCTAGACTGATTTAATTTTTTTTTGTTTTAATGGCAGGCTAGGCATTATCACCTCCATATTTTTATCCTGTATGATTGGCCAAAACTCTTCTGCTATTATGACCACCTCCACCCTTCTCTGTCCCTCAATCCTACCACCCAATTCAATTTATACTTCTGAAATTTTCCTAATCTAGGGAGTCTCAGGATTGCTGAGAGCCATTTTGGGATGTGTGCGCTAATGCTCCCTGCTGGAGGATGCAGTGTGAAGTCTGTCACACAAGCTCCCATTTACTATGAGTGCAGGATAGCATTAAGAGCATGGAAAAAATATGTAGTGAGCTAATGTTTCACTTTAATTAGAGACAAATGTAAAATTAAAGGAATGGGCCCGAGTAGCTGTTAAATGGGCCCATTGAATGCATTTGATATTTGAACCACTTTTTTGTAACCTGAAAGAATTATGGGATGGAGAGGTAGAGACAAAGGGGATTGCATGCAGTTATAGTTAGAATACCTGGATTCTGCCCTCTTCTGAGATCTTTTTACAAGTCCTGTGAAGATTAACTGGTCCTGTTTGAAGGCTGTATCATGGTCCTCAGAGAAAGACAGACACTCTCAGATGAAAGATGCGTTCTCCAAATCAGTGTGAAACCCCAAGACTTCACTTCCTTCAGGGGCAGGCAGCTTAATCAGCTTCCCATTTTACCCAGTTCTCCTCTGCCACCACTTCTCTATCAAATCTGTCAAATGGCAGTGTTGATTCTTTCCCACCTCACACGAAACTGATAGAAATTATTGAGGGGTGCCTGGGTAGTTTAGTCCATCAAGCGACTGACGAGTGATTTTGGCTCAGGTCAGAATCTCAGGGTCCTGAGATCAAGCACTGCCTACACTATAGCTCAGTAAGGAATTTGCTTGAGATTCTTTCCCTCCGCTCCTCCTCCCACTCATGCACACATGCACTCGTGCTCTCTCTCTCTAATAAATAAATAAATCTTTAAAAAAAATATTGAGATAAACAGCTAAAATCTCCTATACTTATTTTGCTTTTGATGATGTTAAGAGCATTTATTAACTCCTTTAGACATTGTGATCTCATTGATGTCTTAGTGAATGTTTGCAAACAAGTTTAAATTCCTGAATTAAAAAAATATATATTAAAAATTGGCCATAGTGGGTATGGTTCAATCCAGATATAATCTAACTAAAGACTTTGAAAGCATTTTTTATCTTTGTAGTAGGAGATCCAACAAAATAATCAAAACAGCAGTGCGCAGAAAAAATTTCCTTCGGGCAGCCTTCCCTAAGAAGGAATAGGAACAACAAGTGGATTATATAGGTCCTGCTTCTGAAAGTTAACCCATTGTTTTATAAGAGATTGTTGTCTTCCTGAAGAGCTTGAGAGTAGGAATCAGATGTTTTCTCTTTGCATCTCAGTGTTGGCCATGCTCAGAGTGGGTGGTCAGCATATTGGATTGAACACTTGAGACTCCAGATTCTCTCTTAAATTATTTTACAGACCAGCATACAGGGGAAAGCCTGAGATTTAACATGCAGTGTTTGGAAAAGGAACTTGTTTTTACTCTGAGGTCAGAAATCTCCACAGCTGAGTACTTTGGATAATGAAGGTCTTTTCTATATTTGCCCAGCCTGGGCTGGACATGGGCAAATGTCACATAATCTGCATTTAAACATTCTTTTCTTTCCCATTTTAACAATGTTTATGTTTCCTGGGGTACATCTGAAAGATTCCAAGTATTTACTGTATATGTAAATATTCTTTTAAGAAAAAAAAAAAACCCACATGTAGTTTTCACATGCAAGTTATTTTCAGCAGGCAGTTCCTTTCCTGCAGCACAAAAGGCTAGATATAAAAACAAACAAGAGAGAATGTGCTGTTTTAACAAATGGGTCCTTAGAGATGGATTTTAAAGCATGGTTTTTGTTTTCCGATCTAGCTTTTACCCTATCACTTTGTAACACTTAGAGAAATCCTGAAATAAATCAGTGACATTCTCATAGTTTTAAGGCTGACAGTTTAATTTTTTTTTCCTGTTTTGTCTATTGCTGTGGCCAAAGTAATTAGGTCATACCCACGTGAAAAATTACTTGTACAAGAAAAATTTTGGATGTGTATGTGTGTTTTCAGGAAGATTTGTTTCTGCTAATAGTCACATCATCCTTTGCATGTGAAACTAATTCACTTACCCTACATAATCTAAAATATTAATGTCGAGTGTAAAAAAAACCCTAATTCAAAAGGAAACAAATGTTTCTATTACTTATTTTATATTGTGGTTAGAATAATTATGTTTAAAAATATTTTTAGCAGGTAAACCACTGATTTTAAACATATTTGTTAGTTATATAGATTGGATGCCAACTCTGGAAGGGGTCATTCTCACAAAAAGGGAAGAACGACCTAATTTATGGCAGTAATTTAGAAATGGCAACAGAGCTCACATACTAGCATGCTCATCTTGCAGACTGTTCTTTAATTTTACGTTAAAGGTTTGTTGTAATTCTTATGCCTTGAATATTTTCTAGTAGGTTTTTGCTATTTATACCAGCAAATAAAAGTTTCGAGTCCACAAGCATATTATTTGCTTTATTGCTTCCATACTCCTAGAAATGTCACGAACCGTGGGAGAATACAAACGTCACCAAATGAAGATACTTATTTGTGTCTTATGAAAAATGTTAACATTAACTCCTTTTCCTCTTTAATAAACTGAATGCTTGCTTTCATTTTTGTGGATTAATTTAAGAATTTAATAACTAGGGGCGCCTGGGTGGCTCAGTCGTTAAGCATCTGCCTTCCAGCTCAGGTCATGATCCCAGGGTCCTGGGATTGAGCCCAACATTGGGCTCCCTGCTCAGCAGGAAGCCTGTTTCTCCCTCTCCCACTCCCCCTGCTTGTGTTCCCTCTCGTTGTGTGTCTCTCTGTCAAATAAATAAATAAAATCTTTTTTTAAAAAAGAATTTTAATAACTAAGGACATTTTTACTTGCTTCCAAAACTTAAACACTAGGATTAACAGATACAAAAGCCACAATTTAATGTAATTTATTGGGTGAGTATAAAGGTCAAAATTACCAAGCCTTATAGAAGCACCATTAGAAGTATACAGTAGAACCCTTGTAGAAATCATGAAGGACAGCCAGTGTAGGGTACGTCTGGAACACAAATACAAAATTTGAGTCGCTCTCTGACGGAAGCAGAGCAATTGTCAAGAGTTTGATGGGATTGCGAAAGAATTTAAAGGGCCAGCAGATCTTTAAGAACGCACAAGACAGCTTTGTTGTCTCCTGTAACACTGACTGAGAAGCAAGGCACGCTAAATATTAAGCAATCCACAGAATTCCCCTGAGTCCCTACCCAGTGATTGTCTTTTCAAATAAAATAGTCAGTGAGCTAGATAAACAAAATCAGAAGGCTCAAATAGTGCTGCCCTTCTGGAAGTCTACAAGGTGGTTGGAGCATTAGTACCTCACTTCAACCATTTTGCTATGAAAAAAAAAAAAAATAAGTGAGATCAATGGGAAAAGAGTAGTTTTTTGGAAGGCAAGAAGTTTGCTTTCTAAAAAGGTACACGGCTAACCAGATATAATTCTGAAGTTCTGTTTTCATGTATTAGTAGGGCTAGATTTCAAAGTCATTTGTATTTTAATCAGGAAAAAAATGATTTGGGGGCGCACCTGGGTGGCTCAGTGGGTTAAGCCTCTGTATCCGGCTCAAGTCATGATCTCAGGGTCCTGGAATCAAGCCCCCACATCGGGCTCTCTGCTCAGCGGGGAGCCTGCTTCCCCCTCTCTCTCTGCTTGCCTCTCTGCCTATTTGTGATCTCTCTCTCTCTGTCAAATAAACAAATAAAATCCTTTAAAATAAGAAAAAGAAAAAAAATGATATTTTAGTGAGAGGGCCGTTTTCCCAAATAACTTTGAATAACTTTTTTGTGACGTTCACGAATTCACAGAGGTCTCAAGCTGGACTTGTAACTTGTTCAGTAATTCCCTGCTTCAGGTGGAGTTTGGAGACAGCTTTTAGAAAATAGTCTTTGCTTAGAACCACGTTTATTTTTCAGCTGCGGTAGCCAGACTTCCTTTAACAAGCTAGTGTTATTTTCTCTTGCAGGGACTTTATGTTTTTGTGGTTTATTTCATTCTGCACAACCAGACGTGTTGTCCCATGAAGGCCAGCTACACAGTGGAAATGAATGGACAGCCAGGACCCAGCACAGCCTTCTTCACACCAGGGAGTGGCATGCCTCCTGCTGGAGGGGAAATCAGCAAGTCCACCCAGAATCTTATCAGTGCTATGGAGGAGGTACCTGCCCTTGCCCCGGCTCTAGCACTTGCTGACGCTCCCCGCCCCTTCCTCCCCACCCTCCCTTCCCCACCCGCCTCACTGAAGAGTGAAAGTTAAAAGGTACTATGTGACTTTTACAGCCTCTGATCTGTGGTATTTGATTGGCTTACTGTGGTATGTGCCTGTTATCTAATTATTTTTCTTCCCTGTCACGTGAGCTGTACTAACCAGCGGTGTGTACTAGGAAGTCAGTGCAAAATTTGTCACCGCTTTCTTCAGAATCTTCCGAATTTAACACGGCAGTGACTGAATCGGCTTCGGAAATGTTTTTTTTAAATACTGTGTTCTTCCTAAAAATACTTTCTCAGTTCTCTTTCTTCACCCATCCCAGCTCATTACCTCGATCCCAACAAACGCTCAGTGAAAAGAAAATAGGTTATAACTCTTTTTGATTTAAAAACCTGAAAATATTTTAGTACAGAAGCTCAGAAGAGGGCTTCAGCAGCATTACTAGAAAATCTATCTAGAATGTCCTCTGTGAGATCCACCTCCCACTGTCCTCTGCATCTGTCCCCCTTGTTTTGCTTTCCTGTATCTAAATCACAGTGCCACCAACCTCTCGGTAATGCTACTTATAGCACTGGGACCACTGCTCAGATTTTTTAAACTACCTAAAGACATTTGTCCAGGCATAGATGGTATGCAGGTCCCTGACAAGTTCTGTAGTGCCTGAGGTGTGCTTGCTTACCATTCCTTATGTAGTTCGTAGTGCCCTTTCTATTAAAGAGCCACTGCGAGGGATGCCAGGGTGGCTCAGTCCGTTAAGCTTCTGACTCTTGATTTCCACTCAGGTCCTCATCTTGGGGTTGTGAGATCCAGCCCTGCATAAGGCTCCCCGCTGAGCATGGAGCCTGCTTAAGTTTCTTTCTCTCCCTTTGCCTCTTACCCCACCCTCCAAAACAATAAGAAAAAAAAAAAAAAGAACCAAGGGCAACAGTATTTGTGTTCCCCTCCTGAAAAATGGCAGGAAATCAAAGAGTATCTGCCTAAAAAGGTAATGGTTCATAGATAGGTAAGTAAGTAAATAGGTAGGTAGAGAGATAATCTACCCACTCAGTGATATTTTTTGTCCTCCATGTTAATGTAGAAAGGAATTTTATTCACATCAGGTTAAAATTAAGGTAAGTAAGTGATCACAAGTACAATATTTAAGAATTATAAGAATTTTAGGACCCCTAAATATTTAGAAATCTAATACCATTTCTATATCCCCTAAATTCTTAAAGCAGAATTATTTTCTCATCCTAGTTGATACCAATAGAAATGGTTGTTTTTAGAACTAGCAATTCAGGAGTGAAACTTAAAAAAAAATTTTTTTTTGTCTTGATTATTTACCCAATCTAGCATTTGTCTAGAGCTGAGCTATAGGATAGCCATTAGCTATGTGTGGTTATTTAAATTCAAACGAAGTAAGATTTTAAAACATCAGAAATTCAGTTGATCACTCACCCTGGCCACATTCAGGTGCTCAGTAGCTATTTGTGATCGGTAGATGCCATAATGGAGAACATGGATATAAAATACGTTTCACCACAGGAAGCTCTGTTGGGCAGTACTGGTCTAGATATTTGAATTCTTAATGAAATATAATGAAATATTTTAAGGTTTACTCTTCTCTCAGATGATTGCTACAGTCCTCAGGTCACTTTTCTCAATATAAGGCATCCCTGCAGTCTCTCAGAAAACCTTATGTTAGGAGGGAACAGCTGTGACAGTTTAATTCCTGGGCCTGAGCCACTACTTGAATGTTCGTGAGGGGGGGCGGGGGGAATGTGTTGCACAATGGCATACCCTTAAGTGTGCTCTGCATTCCTCAGAGGCTTGGAATTGGCCTTGATCCAGCTGTCTGTAGATGAGGGACTGTCAGAGACATTCTAGGAAGCCCTGCAGAGAAAGGAAGGCAGGAGGAAAGGAAGGATTAAGGGACTGATTATCAGTGGCCAAGAGGGACGTGAATATATTTAATCATTTCAAGTTAGAACTATCTTTTTTAGGGGCGCCTGGGTGGCTCATCCATCGGCACGTCTGCCTTCAGCTCGGGTCATGATCCCAGGGTCCTGGGATTGAGCCCTGCATCAGGCTCCCTGGGCGGGATGCCTGCTTCTCCCTCTCCCACTCTCCGTGCTTGTGTTCCCTCTCTCTCTGTGTCTCTGTCAAATAAATAAAATCTTAAAAAAAAAAAAAAACTCTTTTTTAATCATTTAATCCAATGATTATGTGGATCTTTATATTATAACTGGAAGTTTTGCTCCCCCTCCCCTATTTTGTCCTCCTCCCAACTTCCCTCCACTCTGGTTCTTAAATTCTTAACAGTTTTCTTTGCATACATCCTACAAAAAGGTAAAACGTGTTGTTTGGGTTAAAAAAATAATTTTCTTGCCCCACATCGGGCTCCCTGCTTGGTGAGAAGCCTGCTTCTCCCTCTTCCGCTCCCCCTGCTTGTGTTCCTTCTCTTGTGTTCCCTCTCTTATTCCCTCTCTTGTGTTTCTGCTTGTTCCTCTCTCTGTCAAATAAATAAATAAAAACTTAAAAATCATAATAATACTCTTTTCCCACACATGACAGCACAGAAATCTACAAGTAATTCTAATAGAGAAATTGTTTAGAATCACCAGACTGAGTTGTCTCTAAGGACCAAAGGTAATTTTTTTTTTAAGATTTTATTTGTTTATTTGACAGACAGAGATCACAAGTAGGCAGGGAGGCAGGCAGAGAGAGAGGAGGAAGCAGGCTCCCCTCGGAGCAGAGAGCCCGATGTGGGGCTCGATCCCAGGACCCTGGGATCATGACCTGAGCTGAAGGCAGAGGCTTTAACCCACTGAGCCACCCAGGGGCCCCAGGAGCAAAGGTAATATTAAAGGTCTTAATTCAGAACAATTCACCAGTCCCTTCATGTGGTCTCTGTAATTACAATGTGGAGATAAAGTAGATATCAGAGTAAATAGGTGTGTATTGATATTATGCTATCCTTTTCTCCCCATCCTACCTCAAAAAGGTACCACCTGACTGGGAGAGAGCATCCTTCCAACAAGCCAGTCAGGCCAGCCCTGACTTGAAGCCAAGCCCACAGAATGGCGCCACGTTCCCTTCCTCCGGAGGATATGGCCAAGGGTCATTAATAGCTGATGAGGAATCTCAGGAGTTTGATGACTTGATATTTGCATTAAAAACTGGTATGTATGAATCCACAAGCCACATTAGAAGTAGGCATTCTTGTTATGCTACAACTTGTATCTTCTTCCCATGAAGTTGCAAAAGAAGTACCGTTAGTCTGCCTTAGCACATCCTGATTCTCATGACCCATGCCCAATCCCAGCCAAACTTTAGGATATTTTGTTCTTGGCACCAAATATAACACAACCTAAAAATAATTTACAGTTTGCTCTTAAGAAAAAAGCATACTCTAAATGCAAATATCTCTGTCCTGGAATCTTGATGTAACACCAAGATACCACTGAGACAACTTCAGTATTGTAAGACAATCTGGTAGGGATCTCGCTCAGAGAGTTTTGCCTCTGACCCGCCAAAGAGACCTGGAGTGTCTCTGAAGCAAAAAATGTCAAAGGCAGGGACGCCTGTGTGGCTCAGTTGGTTGGGCAGCTGCCTTCGGCTCAGGTCATGATCCCAGCGTCCTGGGATCAAGTCCCACATCGGGCTCCTTGCTCGGCGGGGAGCCTGCTTCTCCCTCTGCCTCTGCCTACCACTCTGTCTGCCTGTGCTTGCTCGCTCGCTCTCTCTAACAAATAAATAAATTTTTTAAAAAAATGTCAAAGGCAATA
This sequence comes from Martes martes, assembly GCF_963455335.1. Classification (NCBI taxonomy): domain Eukaryota; kingdom Metazoa; phylum Chordata; class Mammalia; order Carnivora; family Mustelidae; genus Martes; species Martes martes. Next base: position 52,153,907 of record NC_137892.1, on the reverse strand, counting down.
TAATGGACCACATATAGTTCTACCATTTTCTAAGCGCCACCATACATCGTATTTTATTGGCTCCTCCTACATATTCAACCCCACTCAATCTGTGACCCCAGAGGATGGTTGGTTGTTTTCAAATCAAATATGCAGAGTTTTTTTCTTTTCTTTTCTCTTAAATTTTTTTATTAAGTAAATTCAACCCTGCAATGTAGGGCTCAAACTTACAACACTGAGATCCAAAGACGCATGTTCTGCTGTTTGAGCCAGCCAGGCACCCCTGCAGTTTTTTTCTTTTATTTTTTTCTTCAGAAACATCTCGAACTGCCACTGTTATAAAACATTCAGTGACCTTTTCATTTCTAGATGTACAAGCAAGCAAGAAGATACGTTCATACTCAGATGAACCTATTAAGATAATTATTCAAAATGCTTTTTACTAAATATCCCTATATTAAGAATAGTGCTTGGCACTTGGTAAAACTTTGGTAGATACTGTTGGAAAATGAATCAATGAATGAATGAATAGATGGATGGGTGAAAAATTGAACTTCGAGTTTGCTTGGAGGAACAGACGTTCAAACAAACATGACGTAAGGAAGGGTAAGTAAGTAGTGAAAAGAGTTATTAGTTATTGAAGAGATCAAGAAAAATTTTTTGAACTCTCTCAGTTGATTTGTGAAAAATATGTGGTTTTAGATAGGTAAAGAGTAGAGGAAAGGCACTGCAGTCTGAGGGAGAAGAATCAGCGGAAGCCCCGGGCTTACAGGTGCATGGCTTTCAGGTACCTGGGGAGAAGGCACACTGCAGTGTGGCTAGGGCAGATGGGGACTGTGAGCCAGGTAGCTGGAGAAGGGCCTGCCAGGTACTTTACCTGCATTGTTAATAATTTACTGTAGTTCCCCCACTGGGTTTCAGTGAGCAACCTCCTTGAGATATTTATAGTCATCTTCAATGGGAGGATCCTCTGACTGAGTATATTTGGGAAACTGCAAAGATTCACAATTCACATTAGCATTTCGCAGCTCTAAAAAGTCCTAGAGTAAAGAAACCCACTTCACTTAATTTAACCTGGTGTTTCCGGAACACATTTAGTAATAGATTCATTTTGTGGGAGCAGAACACTTGCTGGTATTTTACATAACATTAAAATGCTATTCAGAAGCCATGCTAAGGAGTGGGATTTTTATAGAACCTAGTGAGCCATGGAGGTTTTTGAGGAGAGGAATGGCATGTTCCCACTGGTTTTTGAGGCAAAATAACTCTTACAAAAGTATGAGGAATAAATTTAGAAGCAAAACCAGAAAGGCTGGGAGATTATTACAATTGTCCAAGGGAATGAGGTTCGAGCCTCAGATTCGGGGAGCAGAAATAAGAAAAAGAGGATGAACACAAGGGCTGAGGAAGCACTGAGAGGACAGTCAGCAAAAGCTCCTGCTTCTCACTTCGGCGGCTGAGGAATTGTATAAAGAGCATCTGTTCGTGCGTGTGTTTCAGGGGGAAACTGATGAGTTCAGCTTTAGAAGTATTGGTTGTCAGGCCTGGGGCTCTTAAATATTCAGGGTTGAAGGATCTTAGCTGAGGGTTCAGGGTTGGAGGTATCAGTTTGACATGCATCAGTGCAGAGACTCTATTCGAAGCTGTGGGGATGGAGAGTTTGATCTTAGAAGAGTGAAGGAGAGAGAGAAGGAAAAAAGGAAAGAGGCGAGGAAGGGAGAGGAGGCAGAAGAAGCCCTTCTTCCTCTGAAAAAGAGCATCCTGGAAGATATCTCCTTTAAAGAGTGAATAGGGTGCCCTGGGTGGCTCAGTTGGTTAAGTGTCCAGCTCTTGATTTTGGCTCAGGTCATGATCTCAGGGTTATGAGATCGAGCCCAGCATTGGGCTCCCAGCTCAGCACAGAGTCTGCTTGAGATTCTTCTCTCTCTCCCTCTCCCTCTGTCCCTTCTTCTGCCCCCACCTCCCCCTCACCCCATGCTTGCTCGCTCGCTCTCTCTAGAAAAAAAATAATTTTTTAAAAAAAGTGAATAGAAGAGGGTCCCACAGAGGAAACTGCAGCATGGTGAGAAAGAAAGAAGGAGAAGTTTCATGAAGGAGGGCATGAGCAACTTCCTAAAATGCTCACTAACGTTAGAACTAAAAAGGAGTTTTCAGATTACTAACAATTCTCGGGGAAGATTACATCCCCAGCACTACAAAGTAGTCAGTTGTTGGTGTTAGGACACTGGAAACATAAAATGAATTCTTGCAGCATAATTAAATTAGATGTGGGTTCTATATATATAACAAGTATTAAATGCATTCAGTTCAGGAATGTATGGAATGACTTGCTTACTTATAGATGAGTTTAGCATTCCTTGGAGCTCACTAAACTCTTTAGGAAATAAATACTTAAAAAGATCGAAATAACAGTCTCTAACATTGGTTCCCTCTATTTTTAGAAAAGCTACTATAATAATCAAGTATCACCCCCCAAGTCACTTCATCATAGGATATAATCAAATCAAAGGAGCTGTTCCCATGCCATTCTGTCTACAGCTGAATTTACAGTCGACACATAGGCCCAGATCTGGCCCAACAGCGGGTTTTGTTTGATTCTCACAGCATTTTAACATTTTTTAAGCCCAAATTTCAAAAATTGAGAGATATCCCAGTCTCAACAGTAAAGCATATGATGCTTGATCTCAGGCTCATGAGTTAGAGCCCCACATTGGATGTAGAGTTTACTTAAGAAAAAAAATAAAATCTTAAAAAATTTAGAGATATCCCATAAAAACCTGAATCTCTTCAAAAAAAAAAAAAATCTAGCAACAGAGTACCTAAAATCTAGCACAATATTAAAATCTCCTTGACTAGAGTTGAGTAATGGCCACCCCTCTGGACAGAGCATGAGCTCTTTGATTTGTCCAGTGCTCACCAGACCTGTGTTGCTGGTTTATGCTAACTGAACTGGCCTCCATGACTTTCAGGTTTACAAACCTTGATCTATCACAGTTCTGCTTTAATCATTGGCCGCTACAAGTCTGGTACTGGGAACAGTGGGTCTTCCAAGTCTTTTCATTTAAACCTTTAAACAAGGGGTGCCTGGGTGGCTCGGTGGGTTGAGCCTCTGTCTTCGGCTCAGGTCATGATCTCAGGGTCCTGGGATCGAGCCCTGCATCGGGCTCTCTGCTCAGCGGGGAGCCTGCTTCATCATCTCTCTCTGCCTGCCTCTCTGCCTACTTGTGATATCTTTCTCTGTGTCAAATAAATAAAAATCTTAAAAAAAATAATAAACCCATAAACAACTTTGAAAAGTTATGTAACCCTTTACATATATTTAATAAACATCTAAAGACTTTCATCATAAGTTGAAATAGTATCAAATAGTGTAACTTCTACTATATTATAAATTTTAGTGTTTAAAAATGAAAATTTTACATTTTTTTAAACTAATACAAAGGAGTCTAAATATCATAGCAATTTGCTACACATTATTATTCATTTCATTTTTTAAAGATTTTATTTATTTATTTATTTATTTGTGGGGGAGAGAGAGAGAGCAGGGGAAGGGGCAGAGGGAGAGGGAGAGAGAGAATCTCAAGCAGACTCCGAACTCAGCATGGGCTAGATCCCATGACTTTGAGACCATGACCTGAGCCAAAATCAAGAGTCAGATGCGCAACCAACTGAGCCATCCAGGCACCCCATATTCATTTTGTTTTTAAAATACATATGGAGCAGGCTTTTCTTCTACAATTGGAAATTTTGCATCATTATCTCTTCTTCTTGAACTTATATTTGCATTCCACTCCACCGTAGAATTTTATCCTAATGTAATATATTTTATGCTTGAAATTCATTTGATCTTCGCTCACTCAAAACAACTTCTCTCAAACAAAACATGTATATAAATGGAAACTTAAAGTTTTCCTGTGACCATAAGACTATATATATAAGACTATATATAAAGTGTTAAAATTTTCTTTTTTTAATTGTTATTACAATTATTATTAGTCTACAATTGAATAAATCAACATTGGTTTTTAAAATATGTAATGTTTTGAGGAGCATTTAGGTGGCTCAGTTTTTTGAGCATCTGACTCTTAATTTCTGCTCAGGCCATGAGATCGAGACCCACATGGGGTTCCACTCTCAGTGGGGAGTCTGCCTGAGATTTTCTCTCTCTCTCTCTATTCCCCCTTTCCCTCTGTCTCTCCACCCCCACCCACCATGAGCGCATTTGCAGGCTCTCTCTAAAATAAGTTAATCTTTAAAAAAATAATAAAATAAAATTTAAATGTTTGACTAATTATCAAAAGCTCATCAAAAGAATGCACATGCTGGTGCTTGTCTGGCTCAACTGAAGGAATGACTTGAGTCTTGATCCTGAAGTCATGAGTTCAACCCCCATGCGGGATATAGAGGTGACTTAAACAAATAAATAAACTTAAAAAAAAGAAAAAGGACACATAGAAGTTAAAGATCTAGGAATACATTTTCTTAAAGCTGTCCTCACACCACCGTGGACCCTTTAAAAAACCTTCACATACCACAAGTTAAAGGAATCCCATTGCTTCAGACGCTTTATACAGAAGTTCAGAGGCACTGACCTGGAGCATTGTGTAGTATTAGATTATGGAGTGGAATGACCAGCTCAATGACTAGACTTTTACGTTGATCGAAAGCTGACAAGATTCTGGAATATGTCAAACTTGGAGTATATTGGGCTTAGAAACAGGATTTTCTTCACAGAAGGCTTCTTCCAGAAATACTAATCTGATTCCCTATCTTCCTTCGTCCCTTAGCTTCCTGGTTTTTCCTCAGGCCAAGGACATGAATGTCATGGTAAACATTTCTTTATTGGAAACTTCAAATGATTTCTTTTTCAGTCAGAAGAAAATAAAGGACAAATCCTTGAATAGAAATGAAAACATTCAGAATCAAGGCCTAAATACTCAAACTCCTCTAAGACCTCATTAATAAATTTCTCCTTCAGATAGATCACATAAAACCACAATGACTTATTTAACTTAAAAACCTTGTAGAGACGAGTGTGCTAAGCAAAGTTAAATGGGCATCAAAGTGGAAGAGCCCACTTTGGAATTTGGAAAGATTTTTTTTTTTCCTTCCAAAAAAGACTGAAGGAGAATGATGGTTGTATCACTATCACATTTGAAAAACCTGTAGAAAATAGGAATGGGCCTTGGGATCAGAGAGCCCTGTGTTGGCATCCTAGTTCTGGAGTCTACTATCTGTGTGATTTTCAGCAAGGGACTCAAGGTTTAAGTTTCTTCATTTAGCAAATAAGAGTTATTATAATTAGGGGCACCTGGGTGGCTCAGTTGGTTAAGCATCTGCCTTCAGCTCAGGTTATGTTCCCAGGGTCCTGGCATCGAGCCCCACATTGGGTTCCCTGCTCAGTGGGGAGTCTGCTTCTCCCTCTGCCTCTCCCCAAGCTTGTGCTCTCTTTCTCTCACTCACTCTCTCTCAAATATATAAATAAATAATATCTTTTAAAAAAGAGTTATTATAGTTAGCTTGTAAGTTTTCATGGAGTTTAGAGATTGTTAATGTTAAGAATCTACCAGTATCTGGCAGAGTTGAAGTTCAGTATCTCATTGTATATATTATTTGTTGGGTTTAGCTTATTGTTATGCTTAAGAACTATTTATTTTATTTTATTTTTAAAAGATTTTATTTATTTACTTAACAGAGATCACAAGTAGGCAGAGAGGCAGGCAGAGAGAGGAGGAAGCAGGCTCCCTGCTGAGCAGAGAGCCCGATACTCGGCTCTATCCCAGGACCCTGGGATCATGACCTGGGCTGAAGGCAGAGGCTTTAACCCACTGAGCCACCCACGCACCCCAGAACTATTTATTTTTAAAGATTTTATTTATTTGAGAGGGAGAGAGTGATCATGAGCAGGTGCAGGGTTATGGTAGAGGGAGAAGCAGGTTCCCCACTGAGCAGGGAGCCTGGTATGGGACTCTATCCCAGGACCCTGGGATCATGATCTGAGCTGAAGGCAGACACTTAAACAACTGAGGCACTCAGGTGCCCCAATTTAAAAACTATTTTACATGTTCATAATGTATTCTGAAACACCAGTGTTCATTGCACCATGACTAGTAAGTGAAGTAGGAATAGGGGTGGGAGTGTAAGAGCTGGAAAGTGAGCCAAGAAGGTTTGCAATGTATTCTACAAAGTTGAATACTCAAAGCCTACGGGACAAGGAAGTAACACAATTAGAACAGCCACCACAAGAGGCAGTATGGTATAGAAGAAAATACCTTACATTTGGGGTCAGAAGACCAGGATAGAAGGTCAGGATATCTGCATTCTGCAACTTGCCTGCTGGGTGACCTAGCCACTCAGTGAACACATCTGATCCCCAAGCAACCCCTGCATCTGTAAAACAAGACTAATAAACATCCTTTTCCTAACTAAGTGTGTTAAAATGTTGAAGAAAGGAAAGGTACTAGAAGAATATAAAATATCACTTCTAGTTCCTTTGCATTTACCTTTTTATCTATTATATGGAAAAGTAACTATTACCACAGTTACTGGATTTTTCTTGAATTTTTGGCTTAAAATTTAGGCAGAAAAAAACACCTTTCAAAAAAAATCATGATACTCACTGCAAAACTATTTATTTGTTACAAAGAGCCAAGAGGAGACTGCGTGGCTCAGTCAGTTAAGTGTCTGCCTTGGGCTCGGGTTATGATCCTGGGGTCCTGTTATCAAGCTATGGGTCAGGCTCCCGGCTCAATAGGCAGCCTGCTTCTCCCTCGCCACCCCTTATGCTCTTTCACACATGCTCTCTCACTCTTTCCCCAGTAAATAAATAAAATCTTTAAAACAACAATAATAGGAGCCTGGGTGGCTCAGTCCATTGAGCATCTGCCTTCAGCTCAGATCATGATCCCGGGATCCTGGGATGGAGTCCCACTCTGGGCTCCCTGTTCAGCAGGCAACTCGCTTTTCCCTCTCCTCCCCGCCTGTGCTCTCTGTCACTATCTCTGTCTCTCTCAAATAAATAAATAAAATCTTTGTAAAAAGATTAAACATTAAAAATAAAACAACAACAACAAAACCCAAAACAAACAAAAAAACAAAGAGCAAAAAACCTGGGACTATGTTCCCAGTCTGCCATGTTATTAACACGTATAATATGGGCCCTTTCTGAGTCTCAATGAGGGATTAAAGTTTGAGTAATATGCATTTATTTCAGCTGGGCAGAAACTGAGAAGAAGGAGGAGCTGGGTCATGTAGATGTGGTAATTCCAGGGCAAGCTGTATCTAGAACTTCGTGACATTTCACGGGGCTCTAGGCTACTAAACATGCCGGAGACACCCATTACTTGTAAAGCTGCACCCCATGTTAAACCTTCCAGCCCCGTTCACTCTGTCCCTTGCTGTCTGCTCAACAGGCTTCCAGTATGGAACTTCTTTCTAGTGGGCTTTGTCAAGATGGGAGGCAAACACTTCTGTCTTCGTGATGAGATCTGCAGCAGGCAGACACAAAGTCAGTGGGAGCTGATACCCATTCACTCATTAAGCCCCACTCTGCCCTGATGGTAATTGTGTTGTGCTCTCTGCTTCTCTGTAGTTGATCCCATATTGGGCAACTTTGTTACATAGCCCTTTTGTTCCTTCTTGCCTGGATTAAGCTGCTCTCCGCCTCAGGGCCCACTTACCTTCTTAGAGAGTGGCCAGTGTCTTCCCAATCCACTGAGGTTCTTCCACTTAGTTCTTCTAAGACATAGTGGCAGACTCAAATGTGACCTTCAGGGGCCAAGCAAATACCATGAGTGATTCAAGAGGGCTGAATGCAAACAGACAGTACTGCCAGATCCATATTTTGGGTACTTTATTTTATTTTATTTTTTTGCCATCTAGAAAATGTAGGCCTAGTGTTACCCTCTGCTTTTTCAAGAGAAACCAAAAACCTTATTTTTTTATACTAAATTTATTAATTTTGGTAACTAACTAAATTTTTAAAAATATTGTCATTGGCAGTATTCTGGTTCCTAACCTAAGGAAAGAGTCCATGGGTGTTTGTCACACGTTTTGCTCCATGACACATATTACCTACCTGGGGAGATACCTTATAATTTATCATCCAAAGCAGGGCAGTTTAAGAGAATAAAGGGGATGTGATTCACATGTTTTTCAGGTATAAATTAGGACCTTTCTTTTCAAATACTGCATCCCCCACTTCCCTGTTTTGAAGGAAGGTGCAAGAACGATCTGTGGAAGGGTATGAAAATGGGCTTCGATGGACGAGCAGGAGGACACTCTGGCTGGAATTAATGTGGACGTGCAGGACCAGGCAAGAGACCTGATCACACTGAGGAAGCCTTCCAACAGGCCCGGGTTGAAGTATGTCTATTTGGTAGGGTAGAGCCAGATTAGGAAGTGTCTGAAAGCCAATGCGCAGGTTCCAGTCTTGATGCAGTAGGCGATAGGAACTGTTGGTTCGTGGGAAGGAGAGGGCATGGAATGTGGAATGCATCCGAGGAACAGAACAGGCAGTAAGGCTTGGAAGAGACATTGGTAAGAACTAGAATGCAGAGCATAGTTTATTAATACACTCAGCAGACATTTACAGAACATGCACAGTGTGCCGGGCACTGTCCTATGAGCTAGATGGTCTAAAGATATGAGGGACATAATGCAATGAGGGAGTCAAACGTTTCAAAAAAGAATCATGTTTCAATGGGTAGCAGAGATGACAGCAGAGGTGATACTGACAGGAAGAATGGAGGCACACAGATTGGGGGGGGCGGAATAAGATGGGCGTGTCACGCAGAAGTGTAATAGTAGTGAGACGTCAGGCTAGAGAGCAGGCAGGGGTCAGGCAGAGCTGTGGGCCTGGAAGCAAGAGCTGAAGACAAGGCCTCCCGTGGTGTCCCAGGAGGAAGAGATTTGGAAGGAAGCACAAGAGCTCTCTGGGAAAAGCCAGCAGATCAGAGGATGACAGGGGCAAGTGCAGTTTCCTAGAAGCAAAGGGTGTGGAATGGGTTTCAACAGCAGCCTTTCAGGGAGAGGTTGGGAAAGATGGACCCAGAAGAGGGAGGGCTTGGCTGCAAGATGCAGTAGTGGGCTCTTGCTTTCATCCCCAAATAGGTTAAGAAGAGCTAATTCACCATCCTTCCACAGCTACCGACTCTGCAGCACTGCCTTTCTCAAACAGAAAGGAAAGTCTCAGCCACCCAGCCACTGGTTTTTCATTTGCCTTCTTGTTTGCAGAGGCTGGTGCCCTGCAGAGGGGGAAGAGTGGGAGCCGTAATCTCTGGTGATTCAACCCAGCAGCACACTCTGTGACCACATCCCCATTCTGTGTTTGTGTGTGTGTGTGTGTGTGTGTGTGTGTGTGAGAGAGAGAGAGAGAGAGAGAGCGCAAGAGAACATGAGTGTTTGTGGTCCTCTGCACATTGGAGAAGAAAAGAATGAGGTATTACTTGGGCACAGTGTTAAATTCTCTGAATTATTCTGAGCTGTTAAGAAGAGTAGTGAATAGTGGAGCTTCCTCAAAACAAAGATTCTGGGCACTATCTGTATTAACAGCTAGCCTTGTGGGATTTGTGTATGACTCTGTTCTGGTACGGTGTTACGCAATTATTTTTATCTAGGGATCAGATCTGAGTGGTTCAGAGCCAGTGTCTTCTAGGCACTGATATGACAGCTTGTGTTGTCAATGCGTGTCTTTCTTCTCAGATCACTGCCCACACTGAGTCTCTGCTGAAGGCCCTACTAGGTTCAGTCACGTGGGGTTGGAGACTCAGTTTTCTAACAGCGAACCCTACCCTCCTGCTGAAAAATTCCTATAACCTGCCTGATCTTTTTTACTTTAATATGCTCCCAGTTAAAAATTGCAGTTCTTGGGAATATGTTATACCTGTCAACCATGTGGAAACAGAAAAGGTCGAGAACCCAAACTTGTGTCTTTAGAAATTACTTTTCACTTACAAAAACTACCAAAGAGAATTTCAATACAGGTCTATAATTGTTAGGTATTAATAATGCTTAGTCAAGGGGCGCCTGGCTAGCTCAATTGGTAGAGCATGCAACTATTGATCTCAGGATGGTGAGTTCAAGCCCCATTTTCGGTGCGGAGCCTACTTAAAAAAATAATGATTTTTTTTTTTTTTCAAAATGTATAGCTCACTATTCACCACTGTAATAGAAATAAACACATGTCAGCTTGATGTAACTTGACCCTTAATTCACAGCACTAATGGTGGAGAGTTTTGTATTTATTCTTTTTCTATTACAGGTGCTGGTCTCAGTGTCAGTGATAATGAATCTGGTCAAGGCAGCCAGGAGGGAGGCACCTTGACGGACTCCCAGATCGTAGAACTCAGGAGGATACCCATCGCCGACACCCACCTCTAGCACTTCAGTAACAGTTAGAATGATACTTTCCTGTTTGTATTGGCTTTGTGCTAAGCTCTGTAAGTTTTATACACACCACTATATAATAGGGACCTTATGAATTGCGCTGGATGATTATTAACCCGGAAGTGATTGTCGTATTTGGAATATGAGCTACTTATCTTTGTGCAACCTGAAAATTCACTGCTATGATGAAAGACTGGATCCATTTATATCATTATATAGGGTGCACATATTCCAAGAATATTAGTTGTTTTTTAATCACCTGACATGGCTAACATTGTTTAATAAAGATAATAACCAATAAACACAATAGAATCCATTTGACATCATGCGAGCTCATTATTTATGAGGGAATGTTGTCTGTGAGCAGGAAAACACACAATACCTTGATGAGGTCAAGCACCTTGTTTCTTCCAGTATTGATACAGGTCATCCAGATTAAGACTTCATGGCTTCTAGAGGACTTTCATTCATAAAAACTATACAGTTATTGTCTGTTGAAGATCCTAGACCTACGTGTTGATGGGGATACTGCAGTTTCATAGTCTTTCATCCAAAGTATGTATTCCTGCTCATTATGAAATTAGGGATCTGAACATTTTCCAAAATAAATGTTCTGTTCCCAGTTAAAAATAACTACTACATCAGCTACTTCAGCTCAGCTAAGAAGAAGAGATTTCAAATAGTGCAGTTTGTTTAGGAGAAACATTTCTTGGTTTCAATTCTTCGGTCTTTCTTTGTCTCAGAATGAGAAATCAGAAAGTCTATCCCAGAACAAACACTATTGTGTTCAGGATGATTTCATTGACTATGGTTCCAGAAGAATCATTAGGAACAGAATACATTTGTCCTAGGGAAGAATTTGTGACCTTCTGTTTTTGAATTCCTCAGTATTTTTGAGAAAATCAGTAACATCTCAAGAAAAAAATTAAAATAAGAAATAATTACCTAAGGCAAAATTTTTTTCTCCTAATAATTTCCTTTAGAACCATAATTAAAACATCCAAGTGCCCTATACTCACTGTTAAGCCTGGCTTTGTTCTTTATAAAACCTGAGCAGCATTATTTATCTTGATAAATTATTAAATGACTCTTCTCTTCCTCTTCATCCTCCTCTACGCCTGCCTCCTCCCTCTTATATCGAGTGTTCATGGGTGAATTGTCCTCCTAGGTAGAAAACAAAAGCTGCACAGCAAAATCAAACAGTATAACAAACAAAGCTCCATCCTTGGTGGAGTTTTAATCCTTCTTAGGAACTTGAGAAATGGTGGTAAAAATATTGCATTTACCTTACGTGACAGATAAGTTGTTTTCTCACCCGGCATTGCTCCGTATGTAGTCTGTTTCATGACAGGGTGGAAACAATTGATGAAATTGGATATAATATATAAAATTTAAGAGGAAAATTTTAAAATTGGCAAACATATTAAAATTGTTAATGGATTTTAATGAATTGAGGGATTATAGAAATTTGAGATGTCACTGAATAGAATCTACGAGTCATAATCACAGATGACTAGATTCTGATTTGTCACCTAGGGCAAATTCAGTCTTAGGACCACCGTCTTTAAAGTTCCTGAAAAGACTGTAACTTCACCAATGAGGAATTCTCTAACAAAGTCAATTGCCAATAGCTACTTTCATGTTGTCAGAGTTCGGGGAAAATCTGGCCCAAAGCACAACGAATCAGGGTTACCTTTTTTCCTTCAGGTGACTGGATTTCTATTGCTGTCCAAAACGCCATCTCGATAAGGCAACAAAAAGACCACCCGCTAGTGTTCCACATGATTCTTTTAAATATTGGAAGGAAGGGGCGCCTGGGTGGCTCAGTTGTTAAGCATTTGCCTTAGGCTCAGGTCATGATCCCAGGGTCCTGGGATGGACCCCGGCATGGACCCCCTGCATTGGGCTCCCTGCTCAGTGGGAGGCCTGCTTCTCTCTCTCCCACTCCTTTGCTGTGTTCCCTCTCTTGCTGTGTCTCTCTCTGTCAAATAAATAAATAAAATATTTTAAAAAAATATTGGAAGGGAAAAAGCAAGATTTCTAGAAGCCACAGTGCTAAAATAAATAAGCTTCATATTCCAACAGCAGCAATATTTTGCCATCCTGTTTCCTCCCAATGTAGATTAAAATGGGACACTTGCCAGGGAAGTATAGTGCTATGTAGGAAGAAGCAAATCAAATCAAATTCCTAAAAAATGAAAACTAGAAGGCGAGGACTGTTATACATTGTGCTCTTTTTCTTTCAGGGAGTTTGATCCTCTTTTTCTTCGTGACATTTTTAAAGGAACTTTATCAAGATATTCACATTTCATACAACTCACCCACTTAAAGTGTGCAATTCAGTAGTATCTGGTGTATTAGATTACTGGCGTTTTTTAATTGTAAAACATATGTAACACAGGGGTGCCTGGGGGGCTCAGTGGGTTAAAGCCTCTGCCTTCAGCTCAGGTCATGATCTCAGGGTCCTGGGATCTAGCCCCAAATTGGGAATCTCTGCTCAGCGGGGAGCCTGCTCCCCTCCCCCACCCGACTCTCTGCCTGCCTCTCTGCCTGCCTCTCTGCCTACTTGTGATCTCTGTCTGTCAAATAAATGAATAAAATCTTTAAAAAAAAAAAGTAACACAAAATTTACCATTTTAACCATTTTTAAATGTGATTTTTATCTTCAGTGGCCTTAATTACATTTACAATGCTATGCAACCATCCCCTCTATTTTCAAAACTCTTTTCATCACCTTAGACAGAAGCTCTGTATTTCTCTTCTCTGTAATATTTTCTATCCTCTCTCAACAGACAGCTAACATTTCCTTGGTAAATATCTCTGCTTCTGTGTTTTTATGATTTTTAAATTCATTTTTCTTTTTGTTTTAGGTTTTTTTTTTCTTTTCTTTAAGATTTTATTTGTTTATTTGACAGAGAGAGAGGAAGAGAGCATAAGCAAGGGGAGGGGCAGAGAGAGAGGGTGAAGCGCTCGACGTGGGACTCCATCCCAGCAACCTGGAATCATGACTTGAGCTGAAGGCAGATGCCTATCCAACTGAGCCACCTAGCTACCCTCATTCTGGAACTTTAGCTTTGAGTTGGTGTTCAATTTCTTGAGGTGTCTTAGGCTTCTTCTTCTTCTTCTTCTTTTTTAAGTAAACTCTACACCCAAAATGGGGCTCAGACTCACTATCCCAAGAGCAAGAGTCACACTCTCCACCCACTGAGCCAGCCGGGTGTCCCATGATATCTTAGGGTTTAATCAATATTTAAATGTCTCCCAAATCTGATCAGAGAAGTTGAAACACATAATTGGGGTATGACTGGGAAAAGAAAATGCTTTTCAGGAACACAAGTCCCAAGCAGTTTCACCTTGTGTTTACCAGCACTTAAGATGTTTCTTGAGTTTAGCCATAAGGCCTCTGGATAGATTTGTCTGAGCTTAGGTCTCAGTCAGATAAGTTAAGTGGTGTTGACCTTCTCAGAGCAGCTGGGTGCCAGAGTGGATTTCCTCAGACAGCCTGATCTTGGTAGGAACAGAGAAAACAACAGGGCATTCGTATGTTTCATATGGCCTTTTAATTGCTGATGGCATTGACCTAGTCTCCCTAGTGCTTCTCTGGCAGGATATAAGTGAAAGAACCACACTGTCCATATGTGGCATTTAAAGAATGAACCAAGTGATTAAATCTAGGAACTCTTCTATTCTCTTGAATCTGACTAATACAATAAGACAGATGAGTGATATTCTTTCTGTTAAGATATACACTGATGTTATTCTTATCCAATACATCTCACCTACCCAAAAATTTTTTAGGTTTATTTATTTATTTAAGTTACCTCTACACCCAACATGAGGCTCAAACTCATGAGCCCGAGGTCAAGGGTTGCATGCTCTTCCAACTGAGCCAGCCAGGTGCCTCTGTTTAGCAACCCACATTTTTATCTCATAAAAATAATGTCAACACTATATTAGAAAACTAAATTCACCTTTACAAAAATCTAGGAAACTCCAGATGCTTTTTGAAATTATAACACATGCTAGCTCACACATACAATAATATATGCACAATATTCCTGAGGGGGAAAAATAAACATTCATTTTTACTTCTGTCTGTAACTATTCAAATCACTTTGACAAGTATGGCAGCCTCCTTAATTAAGAATTTACCACACTGGAGGGCGCCTGGGTGGCTCGGTGGGTTAAAGCCTCTGCCTTCGGCTCAGGTCATGATCCCAGGGTCCTGGGATCGAGCCCCGCATCGGGCTCTCTGCTCGGCAGGGAGCCTGCTTCCTCCTCACTCTCTGCCTGCCTCTCTGCCTGCTTGTGATATCTGTCTGTCAAATAAATAAATAAATAAAACCTTTAAAAAAAAAAAAAAAAAAAAAGAATTTACCACACTGGAGATAAAAGAGTTTAACAAGGGGCTTCCTGGGTGGCTCAGTTAAGCGGCCGCCTTCAGCTCAGGTCATGATCCCAGGTCCTGGAGTTGAGTCCTACATCGAGCTCCCTGCTCAATGGCCAGCCTGCTCTTCCCTCTCTACTGCTTGTGCTCTCTCGTGCACATGCTCTCTCTCTCTCTCAAATAAATAAAATCTTAAAAGAAAAAAAAAAGAGTTTAATAAGGAATATATTTAAAGCAACCAAGATATTCGCTAATGCTTCAGGATCATTGATTTACGGTCAATAAACTCGATTTACTTAACTAGATTACATGATTGCGGGAGAAGGAGCAAATGGAGAACAACCTCTATAACAATGGGGTGCAGTTATCAAGCACTTTTGCCACGGTTCTCTGGAGTACCATAGGATGCTTCGCTTCAGTTCCCAGCCTGGCCCCTGCTGGGGACTCAACAGCTGGGTCTAGCAGCTCTATCCTATGAGCACAAATGTTAGAGCTGAAATCCCTAAAAATGACTCAGCTCAAGGAAATTGTTGGCACTTAAAGAACTGAAATAGTATTTTAGACCTGTGAGAAAACATAGGTAATCACTGTTTTCTAATAGATAAAAGATTTCAGGGGAACCTGTGGTGGCCAGTCAGTTAAGTGTCTGCTTTGGCTCAGGTCATGATACCAGGGTCCTGAGATTGAGCTGGTGTTGGGCTCCTGCTTGGTGGGGAGTCTTCTCCTCCCTCTTCCAGCTCATGCTCTCTATCATTCTCTCTCTCTCTCTCCCAAATAAATAAAATTAAAGATTCCAACTTAAACAAGGTAAAACCATACTCTTTGCTTTTAGGAGTATAGAGCAAAATCACAGATTTGACTTTTTAAAAATATAGGAATGAGCTAACAATTGTTCTACAACATTAATGAAGGGACAATGCAAATCATTTCAACATCACTTATTTTGGGTTTGATTATGAATATGATTATACTTATTTTAAAGGTATATATATATATATATGCATGTGAGAGAGAGATTGAAAGAAAGAATTCTGGGAAATCAGAACAAGAAAAGCAAGGAGATCATGATGATAACAATTTCCACTATAGTTTACAAGACATGATTTTAAAAGATTTTGAAAAGCTGATTAATGAAGTGTACGAAACTGTCCATCATCCTGCCCCATAGCATATATCCTTACTCTGCACATCCATCAAAATCATTTTGGATACTTTTGCCACATTACAGGGGGAATGTAGTAATCATAGATTTTATTTTTATTTATTTCTTATTTTAGAGAGAGTATGTGCGACCGGGAGTGGGGTGTGGGGAGGGGAAAGGGGCAGAGAGCAAGCGAGAAAGAGAATCTTAAGCAGACTCCACACTCAGCATGGAGCTGGATGTCAGGACTCGATCTCACCACCCTGAGATCATGACCTGAGCCAAAATTAAGAGTCAGACCCTTAACCAACTGAGCCACCCAGGTGCCCTGGACATAGTAATCATTTAATAAAATACTGGACAGAGTAGATGAGAACACTAAAAGAGATTAGAAAGGTGCTCAAGAGCTATCGTGAGCATTATGGTTCCTTTCTGGAATATTCCATCAAATAATGCTCAGGTAGTATGTAGTAAATGGTTTGTTCTTTCTTTTAAAAGATGATCTTTATCTTCCAGGTTCATCCATGTGGTCACATATTGCAGAATTTCCTTCTTTTTTAAAAGGCTGGATAATATTCCATTGTATGGATATATCACACGTTCTTTAGCTGTTCATTTATAGATGGACATTTAGATTGTTTCCATATCTTGGCTATTGTGAATAATACTGCAGTGAACATGGAATATCTTCAAGATACTGACTTTAGTTCTTTTGGATAAATACCAAGAAGTGAGATTGCTGGATCATATGAGAATTCTATGTTTAATTTTGTTTTGTTTTGTTTTGTTTTGAGGGACCTCCATACTGTTTGCCATTGTGGCTGTGCTGTTTTCTGTTCCCACCAACAGTGTGCAAAGGCTGCAATTTCTTCACATCCTCACCAATGCTGGTCTTTTGTTGTTTTAGAATAGCTATCTTGACAGGTGTTAAGGTGGTATCTTGTGATTCTGATTTGCATTTTTTCTGGGGACTAGTGACAGTGAACATTTTTTCGTATGTCTGTTGGCCATTTGTATGTCTTCTTTGGAGAAATGCCTATTTCTGCCCATTTCTTAATTAGATCATTAGTTTTTTTGCTATTGACTTATAGGAGTTCCTTATATTTTGGAGATTAACCTCTTCTCGAATATATGGTTTGTAAATATTTTCTTCCATTCTGTAGGTTGCCTTTTCACTCTTTTGATAAGTGAAATAAGCCAGTGACAGAAAGAGAAATATTGCATGATTCAGTTTATATCAAGCATCTAAAATAGTCAAATTCATAGAATCAAAGAATAGGATGGTAATTTCCTAGGGCTGAAGGAAGGGTGAAATGGGGAGTTACTAACCAATAGGCATAAAGTTTAATTAGGCAAGGTGAATAAGCCCTAGAGATCTGCTGTAAAATATTGTACCTGTAGTCAAAATACTTTACAGAACACTTAAAATTTGTTAATTTTGTTAAGAGGGTAGATCTGTTAAGTGTTCTTATCACAATAAAATAAAAGGTTTTTTGTTGTTGTTGTTGTTGTTGTTTTTATTTGCTAACAGTGCTGCTTAATCACTGTGCTGGGGTTGAATGGAGAACAAAGTTCAAATAATTTTTAAAAAGTTATTTAATTCCTCTGGAACTCTTAGTAACCCTTCCAGAATCCCTAATGACACCTGCAGAACCTCAATTGAGAAACCTACAGTAGATTGTAAGCTCATGAAGAGTGGGAATTCCACCTTATTTATTTTGGTGTCTTAAGCACCTAGCACAATGCCTGGAACAAAATTGATGCCCAACAAATACATGTTGAACTAAGAAAAAAAAATCATTTTTATTCTAATAACTAAATGAGAGCATAATCTTTCTTGATCATTTACATATTTAATTATAGATGTTTTGTCTTTAAAAATCCAAATAGATAGCAATTATTGAACGAATTAGATGTCATATCATCCTGTTACCAAACATCTTTCGTTTTCAAAGTTGTAATTTGTTGAATTATAACTAATTCATTCTGCTGCCTGGTTATTCAAGGAGTCTTGAAAACCACTGAAGTCTTTTGGAAAACTTAATTTCTTTCTTTTTTTTTTTTTTTAGTTTTTTTTATTTATTTGACAGACAGATCACAAGTAGGCAGAGAGGCAGTCAGAGAGAGAGAGAGAGGAGGAAGCAGGCTCCCTGGCGAGCAGAGAGCCCGATGCGGGGCTCAATCCCAGGACGCTGGGATCATGACCTGAGCCGAAGGCAGAGGCCTTAACCCACTGAGCCACCCAGGCGCCCCGGAAAACTTAATTTCATTTGGCAGTATCCTATATAATAGGTTTCAAAGTAGGATAGTTTTTTGATTCCTTGGTGGGGGCAGAGGGGAGGCCAAACACAGTAAATAGACAAGAGGCAAATTTGTTCTTCATATCTCATTATTATCCATGACTTGTTAGTCATAAGGGTTTTGTGTGGAAAATTAGATATGCATGAATATTTTGTAACCAAGGGGTTATAATCTGCAATCTCTCTTGTACTTATCTGGTTCCACAGTAGGAAGTCAAAGAAGTGTGTATTGTGTCATTCATGGTTGATTCATTATGCCTGTACTAAATACATTTGAAATAACAGTCTGCATTGTAACGCTCAAACATAGATAACATGTAATTTCTAATCTTAGTGAGCCAAGAGAACAAGACTAATTGTACTCTGAAGCTAAGAAATCAGTGTCTACCAGATTGTTAAGTGTCCAAGATTCCAAAGAACACACTATCATCTTCATAACAGAGCAATGCCTCTATTCCATGCTGTTAGGAACTAATTATTGATAAGAGTCAAGACTTCATATCCAGCCACAATGTGATTTCTCAAGACAGCCCAAAGGACTGTGAATCAAAAGTCATTGCTTTTTGCCAGTTTCCAAGATACAGGCTGAACTGTGGAAAGTAGACTTTGTTTCTGGTAAAGGGCAAAAAAAAAAAAAAAAAAAAAAAAAAAAAAAAATCTGAAAAGGTAAGACTTTTTAAGGGATAAACATTTTAAAGTAAGGAGAAAAAAAGAATTTTGATAAATTGCTCTAAATCACAAATTGCTAGAATGGAAGATGAACAAAAAGAGGAACAGATTTTATTTGGATTTATGTTTGGTCCAGGTATTTTAAAATGCTATAAACTAGAACAGTTTAGAATATTTTGAAAGAAAGAAAAAACATATTTGCTTAATTCTACAAAATCTCTTTTCATCTTTTTTTTTTTTTTTTTTAAAGATTTTATTTATTTATTTACAGACAGAGATCACAAGTAGGCAGAGAGGCAGGCAGAGAGAGAGGAGAAAGCAGGCTCTCCACGGAGCAGAGAGCCCGATGCGGGGCTCGATCCCAGGACCCTGGGATCATGACCTGAGCCGAAGGCAGAGGCTTTAACCCACTGAGCCAGCCAGGCGCCCCCAAAATCTCTTTTCATCTTACTATGTAAGACTGCTCATATAACACAGAATGTTTTGAATCTTTACCCTTTGTCTTACTTCCCCTTTCCCCTTTCCTCATACAAGGCATACTTATTTAATATAAGAAAGAATTTCTATAAAAATCACATTAAAATCATATGTTTAAAGAAAGCAGATCACTTTTTTTTTTTTTTACTCAGTGAGAAAATCTGATTTCAAATAAGGAATGCTTATAAAAGATTAACTTGTAAGAGTAAGTCCATCTGTCTGCTCATCAAAAGGAAAAAAGTGCCATCAAAAAAATAAATAAATAAAATAAAGATGGTGTTTTGTCAGTTCTCCTTAGGGCCTAAGTCATTACCTGATAATGATTTAGCTGGTGGAGATGAATGTGTAGACTGACGTGCAAAGGCATGGATTAGAGGCTACACAGAGCCAGACCGGGCAAGTGGAGCGATGAAAAATGTGTTCCTTTTTGTGTTTTTATCTTATTACCAGAGTTTGTTTAAGACTGATAGCAACTCTAAAATGTTTTAGTTACTCCTTAACCCGGAGGTGTTGACACGGTGATTGGAATAGCCACAGGAATGGAGGCGCTGGTAGAGCATTCAGTCACACTAAGTTAAGTGAGGTCCCCAGCGAACTGTGGGAAGATCTAGCGGACTGTGGGAAGATCTAGCGGACGAGAACCTGCCCTGTGCCAGCTTCAGCCCCACGCCCAGGCTGCACCCTCCAGAGTGCATCCAGCGCTGGGGGATATTCCCAGGGAAAGCCCCACTTCTGGGAGCTGATCCCGGTCGGTCAGAACTTCAGTAAAGTATCAAAATGGCCAGCGTATTCTTCTCACCTCACAGAGGTGTTTTTTACACACATTCTTTCCACTTTGTAGCTGAAAATACTAATTTTTTCCTCACATGATTCCCACCTCTTTCCCGTCAAGTGTTGAAATAGGTATTAAATAAATATTCAATACTTGATTTTCAGAAAATCATTGAATAAATACCAATAAATCATTGAATAATACCAAATCAGAAGAAGTAGAGAGCAGTTGTATTTTCTGCCTTCTAGTATTTTCACCAACAATGTAAATACATTTCTACATGGAGGAGGCAGAAAGGGACTCATCACTCAAGTTTCTCAGTGCAGTTTGTTTTTGTGGCAAAAGCAGGGGAAAGTTTGTTCTGCATGTGGGTGACTTATTTTGATAAAAGGTAGGGGCCGGAAGCAAGATGGAATGAACCTTTTTCCTCTCTTCTCAACTCAGGAGGATTTTGTGTTTCATTCTTTCTCCCTCTCCCTCTTGCTCCCCTACTCCCTCTCCCTCTCCGTCTTTGGAATAAACACAAAACCTAAAAACTGTAAGTAGACTGAAGTAGTTGTTACGGGTTAACAACAAATTCAAACTGATCTACCTACCTCCCTATCCTGGTAGGTTCCAGGATAGTTTACCTTATTTGCACAGTGATCAGTTCCCTTTGACTTTCAGACTGGTAGACTCTGTCTGCTGATAGCTAGGAAACCCTATAAAGGAAATTACTTTCCTGGATATAAAACAAAGGAATTTACCCAAATAAATATGACCAATTCTGGGCGCTATAACTAAAGAACAATGTATAGGATATACACTGGATTTTCATAATAGACTTAATATTAAGAGCAAATAAAATGAAATCTATGGGTGACTGGGTGCCCGAGTCAATTAAATGTCTGACTATTGATTTTTGCTCGGGTCGTGACCTCAGGGTTGTGAGACAAGCCCCACGTCAGGAGTGGAGCCTGCTTAAAATTCTCTATGCCCCTACCCCTCCCTGCTTGCTCTCTCTCTCCTTTAAAAAAAAAAAAAAATTCCATTCAGGTGGAGTAATTATTTTTTGAAGGGTCACAAGTAGATGGAGTTTTTTAAAAATAAAGTAGGAATTGAATACACCTTAATAGATGAATTGGGGGTGCCTTGAGGGCTCAAGTCTATTTAGCATCTGACTCAGATTTGGCTCAAAGCATGATCTCAGGGTTGTAAGTTGGAGCCCCATGTGGGGCTCCCCGCTGGTGGAGAGCTTAAAATTCTTCTGGCTCTTCAGGCTCTTCTGTCCCTCTGCCCACCTCTAAAAAACAGATGAATTAGATTTCTTTTGTAGTACAAATATCTAAATCAAGGAGTAAAGGACACAAGCACTTTAAAATACTTGAGAAATTTGGAACACAAAAAATTCACTAAGAGATTGGAAAAATAAAATCTCGAGTCCAGCCCATTTTACTTAAAGCTGATCCTACTAAGAAACAGAATTATTCACGAAGTGATTACTCTGGAAAACTTCCTTTGCAAAAATCCAACATTTTCTAAAACTCCATTAGATTTAGCATCCTATGATTCTGTATAAGAAAACTCAAATGCTGCTTCATTGCCACAGGTGAGTAGCTTATATTTTCTATTAACACATGAAACTACATACTTATCTTGGTTTATCGGTACTAGAGATTATAGGCTTCTCTCTCATCTGATCAAGAGAAATCTCTAGGCAAAATTCAGTGGATTTTGTATTTTGCTCAAATACTATCTCTAGAATACAAGGTTGTCCATTTGGAATTTTAAGAGTCCTTCAATTTCCAGAATTTGAACTATTTGAAAAGTTGTGTTCCTGGAGAACAACCATTCTTCACAGGATTTAGATTGTGGGCCACAAAGCAGAAACTCTGTAAAGATGACAAGCCTTTTAACTTCAGTGATTTGTACTTCTCTTTGCATCTACACCTTCTCCTAAGACTGGTTGCTACAGACTTAGACCTTTAGAGTAGAAAGTGCCCATTGGAAATATAATAAATTTCATGCATTTCATCAACTTGATTTCGGTTGTCATGTGGGATAATTGGCAGAACCCATGGCTCTCTATGGCTCTTGGAATAAACAATAGTTGCTTTCTGTTTTAGGACTAAACTGTAACATAGAACAAAAAGGACTTGCTCACACTCTGCCCGCTTCAAGGCAAAGTAAAAATTAAGCTCGGCATGTCATCACATACTTACAAGTGACTTATGAGAGACTTCTTTATAAATAGATTTTGAGGGTGCCAAGGTTTCCAATGAAATAGGAAACCATTAAAATTGTTTATCATTTTTATTGTGGGAAAAACAGAGAGACCACTGATTCCCCTAAGGCAATAACTGAGCCTTCCTGACTGTAGAGGAATCGTAGACAATGGTCCAAACTCTTAAATTCATTACCAAATAGATAGACTTTTAAAAACCTGGCTTCTTCAATGACCCCTGCATGACAGTATGTGTGCTCATGACCTGTAAAAATACACATGATAAAAGACTTAATAAGCCTCCCTTTGATGATGCTGATGAGTTATGTCTCACAGATCCACCTAATAACTCTAAAGTTTCATTTCAAAGATGAGAGTCCATTTGTTTGTAAGAAAAACGTGGGGTGCCTGCCCAGCTCAATTGGTACAACATGGGCCTCTTGATCCTGGGGTCATGAGTTCAAGTCCTATGTTGGGTGTAGAACCTACTTAAAAAAAAAAAAAAGTAACAGTGGTAAGATTAGAAGTTTATGCAGTATACATGCTCTTCTATAGTACACATTTTTTGAAGAATGAAATAAATGTAGGAAGAAAGTTCTTGTGAAGTCATTTAAGAGAGAATTTTTTAGAGTGTGTTAAAAATATTAATGAATAGGGACGCCTTACTGGCTCAGTCAGTAGAACATGTGACTCGATCTTGGGGTCATGAGTTCAAGCCCTACATTGTGTGTGGAGCCTACTTAAAAGAATATTAATGAATAAATGAGACTTTTTTAAAAAAGGATTTTATTTATTTTTTTGAGAGAGAGAGAGAGAGAGAGAGAGAATTGAGGGGGGAGGGGCAGAGGGAGAGACATAAGCCCCTCCAAGCAGGGAGCCCGAGGCAGACCCATCCCGGACCCAGAGACCATCACCTGTGCTGAAGGCAGACACTTAACCAAGTGAGCCACCCAGGCACCCACAAACAACTTTTATAATAAACCCCAAAGTTTATAGCTAACAAAAATATATATAATAAAATTCTATGTATTTATATATATGTACATATGTAATATAAATTCAAAAAGCATATATTTGTATACCATATGTATATACATATCTAGCTTATACATATAATTATATAAATACATATTTATACACACTTGTCTTCACACAAATACACACATATACACATACACACATGTACTTAACTAGTCATTAATAGTGTTCAGAGGTTCTCAATTTCTTCTTTGGCTTTTCTGTACTTTTCAAGTTTTCTACAAAGAACATGTGTTATCGTTGAAATCAGAAAAAAATATACACTTCAGTGGAAATTATTTAAGCCCTGAGTTTAGCACAGGTGGTGTTAACTTCTAGTGAAACAATTATAGCTGTTAAAAAAATTTTTACAACATTTTTTTAGAGCACATTTTTTACAAAAAAACTGAGAACAAGGTAGAGATTTCTCACATACCCTCTTCCTCCATACACACATAGCCTTATTATTATTATTATCAACAGTATTATTAGCACCACTATTATCAACATTAGTCACCAGAATGGTACATTTTTACAACTGATGAACCTCTATTGATACCTCATAATAACCCAACGTTGCAAGCTACCTTAGGGTTCACTCTCAGTGTTGTAAATTC
Source organism: Martes martes (assembly GCF_963455335.1). Lineage (NCBI taxonomy): Eukaryota > Metazoa > Chordata > Mammalia > Carnivora > Mustelidae > Martes > Martes martes. The sequence continues at coordinate 52,129,959 of NC_137892.1, read as the reverse complement.
TATGGGTTTGGACAGATCTGTGATGACATAATGCATCATTATTAAATCATACAGAGTATTTTCACTGCCGTAAAAATCCTTTGTGCTCTGCCTGATTATCTTTCGCCCACCCCTGACTGGTGAGATTCTCACTCTGAGAACCTCAGGCATTGTTTCTGGTGGAAGTAAGTGACTGATGCTCTTTGATGCACTTTTATAATGTGCCTCACAGATGATATTAGGTGATAGCAATGACTGACTCACTGTGGCCACCATGAGCCTCGGGACCCCTGGAGCTGTGGGTGCAAGTGTCCGTGGGATCTCTATTCATAAATTCTTAGACTTCCCTCCCAGCCTACAGAAATCTCTAACTTGGGCTTGGAAAAGGGGGAAGAAAGAAGCCCCAAGTCCCAGCAAAGGTCTGTCACTAGAAGTTTACAGAAAGAACAAAGGAGTGCTTTTATCCCAATCAATGGGTGCCACAATGTTAGCATATTTTAAAGATAATAACATATACTTGATGGTCACAAATGAATAATTCACTGAAGAATGAACATTAGGGGTGTTATTTCAGACTTTTGGATTTATTCCATGTTTCAGAAAAAGCCCCCAAACTATGCTATATTTCAAAGGAAATTTTAGTTTTAAATTTTTTCCTTCAGATGTTTGGAAATTTCAAATAACTGCTCCAGATCTGACCACTAAATATTTCTTTTGTTGCATAGAAACTGACTTTTAAGCTACTATATTTAAGTACTAAAAAGCAAAGGGAAAAACTCGTTCTCTCTTGCCACTTTCTCTGACTCCCAGGCCCAGCAGGCTTCATATTTAATTGCAGACAGTCCAAACATCTCCACACACAGTGCCCTTCCTCACAGCACCCTCCACTCAGCAAGCTCAGGGCTTTTGGCCTGTTTCTCCCCCCGGCATTTTGAAATACATGTAACATACCTCATTTTGAAAATCTTTTTTTTAATGTACTTAAGAACTTGATATTTGATCTCTGTTTTTTCCTACTCAATATTTTCAAGTAAATTTATGCTTCATTTATAGTTGCATAATATATATATATATATTTAAACGTAGTTGTCAGAATATGTCCATTTACTTTTACACAATTGGAGGTCCATTTAGAGGTGACCTGCTCAGTTCTAAAATTAGATCAGTACATCTATGAAATGTTTTCTATCTCAGGAGGCCTTTATGCCCAATGTCATCTCTTTTCTCCTGCCCTTCGCCACCCCCCAACCCAGCATCCTTCTCTGAGTAGTACTTTTCTGCTTACTTATTCTTTTCTTTATTCTCTTACTGTGACACTATCAAACCCAACATCAGAACCAAAGAGATATTATACAAGGATAATTAGGATAATGTAACAAATAAATACCAACTTTTAGTGGCTTAATCTAGTTTTATTTCTTGGGAGGCAAAGTCCAATATAACTCTCCTCCAAGCAATGACTCAGGAGTCCTGGCGGCTTCTGTCTTGTGGTAGCATCATCTTTTAGACCCTCAGAACCCTTCATTCTTAGCAGGTAGCCTGGGAAAGAGAGAGCAGAAGCTTTCGTGGGACACGCTGTGATTAGAACTAGAAGTTCATTGGCCAGAACTCAGTCAGGTGGCCCTTCTGTTAAGCTATGCACCATGAAGGAACAGATACAGGAGGACCAACAGACTCTACCACATGGAGAGTGGCTCCGCTGTCCCACCATCTCAGATGATCAACCCTTACCTGGGCAATAATATCATGCACACACTGCTCTTGCCATCTCAGCTATCCTGTTGCCCTATGTCTTACCTTTCTGGTGCTACCGTTTATATAACACCCATAGCTATTCTTCCCACAATCCCAGTACATGACTTCATGCTAACTCTTACCACACTCTATCTCAGGGCCCAGGTAGGAATCAAATGTTCTTTCGAAGCTAATATTCTTGATAATATTCTTGCTTCAAATTTTGTTGGTCCCTTCAACATATATAAGGAATAAAAAAATGAGGGAGAAATGAGTGAACGGAGTCAACACCAGCCACCATAAGGAAGCATCAATACCAAGTGTAAGAAGCAGTAAAAATGGCTACAGCGACAATTCTGGAAAAGATAGAAGCTGAAATAAGAACTTACAGTTTTTCAGAAAATGAACACAGAAATTCCCATACTCTCATACATGTTTACAATCCTTGAAAATTCCCTGAGATAAAAAGATAAATCCTCTGTGCCAGAACAGATAGCCTGGAGGTAGATACCAGAGTTATGAAAGAGTCCTCCAAAGAACAGGCTGCATGAGGAAACGTCTTGCAATTTTCAGACCTGAGGTCAATGCCCCAAAGAAGAGCTGAAATATTCTGAAAAACAGTCTCTTACACTGGACCTCACTACTAAGTCAGATATTTTTCTTCCCCAGAAACAAAAGAAAAAAAGCCCATGATGAATAGATCTCACCGCTCTTCTGGAATTCAAAATCATCCAAATACTGTTGGAAAAAGACATAGAGAGAGGGATCGCTGTTTCTTAGTCTTTGCTATCCATCCAATTAATCATATACAATAAAATAAAGATATTCCTATTTGACTGAATTATGATAATAATAATTTTTTAAAGGGCATGTTATGTTTTTCAACCTTTTTTTAGGTTTATCAGACCAACTTCTTTGTATCTCTTTAATGACTTATGGGAGCATGCCAGGTCCTTTCAACTTGAATTGACCTATCTGTTGCTATTGAAACTCTTTTTTTAAATCAAAATTATTCTACAGCTTCATATCAGGTCAGATTTTTCTTGGCAATATGGGGCAATAGTAGGTATTGTAATGAAGTGAAGAAACAACTTAGATCAGAATTTTAAAAAAATTCCCTGACTCTTCTACTTACAGGAAATCATAGATTATTCTTTTCCAAAGTTGGGGGGGGGACCTTGTGTGAGTAATGAGACAAATTTTTACACAAATAACCAATAACATGAGCTAGACAGATGTTGTTTATAAATTCTTTTACTTGTACCATTTCTCTGGGAAGTTTTTCAACTTAGAAAAAAGAAAATCATGTAAAGTTTAGAAGAATAGATGTCTTGCCATCGGGACCTTATTATGATATGCAATAGATGAAGTTCAAATCATTTTTAGTGTTAATAGTCTAAACTGTAAAATATGAAGAGTGTGAGAGCTGGAATCTTTTGGTTGCAGGAAAGCTCCACCTGTAACCTAAGTGGAAATTGATAATTTATTATAAAATTACAGGTTATACTAGAGAACTCTCTTCTCTATTTCTGTTTCTCTCTCTCTCTCTCTCTCCAGACCAGGTTTCTGTGCTTCCTGGGTTGACAGTGGATACCAACATATCTTTCATGTAAGAGAGTGCCTCAACCAAGTCTCAATTCTTAATTCCTGCAAATGTATCTCAAGTTCTAGTTTGAATCCGGTTGTCAACCTCTAATCCAGTCACCTTGGCAGTAGCTGAGTCATTTTATAGATATGGAGATTGAAGGCAGGAGGCTGGTAGTTTAAGAAAAATGCAAGATACCATAACCAACAATGGTGAGAACAGAGTTAGTATTAACACCTGGAAAAGTAAGCCTGCACAATTAGTCAACTACCTTACTCGAAATTTTCTTATTAATCTGACTGATTAACTGTCTGCTTTAGTAGCATGTTCCATGTAACCTCAATAAGCTACTTAAAGGGTCAAGGTTGACGTACAAGTTCCATCACTGTCTTCCTCAGACATCTCACAACTCTGTGAGGAGGATTCCTAAAGCGTAATATTCTACCCATCTGTCAGTCTAGCTACCTATCTCCATACCTATCTACCTAATCTAGACTGCTCACACAGGCTCTAAATTGCTAAGCTTCAGTGCACTGAATTCACAAAGACCATCATGTGGATACTACACAGCAGTCCTCTTCATATGGATAGAACCTTGAAGGCCTTTCATAGTGCATTATGGTTTCAGAGCTGTAACCTACTTCTCCAGCTGGTTGCACACTTGGGGGATCCTTATCCCGTATTACTGTATTAGTTCTCTATTGCTGTGTTGTACAAAAGCTTCTCGTCTTAAAACAACACACATTACCTCACACAATTTAGGTTCAGGAATTTAGAAGGGGCTTGGTTCCGAGCTTTTAGATGAAGGGATCTCGGGAGGTTGCGGTCAAGCCGTCAGCCGGGGCTGCAACCTCACGAGAAGTTATCTGATTGCTTGACCAGAGCTAGAGGATCCACTTCCTAGATGGCTTGCGGAGATTGCTGGTGGCAGAAGGCCTCAGTTCATCACGATGTGGGCTTCACAGCGTCGCTGAGAGTCCTCCTGGTACATCAGCTGTTTTCCCCAGAGCAAGCGATGAGAGAGAAAGGGCAACAGTGGCTTTTTATGACGTAGCCTCTGAAGTCACACAACAACTTCTGCTTCCTTTTATTGGTTAGAAGCAAGTCCCTATATCCAGCCCACGCTCAAGGAAAGGGAAATTAGGCTCTAACTCCTTTGGCAATAATTGTGTCTCGCGTAAACCTCGTTGGGTTCGATCCTGCCGCTGCAGAACTTTCTACTTCTTGAAGGTAAGAATATTAAAAAGTTGGGGAACGTATTTTAATTTTTATTTATTTTTTTAAAAGATTTTAAGTACTCTCTACACTAAACACGGGGCATGAATTTACAACCCTGATATCAAGAGTTGGAGGCTCTACTGACTCAGCCAGCCAGGCCTCTCCGGGGATCTATTTTTAAAACCACCATTTATTTATTTATTTTTTTTAATGGCATCATCAGAGTTTACCTTTGAGCCACTACTCAATTTTTACTTATTTTTTTAATGGCATGTACAATTCAGCAAAGTGAGGTATAGAAGAGTGACGTGATTTTTAATCAGAAATATACATTCCGTCTTCTGTTTCTCGCACGGGGCTTGAAAGCCCTTGGAATTTCCTAAGTGATCAAGATGTCTCTTGTTACGTTAATGAGGTGACTTTTCGACCACACCTAAAGGGGGGGCTGGTTGCTAGGAGAAGGGATCACGTGATGCAAGGGTCGGCCTGTTCAGTCCCAGCCCTGGACCTCCCGGAAGAGAGAGCGCCCGGGCATTGAGTGAGCGGGCCCGAGGCCTGGGATTTAGTCCGTCCTATCTATGTAGTGAGGTCCCTGGAGAAATCCTGAAAGGCCGGGGTTCAGAGAGCTTCCCGGTCAGGTCGGTGAACATGTGGAGAGGCGGGGAAAGTAACACCCCTCAGGCGGCAAGGCCGCTCTCCGCTCTTTCCTCCCGCCATGCTCTGCGTCTCCTCTATCTGGCTGTTCCTGAGGTGTATCCTGTTGTGGTAAGTAAAACGTTTCTCTGAATTCTAAGAGCCGCTCTAACCAATGAATTGAAAGAGGGAGAGGGTTGTGGGAACCCCTGCTCTCCAGCTGGTCCGGTCTGGGCGTGCTACTGGTGTCGGAAGTGGGGTGGGAGAGGGACATGGGCCTATGGAACTGAATTCTTGATCGGTGGACCCTGACCCTACTTGTGGGTACAGTGTCAGAACCGAGTTGGATTGTAAGACCCCCAGCTGGTATACCCAGATAAGTGGTGGTGCGGAGAACGCCCCTCAACCTTTGGAAATTGGGTGGTTGGAACACCAAAAGGAGCAAATACAGATCACATCTCCAAATACTTGCTTTTGTTTCCAACTTTCTTAGAAATGTGTTTATGTTTATTACTTGTTAAGGCATTAATTAATTCAGTGTGTTAATTTTTTTTTAAAGATTTTTATTATTTATTTGACACACAGAGATCACAAGTAGGCAGAGAGGCAGGCAGAGAGAGAGGGAGGGGGAAGCAGGCTCCCCGCTGAGCAGAGAGCCCGATGCGGGGCTCGATCCCAGGACCCTGGGATCATGACCTGAGCCGAAGGCAGAGGCTTTAACCACTGAGCCACCCAGGCGCCCCCAGTGTGTTAATTTTAAGCACTTAATACATTTATCCTTTTCTTTGATAACCACATTTTAAAAGTCTAGATCTTAACCCAGGACAATTAAATCAGAATTTCTTGGAGAGTAGGGCTTGGTACTGGTAGTGTGCATAATTCCTCAGGTGATTCTAATATACAGCTAGCAACAAGAACCACTGAACTAGATAATTTTGGATGTCATTTTCAGTTCCAGCTTTCTGTGATTTATTCTCTTCTGTAATAGTCTTGTGGCATTACAGCTGTTCCCTCATGCAAGACCCTTGCAAGGATGGATCTATAGAGTACTCAAGGACTTCCAAAAGACAGTACAAAAAAAGATAATAGGTGTTTCTCGACCTCCTGGCACATAGTGTTTTTAGATATTTGGTTATATGAAAATTATATTCTCAATTGCTAATTATTTTCTTTGACAGAATGCCCTGAATACTGCTTGAATCTATTTCAATTGCTAGATTATGACTAAGATGATAACTAAATGAGGCGTAGAATTTCTCTCAGCTAAGTTAGTAGCAGGAATTCAAGAGACTACAGAAGATGTCTCAGAGATTCGCCATAAAGCAGGACCTGGTTGTTTTGCCTTAGATACACCTTTCTTGGAGTTTGCTGGCTGAGCTTATAACTACATGATTTCCTCCTTCGTATAAACAAGACACTGGAGGGTAAAGATAGAGGCCTCAGCTTCCTCTCCCACCTTCCATCTGTATTTTTATATTGCAGAGCTTTAACAAAGTCATTTCTCTTTGGCTGGCTACATACAGACTTCTCTCCTCTGGGTGATGCTGAGTTCACTGAAAACAGGGTAATTGTGAAAACATCACACCTATAATTGAAAAGGATTTCTGAAGGCCTTTTGTGATCTTTTTCTGTTGCCTCTTACACCACCCAAAGTCAAACCAGCTGACTCCAGAACCCAGGTGGCCGCTGTTCAGGCTTGGCATCAAGTAACCCTTGGGACTCAGGGCATGACTCTTCAGTGAGCTCAGGCGCAACCCATGAGGCATCTCTGACTACTTTCTAATTATTTCCATTGCAAAAGGCCCTGAGTTATTTGATGAATCATGTCATTTTTATTGAAATGCAAACCAAGGGTGTTAAAAGAACCATGGTCATACACACAAGAATCATAGGTTCATAATTAGGGTCCAGAGGAAGCAGATCTGTACATAGTCCCTGCATACGTGGGTCATGGGCACCAAGAATGGTTACCAGAAGCAAGGATCAGATCACCTCTGGATTATGGTTTATGGTTTCCAAAAAAAAAAAAAAAAGTAATAATAAAAAAGGATCATCTTTAGCTAAAGATAGATTGGTGCAAGTGTGACTTACAAATTACTCCTTACATTACCAGTCTCTTATTATACTACTACTAATAATATTTGGTCGCCAGCAATATGTCAGGCAGTACTTCATGTCCTTTATATACTTTAGCTTATAAAATCCTCCCAACTTATCTCAAAGGCATTTACTTGATTATCCTTCTGTTACGGAAGAGGAAACTGAAACCCAGAACAAAGAGGGTCTTTACCGATAGAAATTTCCACCTCAATCTCTTCCTCTCTGTTCTCTTGCTTTTCTAGCTTGGTTTCTGTTCCACCTTCATTTCTCTCTCTCTGTTTTTCTCTTTTTGATTACCCTTTCATTTGCCTCTCTGGGCTTCAGAAGCAAGAAGTACAGAATCTTTGAAGCATAAATGTTGAACTCAAATAAGAAAAGACAAGTACACCCCTAGTCAATGTGAAATTGCTGTGCAAAGAGCCGGGTCAATAGGACAAGTATTTACTCCTAACCAAACCCTACCCCCACTGTACCTCTTCAGAAGAAGTTGGCTAGCTCACCGGACTGCCAAAACAAGTTTGAGGAGAGAGAAGTAAACACACCAGCCTTGCAGCAGTATCTGCCACACCTCCTACCCACTTACAAGGAGAACAGGATGGTAAACATCACCTCTAGTGATCTAGTTTCAGTTCAGCTCCTCATTCTGTACAGTCGTGGGGCCAAGCACCCTAAGAAATCTGGAGGATTCAGACCTGTGAAATTTTAACCATTATAATGTCTTCCATTTGCACAGCCTCTTTACAAAGAATGTTCTCACGTCATCTCCTGTAATCGATACATTATTCATTAAAGGCTATGTGAAGTTCGAGAGAAGGTGAGGATGGTGTTTCCCTAAATTAGCTTGAGACTGTGGTTTAAAAAAATCTTATCGCTGTTGTCCATTTTCATAGTTTTCTTCTTTTTTAAAGATTTTATTTATTTATTTGACAGGGAGAGAGATCACAAGTAGGTAGAGAGGCAGGCAGGAGTGGTGGTGGTGGGGGGTGGGGGGAGCCAGCCTCCCGCTGAGCAGGGAGCCCAATGCAGGTCTCTATCCCAGGACCCTGAGATCATGACCTGAGCCCAAGGCAGAGGCTTAACCATCTGAGCTACCCAGGCACACCCATTTTAATAGTTTTCTAATGGGATTTCATGACACAGAAAGGAGTTGGCACAGACTGGAGCTACCTCTGGAGACACCTGTCTAAAGAACCATGGGGGGGCACCCGGGTGGCTCAGTGCATTAACCCCTGCCTTTGGCTCAGGTTATGATCTCAGGGTTCTGGGATCAAGCCCCGCATCGGGCTCTCTGCTCGGCAGGGAGCCTGCTTCCCTCTCTCTCTCTCTCTGCCTGCCTCTCTGCCTACTGGTGATCTCTCTGTCAAATAAATAATAAATTAAAAAAAAAAAAAAAGAACCATGGGTAGGTTCCTTCAGTATCTGTAAGCCGGCAATATTCCAGTGAAATACTTGAGTTTTCTGGCTCCTTGTAAGACCTCTCCCTGTAACCTAGAAGTATCTTCTGCTTTTCTAGACAAGTCATGAATGGGAAAGATCTTAAAGTCACAAGGACTTAGAAAGACATTTTTATGGAAAATTGGGGGAATTGGATTAGAAAAATTAGCCTGAGAGTTTAATTAATCTTTACACTTGTCATGCAACCTATGAATAAATTGATCTTTCTAGGATTTGTAAAGGGAACTTGTATGAGATCATACACTCCCCTCAATCCCTACCTCAAGGGTACTTCTGTCTAGCCTCACACTTAAAGCAGTCCATGCCCTTCCCAGCGGCCTTATACAGGTGATTTGTCAAATAGCAAGAACTAAATGGTGATTCCTACCAGATGCTGGAATTTACAGAATTATTGCCATAATATGTAAAACAAAGTTGGGCAGCCCTCACATCTTAGAAGCAACACCTGTTTAGAAAGTTACATTGATTTGTTTCCTTCTGAAGCAGGTAGTTGGAGTTAGAGCTCTACTTTTGCAAATCAGGCAAATAAGCATTTTAGAACTTTTTTTTTTTTAAGATTTTTTTATTTATTTGACAGAGAGATATCACAAGTAGGCAGAGAGGGAGGCAGAGAGAGAGGGGGAAGCAGGCTCCTGCTGAACAGAGAGATACGGGCCTCAATCCCAGGACTCTGAGACCATGACCTGAGCTGAAGGCAGAGGCTTAACCCACTGAGCCCCCCAGGCACCCTTTCTTTTAGAACTTTTTTTTTTTTTTAAGATTTTCAAATAAGCATTTTAATCAGTCAACATGTAAAATGTTGTTCATCCAACTTTACATATATGGGGTGAACCTAAAACTTACCTAAACCAAGACACTTTTAAGAGCTAAGGGGGGCACTACAGACCATCACACCAGGGCAGCAGATAAAAAACCTGGACTGCCTAGGGCAAAACAGGACATGTGGTCAACTCCCTCATAAGTGAACATTTGAAACAGTTTTTCTCTGTTCCTCATAATACTTTTATTATATCAAAGTGTGGCAAGGATATTGTTCACTTTCTTTCTTACATTGAGAAGTAAATTTGTTCCACTTTCTGGAAAAATCCTGCATTCTAAGTCTCAGCTAATCTGTTTTGAGCCTCATCCTGTATTTTATTTCTTTGGAACTGAGATGTAGATTTTTCACATACACCCCCCCCGCCAGAGATTATTTTAAAATAAGTTGCATTCTTTCGCACTATTTCAGCATTTATTCAGAGACATTTAGTTTTATTTTGAATAACCTCAAAATTTATTTGCAGGTAAAGTGTCAGCTTTTCCCCCCAATTCTCCAATTTTTAGTAGCACAGTGGATTTGCCTTTTAGAAGAACTTGAGTACCTGAATTCGTCATCAATTTAGTGTTCGTTATCACATGTCGTAAACCAACTTAACTCCAGCCTCCACCCGATGTGTTAGTTGGCTGCCTAATGGACAGATAAATAAATGTAGAAATATAGATAGATGCATTTTATTTGGCCTAACTCAAACACTTACGGGGAAAATTGGTTTGAATATTCCAAATCTTACGAGGAGTCATTTGGCTACATTTTAAAATTTCAGTTCTATTTAATAGGGTATTACGTATTTTCATTTCCTACTGTAAACACTTTTTTTTTTTCCTGTAAACATTTTTTGACGTGTTCTCAGATTCTTTGGAACTAGGTGAAGTACAACCACCCACCTATAAGGTTGTCATTGGGGAAGAAACTAGGGTGTTTAGAATTGAGACATGTAGAAGATGAAGCAATAGAGGATAAGGGGAAAAGATGACACAGCATCTCTCAGAAGTGGAGAGGCTGTCTTGCACATGGGCCCTCCAGGTTGAATTATGAGGCATTACCAATGAAATACCTATTTTTTTCTCCCCTGTATTAGCATCCAAATACTAGCTGTCCTTTCTGTGTTACTTCACACTGTTCTATGAGGTAAGGGCATTATTTTAAGGGATATGTAGAATACTTGTTCTCCAATAAAATTATCAGTCATTTATGAATATTCTGCTCTAGTATCTTTTTTTCCTAAGATTTTATTTTTTTATTTTTTTATTTCTTAAGATTTTATTTATTGGACAGAGATCACAAGTAGGCAGAGAGGCAGGCAGAGACAGAGGAGGAAGCAGGCTCCCTGCTGAGCAGAGAACCCAATGCGGGGCTCGATCCCAGGACCCTGAGATCATGACCTGAGCCAAAGGCAGAGGCTTTAACCCACTGAGCCACCCGGGCGCCCCCCCTAAGATTTTATTTTTAAGTAATCCCTACATCCAGTGTGGGGCTTGAACTTAAAACCCCAAGCCATGGTCTACTGACTGTGACAGGTGCTCCTAGAATCTAGCTTTCTGGCATTGGGAAGTTATTCTGGAATTTTTTCTGAGTGGGCAATGACATGATCAGAACTGATTGAGTAAGATTAATTGGTCAGTGAATAAAAGAATAAGCTAGCATTTATATAGTGCTTGCTCTGAATAGAGTACTATATTTTATACTGATTGTATTGCTTAGTTTTTAAAAAAGTAAGATAATTTTATGATCTCCATTCTCTAGGTGAAAAAATGGAAGTTACTAGTGTTGAAATAAGTTGCCTGAGTTCATATAACTGTGAAAGGGTGGAGCTAGGAGTCAGACCCCGTGCAGTATAGTTCTAAGGGTTGTCTAATCATGCACTATACTCTGAAGACTGACTAGGAAAAGACACTGCAAGCCGGGAAACTACATGAAAGATTATTGTAATAGTCCAGACACAAGAGGATGAGGCAAGGGGAAAGGGAGGGTAAGGGAGATGTTACAAAGGAAGAGATGGTAGTTCTGTGATGTTCTCTGGATTTGTTAGATTGTAAAGAAGGTAATAGATGTGATCAGCTTAATTAAAAGGTATTATATGGCTGGTAAATACTAATGAAAAAAAGATAAACTTTGTTGCCTGGGAGAATAACTTCTCTTTGGACATTTTGAGGTGAAAGGACATCTAAGATAAACAAATTTGGCATGTTGATATTTAGTTTGCAAAGCAAAATAAAATACCCACATTAATGTTTGCTGTGTTTCTCCACTATGTTCCCCCTTATTAAGATGAAATCCATTTGGTAGAATGTATAGGATGTCTCCTATCAAGAACCATATAAAAAGTACTATAATTTTGTTGCAGAAATGATAACACACTCTTAAGCGGTTAAATAATTTGTTCAAGGTCTCACGGCTTGTAAGTAACCAAAACTTCTGTGTTTCCTTTGTGATCAATAATTATAAGTCAGAATACTCATCACCAATGATGACTCTCGATCCCTTAGGCAAGGAGAGCTCAAAGTGTGAAGAGGAGAGAGGGAAGACCAAGTTAACAGACTAACGAATGAATAAATGTATGATATGTACATTTCAAGCAGAAAGAAATTCTCTCCACCTGGAATTTTCTTTTCCTTCCTTTCCAGTAAACCATGTGGATTGTTTTAAAATATTACCCTAAATTTACCCTTTTTCTTTTTTAACGTTGTGAATGAAAAATCATTTGCCTCTAATCCCTTTGTTGTTGTTTTTTAGCCATCTTTAATATTCATGAGTGTTATCTCAAGATATTTCTACTTCGAGCCTTTATAGATGTTGGGCCTGAGTTCCACTGGTAACTAAAGCTGTCCCAGAGGACTGGGCAGTGACTTTCAGTCTTCTCTTTGTTCAGAAATCCCTGATAAACCATAGTTGATGGTTCATTGGGCAAACATCTTAGACACTGCATGTGTCTTTGTATGCATGTTAACTTACCTTTTAGCTTTTAAAGCACCTAGTTGGGGAACAGAGGTTTGTTCTTGCTAAGAGAATCGTGTTAAGTCAATTTGGCCTTGTTTGGAGGCATTTTAAGTCTATGTAGACATTAATTTATCTAGTTTATTGACTGGAAGTTCTAACCCAATGGCAAAATGAGAGCAGTGTGTTCTCTTCCTTCTGACAGATTCATGTCCATTGGAGTACATGGTCAACAAAAGATGACCCACCCATAGGTAACTGAGGACTAACAAGGCTTGGTAATGTTTATACAGCTTTTTAAGCACTTACTGGGAAAGTGCTGTGGTGGCCATAAAAAGTCGATCTTAATCTTTCTGTGCTCAGAGCCCTATTTCATAAACTCAACTTTTTTAAAAACTTAGTGTGAGTTAGAACTAGCTTTTTTCTGAAACATGGTCAAGATGTCTTTGAGACCAGTTTAAATTATAGCCGGTGTGAATTTAGTTATTCCCTAGAATAGAGGTCCTCAAATTTTAGCATGCCTCAGAACCACTTGGAGGGCTGAGCCCCAACCCCACAGCTTTTGAGTTACTACGTTTGGTTGGGGGTGAGGCCCGGGAATGTGCATTTCTATCAAGTTCCTGGGTGAAGTGGATTCTCTTGGTACCACACTTTGAGAACCACTGTCCTAAGAAGAGTTCTCTCTTACTGGGGGGACTGAGAGCATTAACATCCAAGAGAAGTTATGAAAGCTTCTCTAGAGAGGTGAACATGCGGTCAACTTAGATGAGGTCTGTTCTTGGTTTGTTTTCTTATTGTTTGTATTTGTTTTGGAAGGGAGCTGTGAAGAAAGAGAGATGGCTTCTGATGCTCATGTCTAGATCTCATGTTATTTGATTAAATTTCTGTTGATACATGCCTCTAAATCTAGGGCCTCCGCTTTATGTCCTCTCCACCAAAACCAGAACAGAGCAAAATCTAAACTAAATGTTGCGATCTCTTACCAGCACTTAAAACGTTAACAGTGCCAAATAGAGTTGCTCAGGTCAGTGAAGGGTAAAACCAGCATTTGGAAATGCTGTGAGAACACAAATAGTTTAAACTGTAGAAGAGGCCTGAGGAAATTACAGAGGGAAAACTTTCCGTCCTCTGTTCCAGTTGCCAAGGAGTTTGTGTAGGTTGCCGGAGACCTCACCCCTCCGTGGCTCCTCTGTGACTCACTGTGTCCCTGGGAAGCCTCAGATTCAGCAGTCGGAGGAAACTCAGAAACTCCGCTTTTGATCTCACTGGGATGAAATGCAGCAGAGGGCTTTGCTTTCTGAAACACGGATGTTTCTGATCAAATGGACAGTAGCAGAGCCTATACTCCGATTCCTAGAAGCCAGTCTGGTTCTGGCCCAGGTGCAGAGGTTGGTTGAGAGAAAGCTGTGTAATGGGTCTGACTGCGGCCATGGGAGAGGGGAAGGGCAGGGTTGCAATCAGCATGGACCCTGCTTAGATGTCTAGTTGGGTTTGGCACATCAAAGTCACTTGTGTATTCCAGCTCCAGCCCCCTTCTTTGGAGTGGGGTGCCTCCTGCAGGTAGAAACTCCCACATGGAAAACAGCTTTTCTCTTTGGATGTGTTTTATTTTTGCATTTCGTGTTTCCCCTTGTAGGTCCAAATTCAATACTAACCGGAGGCAAATATGTTGATTTTCCTTTCCCAAAGAGAAGAACATAATCCAATGCTGCGGTGGTGAATTGACCTGTTTTCTTGGTTTAGATCTGAGCTTCTCATACTTTAACAGGCATGTAAATTACCTGGGGGTCTTGTTAAGTAACAGAATCCGATTCAGTGGGTCTGGGTTGGGGCCTAGGATTTGACATCTCTAACAAACTTGCAAATGTTGATGCTGCCGCTCTGAAGACCCCTGCTTTAAATAGCAAGGGGCTTGGTTCTTGGCCCAGGCTCCACAATAAGATGAACTGGAGTGACTGTTGGTTTGCTTGCTGTTTTTGAAGAGTAATACCTGGGTGCCCAGAGATTTCATTTGATTGGTCTGAAGTAGATCCTAGTGTTTTTAAGAGCTTCCTAAGTGATTTATTATGTAACCAAGATTGAGAAAACCCATCCAAACTAATTTTTTCAAACTGTGAGTAGCAGTCATTAGTGGGTCAGAATCAGAAGTAACATTATAAATATGGTTTAAATGAAATAGAATTGAGCAGAACACAGTAGAACACATTGTCATTGTTTGAATATTGTTTTGTGAAACTTTTTGGCTCTGTGTCTGTATAGACACACAGCTCTCAATGTAAAATAGATTACTGAGGTTACAGTAAAAAAAATGTGAGAAGTCTGTGAGTCTGTGTTGCAACTACCAAACTCTGCCATCACCATGTGAAAGTAGACCTAAACAGACACGATGTAAGGGAGTAAGCCTGGTTATGTGAACTTTATATTTAATTCAATTCTTAGATGTCATGAAATATTTTCTGTTGGTTACTTTTGAGCCATTTGAATACGTGAAATCATTCTTAGTCCATGGGTCCTGTCTGGATTGCTAACCTTGACTGAGATGTCTTGGTTTTGGCTTTCAACCTGATTTAATCATTTATAAACAATTGCTTTGGGCTTGATCCCAAAATAGTCTCCTATTATGATTGGCTACTTCACTCTTTGTATTTTCATTAAAAACACCTGGATTTAGAGAGGAGGCCTTTTGTGGTTGTTAATAGTAATTATTGTGAAAACAAAATAATATTCGGGGCTTTAAGAATCTATGTAAGTGAGGCCCCTGTCTGGGTAACTCACAAGAGCGTGTGACTCTCAATCTTGAGGTGGTGAGTTAGAACCTCACTTTGGGTGTAGAGATGACTTAAATAAAACTTGAGGAAAAAAAAAGTCAATGTCGGGGCGCCTGGGTGGCTCAGTGGGTTAAGGCCACTGCCTTCGGCTCGGGTCATGATCCCTGCGTCCTGGGATCGAGCCCCGCATCGGTCTCTCTGCTCAGCAGGGAGCCTGCTTCCTCCCTTCTCTCTCTGCCTGCCTCTCTGCCTACTTGTGATCTCTCTCTGTCAAATAAATAAATAAAATCTTAAAAAAAAAATCAATGTCAAATTCCATGTTAAATATTGCAAAGTAATTTTAGCTAAGAATAACTGATTCACTGGATAGAACACATGTTCTGTCTTACTTGTGTAGCAGAATTTCACTTAGATAATGAAATCCCAACACTTTGATTAGTAAATTGGCAGTTTGATTGTGAAAAATAGATTTAAAGGTATGCCTTAAACAATTGAAGACAAATAATTGCTAAGTGTAAGTTCCTTACCAGAAGAAACATGATTACATGATTGTTTCATATTATTTACAGAAAACTTAGTTCTTGAACAGAAAACTAAACAATTTCAATGAAAGCCATGGTGTAGGCACTACTTCCTTGTTACTTGGCATATAGTATGGTGTAGTAACCTGTTGGTGCATTTTGTTTTAGGCCCCTCAGGGGCTAGAGATAAAAGGTCGTTGGGTCCTTTTTGGGGGGGTGGGGGAGAGTGTTCCACTTATTTTGGCTACAGTAATAAATACTGAATGGTCACTCTGTACCTGGACCTAAGCTCAGCTTTTGAAGATGTGGCAGTTCAAAAAACAGACCGTGACTTCTCAACTCCTGGAGTTCCCAGTCTAATGGCAGTTACAGATCAGTCTGTAATTACCAGCTGTGTTAAAACCAAGTGTAAGAGCTGTGAAGAGAATTTAACAGGAGGGACTCCAATTTGATTCAGTGTTTCACTGGAGGCATCGTTGAGGAGGGACATTTCAGTCGAGGCCTAGAAGAAGCAAAGGTTACTCAGGACAAGAGTGGGTGAGATGGCTTCCCAAGCAGGGAAGATCATGTGTGAAAACTGTGGAGGGGGAAAAGCAGGGGACAGTGTCAGAGGGCAGTGAGGCCATTGCAGCCAGAATTGAGAGGAATAGAAGAGCTTCATAAGCTGAGGGCAGAGAAGTAGACAGGGTGAGGACACTGGCTTTTATTCTGAGGTTAATGAGAACAGATTTGTAAAATTTTTATATAGAGTAGTTATGTGAACAGATTTGCATTTTTTAATCTTTAGGAGGGTCAAAACTCGTGCTTGTTTTGTTTTGTTTTCAAATACCAATAGAGTAGCATGTAGTAGAATATTAACTATTCCTTTTGGTTTTTTTGAGAAAGAGTCCTGAGTGGAGGTGAGGTGGGGGCAGAGAGGGTGGGAGAATCCCAAGCAGGCTTCACGTGTAGCTCGGAGTCTGACATGGGCCTGGATCCCACAGAGATCAGGACCTGAGCTGAAATCAAGAGTTGGATGCTTAACTGACTGAGCCACCCCGGTGCCCCTAACTGTTGGTATTAAAATAAATACCCAGCATAACTCTGGCTGCTAGTTAGAAAATAGGGTCAGAGGGGTGCCAAGAATGAAAGGGGGAAGACCTGTTGGAAGATGCTGTACTCCCAGCAAGAGAGGGTGGCATTTTGGACAGGAGTGGCAGTGGTAGAGATGGACAAAGAGGACAGAGTCATGATGTGTTTTAGAGATGGATAGTAGGATCGGTTATTGACTGGATATATGGAAGAGAGGAGGGAAACATTAAAGATGACTCCCAGCTTTTGCTGGAACCAGTATGTGAAGAGGAGCATGGTAGAAGGTACGGGTTTCAAGGGAAGATTAATCAGTTTTGAAAACTTTTAATTTGAGATGTCTAGGAAATTGTCAGGGTGGGACACCAAGGAGGCAGTTAGGTATACAGGGCTGGAAATCAAAAAAGGATAACAGTGTGTATGTGGAAGTTGTTGGCTTGTGTGTCGTAATTTTTGTGATAAATGCTTACTTACCACCTACTGTATGCCAGGCACTGCTCTAGTGATGAGACTATCAATAGAAACAAGGTGAAGTTTCATAAATGAAGTCCTTTGAAGGAGATAATGGTACTTACATTAACCAGAATATATAGTTCAAGAAAATTGGAGAAAGTAGAGTGCCTCAAGAAGGTGACAGTTAAGGTGGTGAAAATTAAGACTGAGAACAAGCCATTCAAGGATCTGGAAGAGTGTGCTGCCGGCCAAGGAGAAGCAACTGCAGAGTCCCTGAAGGAGAAGTGAGCGTGCTATGCCTGAGGAATATTGAGAGACGTGGTATGGCAGGAGTGAAGTCATATGGAACTGTATAGAGTCCATGGAATAGTTTCTCCAAGTGTGATGGGAGGTCATTAGGGGATTTTGAACAGGGAAGGACATGATCTGATCTCTATTTTTAAAAAACCTCTTTTCAGAGTTTATCATAGGATCTGGTGAGGATCAGGGAGATCCATCAGGAAGCTACTAGAATCCTCCTCTTCATATTTTAGTGCTATGGGCTAAGTTATGTCCTATGCAGAATTCCTATGTTGAAGTCCTAGCCCCCAATGTGATGCACTTTGGAGATGGGAGTTTGTGGAATAATTAGGTTCAGATGAGGTAATAAGGGTGGGGCACCTAAAAGAATGAGGATTTAGTGCCCTTGAAAGAATCAACACTACAGAGCTTGCTGTTTGTCTCTCTCTGTTATGTGAGGACACAGGCTGAACACAGCAATCTACAAGCCAGGAACAGGGTCCTCACCAAAAACCTGATCATACTGGCAATCTGATCTTAGACTTCCAGCTTCTAGCACTGTGAAAAAATAAATTCATGCTCTTTACGCTGACCAGTCTATGGTATTTGTTATGGCAACCTGAGCAGGCTCATAGAATCAGAAAGTGAAAAATGATCTGTGGGAGCTGGTAGGGCTGATCACTTGCTGAGCTGGCTAATGTGGGCAGGGTTCTGATTTCCAGTGTGAACTAAAGTAGTGAGTTTGCCTGGCAAGAGCAAGGAATTACTATGGCTTTGACTAAGATTCAGCTCTTGAATGATGCAGACAGGAGAATAGCTTCTAAATTCTGGCAACCTGTTTCCCTTCTGCCAGTTTCCTTATCATATTCATTTACTGTCTCTATCAAAGGCCAAGCTATCAATGTAAAGAGAGCTCATCGGCAGGTTGTAGGATTAGTCAGTCCTCCAAGGACACTCACAGTTCCATCTGCCACTATTGATTAGATTGCTCCGAGGGTGGCTCAGTCAGTTAAGCGGCTGTCTTTGGCTCAGATGGTGATCCCAGGGTCCTGGAATTGAGCCCCACATCGGGCTCCCCGCTCAGTGGAAAGCTGCCTCTTCCTCTGCCTACTGCTCCCCCTGTGTGTGCGCTCTTTCTCTCTCTCTCTCGTAAATAAATAAAATCTTAAAAAGAGCACTCTGAGCCAGAAAAATCTATTGATGAGTGGTAGCCGACGATATGCCATTGCAACCATAGCGCAAGGTCGTCAAATGCTCACCCATCATCACGGTTATGTTGCAATTGGTTCTCATTGCGTTGAGCACATTGAAGGGTTGTATTTCCACCGGTTAAATAGAATTCTGGTGCTGGAGCTCCTCAGAGATACCTGCTGTGAGTGAAAGGTGACACTTTTGACAGTTAGTACTTTCTGGAGAGACGCCGACTGTCTGTCCCTGTGCTGGACTGTGTAATAATAGCGGGTCTCAGTCAAACTGAAAGTCAAATCTGTTAACTTTAAATTATTTAAATGTCCCAATGAAGCAAAATTGCAAGTAGACTGATTTGTCCTGTTTAGTTTTCTGACCATACATATTTTGGGGAATAGGCTTCAGTGACGCTACAGTGAGACACAGATAGGTTACGCTTCCAGACTATTCCTAGGATACCTGTTTCACAGCAGTGTGTTCAGTGTCTTATTTTTCCTGCCAAGGAATGCAGAGCCCTGAAAAAAAAAAAAAACCTCATTTTTTGTTGAATGTTTGAACCCATCTGGTTTTATTTCTCACCCTGCTCACTGAAGAAAAGCCCCCTAACCCTGCCATATTAAGTGAATCACAACCAATTTCTAATTACTTTCCCGGCCCTTTTGACCTGGAGAGGGGAGATATCACACTTGCAACATATATTTGTTGGCAACCAACTAAACCTAGGGATCAGGATCAGGGATAGCTGAGAAGCTGACATGTAGCCCCAAATACAGGATTCTGCCCCAGCTTTTGCTTTCCTAGTGAAGTCTCCACAAAACCTGAAGGGGCCCTAAGATGTAGGGCCCCTGTTGCAGTCTACACTGTCGTGAAGTCAAGATTGTACCCTCATGTTACTGTGTCTCTGTTACTTCTCACACCCTCTGCTCGTGGAACCCACTGCGATGGCAAGGGAACTTTCTGAATGCTGCTCAGCCTTAAAGGAATGACAGTGAGAATGTGCTACAGTGTTTCTCAATTATGGTTAAAAAACAAAAGGTGAGGTTCAGACTAGATGACCAGAGATGATAGTGCTTAACATATGTCTATATACTTTGCTCATTTCCCAGCCTCCCTGACAAATCTGGGCCATGTGATTAGCTCTGCACATAGGATGAAGGCAGAGAACTTGGTCACTTCCAGACCTGGCTCCTTAAGATACTCCATCCATCCAGCTCCCCCTCTCTTCTTGTTGGAGGCACATACAATTGTATAACAGCTAGATGGTAGAAACTACCAGGTCTGTATCAGACCAGAATGTAAGGGAGAAGTATGTATCTTTGTTATATTAAACCACTGAGATTTTTGGAATCTCTCTGATGTACCTAGCAGCATTGGTAATCCTGACTACTATAGACTGTCTTCTTGCTGCCTCATGAATTGGTATTCAGGCTTTGTACCTTGGTATTGGACCAACTGATCAAGTAGTAGCGTAAGCATATTCAAGTACTAGTAATGTTCAGGCTTTGACTAATGGACAGGAAAACTCAGTTAAATGCTTGCTGTTAGGGGTCCCTGGGTGGCTCCGTTGTTTAAGCCTCTGCCTTCAGTTTAGGTCATGATCCCAGGGATTAAGCCCCAATTAGGGCTCCCTGCTCTACGGGGAGTCTGCTTCTCCCTCTGCCTCTGCTACTCCCCCTGCTTGTACTCTCTCTCTGTCAAATGAATGAATAAAATCTTTTAAAAAATGCTTGCAGTTAAATGCATTTATTTTTTATTGACTATACATACAAAGCAATGGGCTGAAAATGATGGGAAACACCAAAAAGGTATAAGTGACATTTAAAGGAGGTTATTTGAGAGTCAGAGGTAAAATGGTTAATAGATGAAGCAGTTAAACAATAGTAGTTTTCACAAAGTTTTTACAAAATATAGGAAGACCAGAGTGGGTTGGACTTACATGAAGAATCTTTAGGTGTAGTCAAAGGTATAGCCCTAAGGAAAACAAAACCAGTAAATGGTTAAGTGATTCTAAAAGATTTTTCTCTTGGATCTGCTCATATAGGGTGCTAACACTTAAAAGCTGGTAAACACAGGGCTCATTTTCTCCATATATCCTCAGGCTTTAGAATGGATTATAATTCTCCTAAAAATCAAGAGCCTACCCTCTCATCAAAAATCCTTACTTTGGGGGCACCTGATGAGTTGAAAGAGCAGCCAGCTTTTGACCTCAGGGTTGTGAGCCCTACATTGGGTATGGAAATTATTTTAAAAAAATTAAAAAGAATCCTTACTTTATGCCACAACTTCTCAAAGATAATAATATACAGACAGCATACAGCATGTAAAAAGGGCAAATCAGAAAGAGTAAAATACTAACAGTAAGTTGGGAAATAAAAACCAACTATATGAGAAACCCTTTTGGAAAGGATAACAGGCCAACTTGAGATGAATATGACTATAATGTGTATTGTGGATTAGAAAAGATGACATACACTAATTATTGCTTTAGTAAAGATCAACAGTTTCCTGGGAAACTTGAGCAAATTTTTGGAATAGGTAAAGATCTATTTTTAAAGAAAAAAAATAAAAAGAATAAATACATCCTAGAATAAGTGTAGGAAAGCCTGATACTGGAAGTGTGTGTCAGTATGAGCTCATTTAAGTTTAAGATTGTCCTTAAACATAGAAACCTGGAGAGATGTCCTATGTACTGTTCTAATTTTACAATAATCAGAATCATTATTTGAGTCATACATGTAAACATTTCTTTCTCTCTTTTTTTTTTTTTTACATGTAAACATTCCTAACAAAGCAAATAAAATTGATCAGGGGAGTCTGGGTGGCTCAGTTGTTGGGTGTCTCCCTTCGGCTTGGGCCTTGATCTTGGGGTCCTGGGATCGAGCCCCACATTAGGCTCCCTGCTCAGTGGGAGGCATGCTTCTCCCTCTCCCGCTCCCCCTGCTTGTGTTCCCTTTCTTGCTGTGTCTGTCAAATTACGTAAGTGAGTAAATAAATAAAATTGATCCAGAGGTGTTTATTAAGGCTCTATAATACATATGAAACTACTTATGATACAGATGTTGCAGATTCCAGGCTGTGAAGGAAGAAACAGATAATGAGATAATAAATGAGATTATAAACATATACACTGTTTAAAGATCAAAACTTAAATGAGCTCTAGGACAGCAGATGTAATAGAGTCAAGTATTGGGCTTATATGGCCACTAAAATAAGGAATAAAGGCAATCTGGAAGTTAAAATTTTCTTCATGTAAAAAAAAAAAGTCAAGCCACAAAGATGCTTAATTTCTTTGGACTAGTGTGTCCATTTTTTAATCTTTATGCTTTAAGTCCTTATTGTCAGTATTTCACTCTGATGGATACAGGCTAATTGTCCAAATCATACCTTCCTTATGTGTTCTCAGAAATCAGTAATGCATTTGGAGAACTTCAGAGGAAGTTTTTTTGAAACTCCCTTTGCTGGTTGATTTTTTGTGATTTACCAGATGAAATGTATATTATCTCTAGAAGTGAAGTTACTTTGTTCATTAAGGTTATTATCACATTACTTTTCTTTAGAACTGTGGAAGTCTGTATTTGTGGAGACCTTTTATTTAATTTTTTATTTTTTTAAAAAGATTTTATTTATTTATTTGACAGAGATCACAAGTAGGCAGAGAGGCAGGCAGAGAGAGAAGGGGAAGTAGGCTCCTCGCTGAGCTGGGAGCCCGATGTGGGACTTGATCCCAGGACCCTGAGATCATGACCCGAGCTGAAGGCAGAGGCTTAACCCACTGAGCCACCCTGGGTCCCAGCCTCTGTTGCTTTCATTCAGGCTTCTACTGGGACCCCTATACACTGATGATGCTTCGAAGTTTATCCCCACTTTTCTAATCTTTGCCAGCCGGGGCCTCGTATTTCTTTCCAAATGAAGGCTCACCATTTCCACTTGCATGTACCTTGGTTACCTCTGGATCAGCATTCCCAAAACCAAATTTTTCCTTCCTTTCCATTTTTCTTCTATGTCCTGCCCCTCTTGGGTGACTAGCATTACCATTTCCCTATTCACCTAAGATAACTGAAGTCATCTCTGATGTTTGCTTCTACCTAAGGCCCCCTTTAAGTTATTTAATCTGTTTCTCAAACCCTTGCCCTCTTCTTTCTCTCCTCTGACTCGGCTCTAGCTCAGACTCTTACCATCAGTGTCCTGGGTAACTGAGAGCCTCCTGACATGCCCCCCACCTTCCAGTCCTTCCTAATCAGCACACCCTTGTGATGATCCATAAGCATCAAAACTATTATCTCTCATCAAATGTTAAGGTAGAATTTAATGGGAAAACTTATCACAATGACATTTTTGGTAGGAAAAAAACCAGCAGTACTGTTAGGTTAAAAAGACTACATAAAGCTGGGAGGGGGTAGGAGAGGGGTAACTGGGTGATGGACATTAAGGAGGATATGTGATATAATGAGCATTGGGTATTGTATAAAACTGATGAATCCCTGACTTCTACCTCTGAAACTAATTATAAATTATGTTAATTGAATTTAAATAAAAAAATAAAAATTGGGGGAAAAAAAGACTACATAAAATCTCATCTGTTTCCCACATGACTTCTGGCCAGAGGAATATTTGTAAAGTGAAAATATGTTTCACTACTTCTCTGCTAAAGACTCCGTAGTGCTATATTGTCTTCAGACCCAAGGTTAAGGAGAACAAGGGCCTTACCTTCCATTCCTTTCTCATCTTCCCACCTTTCTTATTTTTCTGATAATTTGTGTTTAACATGCAGAGATCACTATGTTCTTTAATAACTCTGTGCTTTGCACATTGTTTTCCTGCCCAGAGTGCCCTCTGCTTACCTGTTCTTTTCCTGTTAGGTGTCTATTCCTCATTAATTCACTCCACTCTACCTCTTAGGCTCGTGTCTCTAACATTCTCTTTAAAGTGAGCCCTTCCCAGACTTCTTCTAATCCTTTGAAATTATTCTTTCCTGATTATTGGCCTTTGTACATGTAATTCTTTTTTTTTTAATATTTAAAAAAAATTTATTTGTCAGAGAGAGCACAAGCAGGGGGAGCAGCTGGCAGAGGAAGAAGCAGGCTCCCTGCTGAACAAGGAGCCCGATGCCTGACTCAATCCCAGGACTCTGGGATCATGACCTGAGCTAAAGGGAGACACTTAATGACTGAGCCACCCAGGCATCCCTGTATATGCAGTTCTGCCTTGAATACTCTTTCCCTCCTTAGTTTGCCTGACACTTAGCTTTCAGAATTAAGTTCATATGTCACCTTCTCTATTCCTGACTGCCGACAGCTGTCCTCTGAGCTTCGATGATAGCGTATTTTACCACTATCAAAGCACTGGGAGGTGGCCCATTCTAAATTCCAAAAGAGGGGCACCTGGGTGGCTCAGTGGGTTGGGCCTCTGCTCAGGTCATGATCTCGGAGTCCTGGGGTGGAGCCCCGCATTGGGCTCTCCGCTTGGCGGGGAGCCTGCTTGCCCCCCCTCTCTCTGCCTGCCTCTCTGCCTGCTTGTGATCTCTCTCTGTCAAATAAATAAATAAAATCTTAAAAAAAAAATTCCAAAAGAATGCTGGCAACAACATACCCCAAAAGAGAGGACTCTCGGGTGGGGTTGGGGAAAGGAAGGTAGAAGGTAATACTGGGGGAGAGGATTGTGAAGAGAGGACTGGGGGTGTGTGTTTGTAACCCTTTTGATTTTCAACAGATTTGGGATATAAATTCCAGTGTCAAAAAAAAAAATTCCAGTATCTTCCAGAGCCTTTTCTCCAGCAGTCCCCTCCTTGACAGGACACCTTTGTCCCATCCCTTATCTTCCAGCCACCTCCCCTAGGGCATTAGGGGGCGCTGTGGGTGAGGGAAGGGCATGTTGAAGGGCCCAGGACAGACACGGGGGAGGCTCTGGGCAGCATGGCCTCGGCGGGGGTGGGGGGCGGGTGGTTGCAACATGGGGAGTTCAGCAGTTCCTTACTGGTTGCTGCAAAGATGACAGGGGTGGCCACACCACGCCTTTGCCAGTGGCGGAGGGTGGGAGGTGTTAGCAAGGCTGTGGAAGAGGCAGGCATTTCGGAGTTGCAGAGTGCAGTCTTGGGGGACAGGGAGCCAGGGCAGCAGAAGGGATGAGAAGGGACTGGGCGGCAGCTGGATGAAGGCCAGGGCCACACTGTTCTAGGGGAACATCGGAGTTCTTAGAGACATCTGGGAATCCTTAGGACTCTGAGGCCTTCCAGTCCCCCCTTCCCACTGCTCCTGAGTCCCTTTTCTGGATCTGCTCCCACTCACACTACCCACCCCCACAAAAAATATTAAATATAGTTTCTATTTGATTTTTACTGCAATGTACTAATTAGGGCACTACTAGTTATTGTAGGAGATAAACTCCTACATCTAAGTAGCTAGATTCAGTAGAGGTCTATTTCTTGCCCCAGAGAAGTCCAAATGAGAGGTTTCTGTCAGGGGACTGTACTCTAAGCATGAGTTGGGGTCTCAGGTTCCATCTGGTGGCTCATCCAGTTTCAATACATGTTTACTTTGAAAAAGGGGAAGGAAGTATTGTGGGTGGGGCCAGCTACTCTCACACAGGACTTAACGCCTATAAGGAAGGTATGGGGTTCAGATGCCTGGCCACAGCTAAATAGAGAGTCTGGGAAAAGTCGTGGAGCAGTGTCTAGGAAGAAGAGCAAATGACTTGGTGAGCAGTCTTCTCTGCTAGAGCTGGACGCTGCTTTTTATATATCCCCAGTGCCGATCATAGTCCTGACCTGTCATTGTTGCATGAATGAGTAAATGAAAGATAATAGATTTAAAAATTCTCAGCACTGAGCATATTATTCCAATAATCCATAAAACAGCCACTAGGGAATCTAGAGAGATTCAGAGAAGGACCACAAGAGATTCTTAAGGAATTGGAAATAAGATCCCAGTGGGACAATGAAAAGTTCTGGATTGTTCTTCATGAAATAAAATAGCCTAAGAAAAAAATTCATCATACTTTTAGAAGTTATCAAAGTCTAATAAAAGTACGTCTGATATTTTGTTTGTTCCACCACCATACTTTGATGGTTGGTTGTTAAAGGGTTTGTGGGGGTTTAACTAGAGTTCTTAATGAGAAACAGTGCCTATAGTGATTTTTTAAAAATTTGTAGGTTTTATGGGATTTGCTAAATGATACTGCTAAAGTAACATCACTTACTCATGATATGTAAATCTATTTTTTTAATCTATTTTTTAAAAAGATTGATTGATTAGGGGCGCCTGGGTGGCTCAGTGGGTTAAAGCCTCTGCCTTCGGCTCAGGTCATGATCTCAGGGTCTCTGCTCAGCAGGGAGCCTGCTTCCCTTCCTCTCTCTCTGCCTGCTTCTCTGCCTACCTGTGATCTCTGTCTGTCAAATAAATAAATAAATAAATAAATAAAATCTTAAAAAAAAAAAATTGATTGATTGATTTAAGGTGGGGGCAGAAAGAGAGAAGAAGGGTCCTAAGTGGACTGCACTGAGTTCAGGGCTTGGAGCCTGATGTGGGGCTCGATCTCACAACCCTGAGATCACCACCTGAGCCAAAACCAAGAATTGGATGCTTAACACCCAGGTGCCTCTTGATATATAAATGTTAAGAAATACCTTGTCTGTGGATCTTTGCAAATGCTGGGGCAGTGGGAGATATTTATCTTTATTTTGTTTTAATTGTGGGGGAAAAGTTAGCTTTTCAGATTAAAAAATAAAATCTGAAATAGGAGCTTACCCTCTTGATGCTACATAATGGTTAATTTTTACTTTTACTCTGTTCCTTAAAAGATGAGAAAAGTTTGGCATAATGAACTAGGGTAGAATTTCTATGTGATTCTCTCTAGCAGCTCCCTCTCAGGCTAGAGTTAGAGGGAAAAAAAAGAAGAGATTGTTTGATATCTTAGTTTGTCTAAGATTCTGAGAAGAGGTTTTAGTCCCAGAAAATGTCTTTTTTAATATAATGATCAGGGTTTTAGAAAGAAATACTTTAAAAAATCAGCCTCATGTTAACCATGTTAATGACAAAAATGTAAGAGAAAGACCTTGTGCTTTAACACAAATTATTTTTTGAAATTTCTGGTATGTATTTCCTTCTTTAAACGTAGAGCCCAGTAATCCCACTTCAGTTTCTGTCACAAGTAAAATATATGTGAAGAAGCTGTGCAATTGGAAGTAGCATGGTATGGGTACTGGGAAGAACATTGGGATGGGAATCAGGACTTCTGAGTGCTCCCAGTCCTGGCACAAGCAATGTCATCCTTACAAATATAAAACTGAATCTAAAAGTATCATGGTTATAAACATTAATTAGAATTGCTAAACATGAGAATGGCTTATTTTGTCCCAAACTAACTTTACATACATTCAGAAATTTCTTCTGTTAATATACGATTGTTTCTTTCATTGTCTCCAGTTTTGAAGATCTCAAATCTTGTATCTGAATTGATAAAATAAGAAGATTATAGACAAGGAAAAGCCTTAGTAAATCAGGCTATGCTAGATTAGGGAGCTGTTCACATACATGTGATTTGCTAATAATGCAAAAATTAAATATTTCAATTATAACCAAATGCTTCAGGTATAAGGAAAAATCAGTTTTATCAATCACAACCACTAGCCAGGGAAAGACCTAAATAATTAAATTTACTTATATATTTCAACTGATATACTCAGTCATAATGTTTTACAATTAGAGTTTAAAATAATAGGTACTTTGTAACAATTAGAAGTATATGAAGTATTGCCGTGGATATTTACTTCAAATTGCAGAAGAGTGATAAAAGTTTGTCAGGGAGTATAGTGTAAAACTTCTTTATATGTGTATCATAAGAAGGGCTTAAAAAAAAAATCTTGTGGGGTGCCTGGGTGGCTCAGTGGATTAAAGCTTCTGCTTTCGGCTCAGGTCATGATCTCAGGGTCCTGGGCGTCGGGCACTCTGCTCAGTGGGGAGCCTGCTTCCTCCTCTCTCTCTGCCTACTTGTGGTCTCTGTCAAATAAAATAAAATCTTAAAAAAAAAAATCTTGTAACAGGTTAGTGTTATTCTTAAAATGTTTCCTCTAAAGAAATTCTTACCTTATAATTATAAAGTAGTGGGCAGAATATAAGGGGTGAGGTGGAGAGAAATGAGTATCTGTTCTAGCCTCACGTACGCATAGATCATTTGCTCATCATATTTTCAATCACCCATGGAAGATACTGTGCTTGGTATGGGGATTCTGTTATGTTGTATTGACTAACACAGGATATTTATAGAATGTTATTTGTATCACAGAGAACAAGATAGTATTGTCCCTCCCTTCATGGACCTTAAATTGTAGCAGGAGAAACCTAGATGAAACAACTAAATCCTTGTGTAGTTGGAATTGTGCCACATGCTAGGAAGATATACAGAAAAGCGGTAAGAGTATGATAAAGGGAGACTGTCTTGGTTTGGGGGCATCAGGGAACATCTTTCAATGAAGTGCCATTGAGCAGAGCTCTGAAGGATGAGTTGGAATTAGCTAAGAGAAAGGTGGGGCTGGGGTGGGGAGCAAAGTGAGGTATGTGTCCAGCAGAGAAATTTCTTTTTTTTTTTTTTTTTTTTTTTTTTTTTTTAAATTTTTTATTTTAATAAACATATAATGTATTTTTATCCCCAGGGGTACAGGTCTGTGAATCATCTGGTTTACACATTTCACAGCACTCATCATAGCCCATACCCTCCCCAATGTCCATTTCCCCACCACCCTCTCCCGTCCCCCTTCCCCCCCGCAACCCTCAGTCTGTTTCTTGAGATTGAGTCTTTTATGGTTTGTCTCCCTCCCAATCCCATCTTTTCATTTTTTCTTTTCCTACCTCCCCCCAAACCCCCCCACCTTGCATCTCCCCTTCCTCATATCAAAGAGATCATATGATAGTTATATTTCTCCGATTGACTTATTTCGCTAAGCATGATACCCTCTAGTTCCATCCACGTCGTCGCAAATGGCAAGATTTCATGTCTTTTGATGGCTGCATAGTATTCCATTGTGTATATATACCACATCTTCTTTATCCATTCATCTGTTGATGGACATCTAGGCGCTTTCCACAGTTTGGCTATTGTGGACATTGCTGCTATAAACATTCGGGTGCACGTGCCCCTTCGGAGCACCACGTTTGTATCTTTAGGATATATACCCAGGAGTGCAATTGCTGGGTCGTAGGGTAGCTCTATTTTCAGTTTTTTGAGGAACCTCCACACTGTTTTCCAGAGTGGTTGCACCAGCTTGCATTCCCACCAACAGTGTAGGAGGGTTCCCCTCTCTCCGCATCCTCGCCAGCATCTGTCATTTCTTGACTTGTTAATTTTAGCCATTCTGACTGGTGTGAGGTGGTATCTCATTGTGGTTTTGATTTGTATTTCCCTGATGCCGAGTGATGTGGAGCATTTTTTCATGTGTCTGTTGGCCATCTGGATGTCTTCCTTGCAGAAATGTCTGTTCATGTCCTCCAGCAGAGAAATTTCTTTGTTCAGAGACCCAGATAAAACTGGTACAGCTGGAAACGAGCTTTGAGAGGTAGGCAGGGTCCATGATAAGATTTTGGGCTTTATTCTAATAGCAATGGCTGATCATAGAAGGGATTTGAACAGGGAAGGTAATTGGGAGGGCAAGTTGCTGGGGAGACAAGCCCTTTTCTGCTGGTCCATAGTGAACGATGGTGGGGCTTGACAGGGGCATGCAAGGGCCATAGAAAACAGTGGACGGACTCACAGGTTCCTTCCGAATCCTGGAAATTTCTATTTTCCAGTGAAATGAGCTGTGGATTCTAAAGGATATTTATTATATTTTACTACTGTTTTTGTTTTTGTTTTTAGAGCACTTAGGCCACTAGCGTACTTAAAAGTCTCTTTTTTGTGGCTTTGTTTGTAAAAAGGATTTCACATTTTCTAAATGTGAGAAAAGGAAAAGGGTGACTACTCTGATTCCTCTAGCTAGCTGGTGAGCAGCAGAGCGGAGGTCGAATCAAAGTTGTTTTCTCTGTCTGTTCATATTAAGCTACTTCTCTCCTGTTCTCATACAATAGCAGGGAGGGGAAATCTGCCAACTTCCTTTTAACTCAAATACGTCTGCTTTGCTCAGGTGCGCTTACAGCGAGTTAGCCCAGGGGTTCATAAAAATAACCCAACCTAAGTTGGCGCATTTTTCGTTCAGGCCTCATAGTGTAGTGAGGACTTTATTGATAGAAAGTTGTAACTTTTATGTATTGTCTATTAAGTTCATAACAAACCCTAGCCCTTTATTCCTCATTTACAATGCTTTCTCAGTTCAGTGAGGAGCATCTAATTTTTCAAGGCCGAGTTATAGTGCAACCGAAGCTGATCGAAGCGTTTCATCAATGTTACATAAGCTTAAATTTCAGAGAGAGTAATAAGCACTTTTTAAAGGAATTTCTTTTCTTTTCTTTTTTTTTTTTAAGAGTTTATTTATTTATTTGATAGATCACAAGCACGGGGAGCAGCAGGGAGAGGGAGAAGCAGGCTCCCCACTGAGCAGGGAGTGTGATGCAGGGCTCCATCCCAGGACCCTGGGATCACCACCAGATGCTTAACGACTGAGCCATCCAGGCACCCCTAGTAATAAGCATTTTTATGTTACATGTAAATATTGTCCAGCCAGCTTGAAGCTGCTGCTTAAAATTTAGTATGCTTAAAATAAACATACTCCACCTATTATATTTAGTATTAGTAGTTACTGTCCTGTCTGTACCCAAGGAATGCCCTCTGCTCCCTGCCTCAGCATGCTGCCTGGGTATCTCTGTTTAGGGCAGAAATCATCAAGACTTGGACAGGAACAGAGGTGGGAAAAGGAAATGGAAGTCCTTTTCCTCTATAGAAGGGAAGACAAAAGTATGTTAAAAAGAGAAAAGGAAGAGTATCTAAAGGATCAAGGAATTGGAGAAAGAGGAAGGGCAGAATGGATGGAGATGGGAAGCAGGAGGCTGCAGACAGAATAAGATAAATCTCATGTCTTTTCTTTCCCCCAAAAGTTTGGTTGTCTTCTCACTTAGAAATACATCCACATTAGCATAAGTGAAAAAAAGCAGGAATTTATTGGAAGGACACAAAAAATATCTGATACAAAACACAGTTGAGATCACAGGAAGGACTGGCATTTACAGTAGCAAATTGACAGGCTCCAAGAAAAATTCTCTCATCTGGTTTTCTTGTTTTGCTTCTTCTCCCTCCCTCTTTTACTTTTTCTGGCCCTCCCTCCCTACCCCTAGCACACAGTTTCTCATCTCTGCTCCCTGTGTTCTTCATTCTTTTTCTGTGCATGTCGGCCCTCTACTTAAACATTCTCATGATATGACTAGTTCTCCAGACCCCTGGAAATCTCTTCATTTCAGATAATCCCTTCTGTCCCCAGTTGCAAACTCCCAAGTTAAAATACCTGGTTGGCTTAGCTTAGGTCAGGTGTCCTTCCATGGTTCCTTCAGTTTGGGCACAATTGCCAAAGTAACTATTCTTGTTGGCTGTGTGATGAGCTGCCAGATGGTAGAGAGGGAGAACTGTGGGCTAAATAGCCGGCTTAATATACGCATATACCCCCTTGCAACCTGGTTCTGAGTTTTCAGCCAGTGTCCCTCAGTCTCTTGCTCTAATCACAAGAGTCTTCAACCTCCTATAATAGAATTTCTCACAGTGTTGTTTAGATCATTTGCATCAAGTGTGTTAACAACACTAAAAAAAAGCACAGACTCTTATCCCTTATCCCTTACCTATTCCAGATACCTTGTGTGTCATGTATTCTTTGAAGTGGGCAGGAAAAACTCACTGCTAATAAGACACCCTCTGTTAGAAAACATGCTATGTATTTCAACTAAAACATAGACACATTAACTTCTGGAATAAATACATTGCAAATAATAAATGTAAAATACTAGTGATAAAAATACATATCACTTTGAACATTTAAAGGATATTCACTTTAAAATTTCAGAAACGAAGGAGAAGATACTATGATGCAAAAGTTAATATGCAGAATTTTCTTCTTTATTTGCCATACTGTTTACTAATTGTATCTGCAGTAACGGTAGGTCTTTAAGGAACCCAGGCAATCTACATTAGTTCAGTCACATCTCTGCCTCTTCCACATCCATCTTGATGACTCCGTAATTTGAATTTATTTTCTCTGCAGCTCCAGTGCTATCCAGATACTCCTAACATCTCTGTCTCATTACACACTAGATCTAATCATCAAATGCCACTGTTCCCCTGTGACAGCCATCCGTGATAAAACTTGGGCTAATCCTTGGCGGACTGACTGATCATTAATACATATTCTTCTTAGACTAGATCCTTTCCTTTCCTGTTCCTGTGAGCTTCTGTTTTCAAATTTGAATACATAGATCCCTGGAGATACAACATTTTAGATGAGGAGCTATAAGATAAAGGTAATGTTTCTTACTGAAACGTTTATTTAACTGAAGATTTAATAACTCCACTAGACGGCAACCTAAAATATTAATTTTGTCTTAAACATGGATATGTTACAGACAAAAAAAAATCACATTAAATTTTAAGAACAAAGGTGAGCCTTCAAAAAATTTGTGCTGTGTTCCCCAACTTCCCAATTTGGGGCATGTATTTACCTGGATAGTATTTTAATTTAGCTGATCTTGAAACACATTCAACAGCTATAAAAATATCAGCCTCAACACTGAGAAAGCTTAAAAAAATGAAGATCAGTCCCAACTGTCATCTCCCCTCTCTAATTCTTACTGAGCTCCAAGGGTCTCTGGGTTTTCAGGGGGTTAGGTGGAAGCCGAAAGAAAGCATTTTCATTTTCAAGTAAGTGTATCTTTCAGTAGAACTTGAACAAAGTAAATATCCTCTGGAGCTGGTTTCATAATAGGTTCCTCTTATGAAGACTGGCTCTAACCAGTTCTTGGGAAATGTGCTTACAGACAGGGATTGCCCAACTGATTTCAGTAGACAAGAAAGTACAGAGGGCAATAGAGGTCATGCTAATGAATGTATACCCTATACACATCTTTATGAACAGGCTGATCCACTAAACAATGCCACATACTCGTTACCAGGATTTAGATAATACCCTCAGAAGAGCACGAGGCATTCTTCATAAAAACTTAAAAGTAAACAGTGTTGTTCATTCTTTTCCTGCTGGCAGAATGAAAATTACCTCTGTGGGGGTTGACCATATAGATAGCTAGAGGAGACAGCTGCCCACACAGTTTAATTTGAGGGAAGCCATAAGGTTCTGACTGTTGGAAAATATTTTCCCCTTTGATTTCTCAGAACATAGCCTTCCCCATATGCCTGGCCTTCATTCCCACCATTTGTCACCCATGAATTAGACACTAAGTAGAACAGTTTTCTTTGTGAAGTCACTGTGAAAATGTACACTTAAGTGATCTGGGAGGGGCATTTCCTCCCATTTATACAATAATATGCGTTTACACATTGATGTAGGTTAATTTACCTGGATTAATTGTCAGCTTGGAAAACAAGTACTGGGATTCTGTTGACATAATGACATAAAATGGTAAGTTTTTAATGAGACTTGAGGCATGGGTGTCATGGGCTATTGTCCAGAATCAGCAGACCTGGTTGGAGCCCAGCAGAGGGCACCCTAGGAAATCAGTACAGGGAAACTAGACACGTAATAGTGGAGACAGATTTACTAAACCTAACCTTTTCCTCCCTTATAGTTTTTCTGAGGTAGTCTTGACCACAACAGAGCCAGTCAGACAATTTCAGGGTTAACTGGTCATAAGTAGCCTCGTCAGGAGGCAGCAGATTACTTCTGGATTCTGTACAGTGCTAAAACAGTAACAGTTGTCTTTATCATCATCACCACCACCACCAACACCACCACCACTCTTGTCGGCCGCATGTAACTTCTCAATTGCCTCTGGTGGAATCAGTCATTTTCATTCCTCTTGTAGGTAATAGGAAGTTGCTGGCAGCCACAGAAGACATAAAGATCATTAGAAAGGCCCAGAGGGGAATCAGGACTGATGTGCAGCCACAAGGGCAGTTGTAGATAACATCCTCGCTGATTGCGCCATAATATAGATTGCTAGAAAGACCAGCAAATTTCTTCTGTCTTTGAGACTTGTTTGCTCGCATATGGGTAAGGTCTTTATAGAAATTGACAGCTGAAGCTAGATTAGTTTTTAGAGAGTCAGAGGATATCTTATCCATAGAGCATACTAAATTGCTTCTAAGTGTGGAGTTCACTTCAGACTCACAGAGATGATCCCAAACTAGAATTGAGTGTGTGCTTGCACTATGCCAAGGAAATGAACTTTGAAAAATTAGGAAAACAAATTAAAAATCCAAATCCAATATGTAGAGCAAAATGTGAGGATCCAACATAACTTACATAGCCAGTAACCATTTTCCTCACCATCCCCTCCCCCCAAATCAAAAAAAGCTTAACAGTGATCCTGTTTTGTCACAAAAATAAATGTAAAAGTGTTAGGTTCTGATGAGAAAAGAGGATATAGGGATGGTCAAGGCCTAGAATTGTCCCTTATACCTTTTGTTGTCAGTCTTCCCCCTACTATTCTTTAAAAAGCCTATGAGTGCAGAGTCAAAGTGCTTGTTAGATTTGGTAAATGCCCCACAAATATTGGTTTAATGAATAAACCCAGTGCATTCCCTAGGCTCGAGATGGAATTTGGGGTGATAGCCCAATTATAGGTACTAAGAGGTTTCTGAAACTTGGTGCCCAGTATGTGTCCTTAGAGGGGACAACTATCAGTGATGTGCAGGAAGCAGTTCTGGAATGTGCCATCGGTCTGGTGGTGGCGGCCAAGAAAAAAGAAATCTAGAAGGGGCAGCACACAGTATATGTGCATAGAAAAATGAGATCAGGACAGTCTTTCAGCAGGTAGCAGATCACCAACATTGGGCTGGTTTCAAGGAAAGATTATTGTCATTGAGAAGGCATTCACCGAGCAAGGCAGAGGCCAAGCTCTAGAATATAAAGTTATCAAGGTTGGACTTTAGATATTTTTAAAAATAGAAGCTTCCAAAACTGGGGTCCATGGGAGAGAAGGTTTGGTTTCATTAACAAAGCAAGCAATAGTAGCAACTCAGCAACACGTGTTGTTGGTCCATCTTACAGATGAACAAGTTGAGGCCTAGTGAGAATAAAATGCCCATTGCCATACAGCTAATGTAAGTCCCCCATCTGGGTTTAAAAATAAACCCTACCTGGGCTGCCTGAGTGTGTCAGTCACTTAAGTAGCAGACTACTGATCTCAGCTCAGGTCTTGATCTTGGGGTCATGAGTTCAAGCCCCATGTGGGGCTTAACGCCTACCTAAGTCCAAAACTAATTCTTCTTTTTCTTACTTTGGTCCACAAGTCTAGAAGATCAGTTACTGGAACTCGTAAGTTATTCTAGCTTTGTAACTTTGTTTGGACTCCTCTGAGCATTCCTGTTGTCGGCCCAGAGATGATTCTAGGGTCGGGGATGGAGCTGAGTCTGTATTAGTGGTTCTCAGTGCTGCCTGCATGTTGGAATTATCTTTATAGTGTTAAAAATACGCCTGGGTTCCGCCACCAGACAGTGATAACTTAGTTGATCTGAAGTATGGCCTGTGCATCAGAATTTCTAAAAAACCTTCCAAGTAATTCTAATATATTACCAAGCTGAAAACTACTGGCTACAAGCAAAGGTCAAGAGGCGTCAGCTCTTTGCAGGGGACAGCTGTGGTGGTCAAGCTTCCATATTGCAGCGTGATAGGAAAAATACTAGAAGACTCTTGGCCTGTAGACTTTTTCTTGGACAAGTGGACCATAACCTACTCTTTGCTTTTCCAGTTTAACCTCTTAGAAAATATGCCAAAAGTAAACAGGTGTACAATTAACTTTGCAAATCTAATGGTTCTGTGTTCTTAGATTCTAAGTGCTAGTTATGTGTGACCAAAGGCAAGGTTTTAGAACTGGATCTCCCAAATTGCTCATTACTATTCTATGCTTGGTTAAAACTCTTACATCATCCCACAATGGAATGTGACCCAAGTCAAGAAGAAAACAAAAACATTTGCATTGCTTTCATGACTAGTAATGGGATTGGAGAGGATTTGAGGTGTCTCAAAACAACTTGTACTTTTCCCAACCTTTCTGAGACCTGATTCATGTTACAGTTACTAACCCTGATGCCCCTGAGTGATATAGCTTGCGTATAATTTTGGATGTGTTAATTCTAGATGTGCATTTTGTTTGGACTAAACCCAAATCCTGTAACTCATTTATCATTTAAGGTACATCCTGAATACAGCACATACAACAAAGCCGCTACCCTCAACTTCCATTATCAGGATGCTCGTCCACGGTTTCCTAACAGAAAACAATTACACAAAACAAGTACACAGTTTTCTAGGGTGACAATAAATCCTGGTTTGCCCAGGACAATCCTGGGTCACTCCTGTTGTTCCAGCATAATAATTAAGAGAACTCTCTTTCTCAAAAATGTTTCAGGTTGGGTGAGAAATAATCTGGGCACTCTACATAGAGCTCCGTCTAAACTACTACAGGAGGGGTGCCTGGGTGGCTCAATTGGTTAAGCATCTGCCTTCAGCTTAGGTCATGATCCTAGAGTCCTGGGATCAAGCCCTGCATCGGGCTCTTTGCTCTGTGGGAAGCCTGCTTCTCCTTCTCCCACTCCCCCTGCTTGTGTTCCCTCTCTTCCTGTCTCTGTCAAATAATAAATAAAATCTTACAAGAAAAAAATAAATAAACTACTGCAGGGAAACCTAAGGATTGGAATGGGGGATCCCTTTATATTTAGAATAGCTGTTTAGGAAAATAGTCATTGAGATATCAGTCAGTTGATCAACTTTTTCTTCTATAAAAGCAAAATAACAAAGATTGGTAACATGTTTTTCTGATTAACTCCATTAACACAGAAAATCCTGTTAAACAAAAGTCATTGTGTTTTCTGCTCTAAGACCTGTGTTTATAGCTCCTTCTGATAGTACCTAACCCTGCAGCCTTGAGCAAAGTCTGTCCTGATCCAGGTTTTCCTCCTTTGCAAAAAAAAAAAAAAAAAAAAAAAAAAAAAAAAAGTGGATTGAGCTAAGCAGTCTCTGTCATCCAGATTTTGAGTGGCAGTTCTGTGATTTGATTTTATTTTGTTATTTATTTTTTAAAGAAGATTTTATTTACTTATTTGACAGAGACAGGGAGAGAGGGACACAAACAGGGAGAGTGAGAGAGGGAGAAGCAGGTTTCCCACCAAGCAGGGAGCTGGATGTGAGGTTCAGTCCCAAGATCCTGGGATTATGACCTGAGCCAAAGGCAGATGCTTAATGATTGAGCCAACCAGGCACCCCATGCAGTTCTGTGATTTTAGGTTGCTACTTTCTCTAAGCATTTTATTTAATCAGCATTTTGCTGATTATATACTTACACTGTCTGTATTAAGCTAAGCTCATTAATACCTAAGACCAAATCTGTTGAATTTACTTTATTCAGTATCTGCTTTCATGTCTGTATTGATAAATAAATATTTTTAAGCTAGCCTTCATTCTACCAATATTTATTTAATATTTACCATCTATAAAACTGTATCATGTGGATGCTCTATTAAGTTTTACAGTTACATTTCATTTATTTGGCTCTTCACTGTGGCATTATCTATGAAATAATAGTAGGGCTGTTTTGGAAAATACATAGAGAGCTATTTTAATATATATATTTTTAATTGAGAGAGAGATTGGAGTGACAGGGGTAGGGTGAGACAGAAGGAGAGGGAGAGAGAGAATCTCGGGCAGGCTCCATGCCCAGCACACATCCTGATACGGGGCTCGATCTCACCACCCTGTGATATGACCTGAGCTGAAGTCAAGACTCTGATGCTTAACAGACTGAGCTACCCAGGCACCCCATAGAGAGCTCTTTTAAGCACTTGAACATCACTTGTTTGAAAGCTTGCATCTGCCAGTTACAAGTGTACTTTCTAATGACAAATGCAAAGTTTTGTGTTTAAGCTTAGACACTGATTGGATTTATTCATCCCATTTTTCAGTAAGAGTGTATTAAATATCCACTGTGTAGCTGGAACTGAGTTAAGTTCTCAGACTACCAAGTCAGATAAAACATAGTCTCTCAAGTAGTTCACAGCTTAACATACCTGTACCATAGGTAGTAGTTCAAGACAAGGGTGACCAAATGAGATTTTGAAAGTGAAAAAGGACATCATTAATAATTACACTAGCCCAAAAGGCGTATAATTTGGGACTATCCTAGGAAACCAGAATACTGGATAGGAACCATGATTTGCGCAATAGCCGACCTTAAGTACTTGAAAGAGCATCCTTTTTAAGTAGGAAGGGGCAAATATGCTGTACATAGAGGAGAGCATAGACAGATTCATATTTTTTAAAATCCAAGGAAGCAAATATTAATTCAAGGAGGAATTTGAACACTACTGGCAGAGAACAGATTGCCAAATGAAAAAGAAAACATACTGACATGAGCAGCATGCAAATCAAAATTGGGTAGGTCAGTGGTATCGGAGAGGAGCTAAATGCAAGGTCCTCTGGTCAAGTGGCTGTTATTCTGCCAGGCCAGCTTCCCATCCCTCATTTTGGTGATAGCCTGCCAACGTTCTTTGATGAACCGGTTCTTTTCCGCTTCTCTGAGGTTTGAAGTTTGATAGAGCTCATGTGGTCCTCAGGCTCTGGACAGGAAATGTATTTCTGTTAGAGACATTCAGTGTCTTTCATGTTCTTGGCCAAGAATGGCACATGGGTCATGCTAGGCAAATCTGAATCAGTCCTAGTAGGGTTTTTAGTTTGTTTTTGTTGTGCTTTGTTTTTTAAAGTAGGTTCCACATTCAGCATGGAGCACAAGGAGGGGCTTGAACTCATGACCCTGAGATCAAGACCTGGGCTGAGATCAAGAGGCAGATGCTTAACCAGCTGAGCTATTCAGGTGCCCTCAGTCCTAATAGTTTTTTTTAGAAACTGTTGGGAACAATTTTTTTTTTAACAGGATTGTGGAAGGTTAAGATGTGGCCCCAGAACTTGTGGCAGTCATCTTGCTAGCAGTAGGGGAGGGCTTGCCTGAGAATGGAACCTGGTGCAGGGGAAAGTATAGCCAAGAATGGAGAAAGGGAAATTGGGTCCTTGTGCTTTTTGGGCCCCTACATCTAGTAATGCCTAAAACCAGACCAACTGGCTTTTTCAATTCTGTGTGCCAACACATTCCCTTTTTAAAATTTAAGCCAGTTGAATTGAGTTTCTATTATTTGAAACAGAAAGAATCCTGAATGAAGTAGGTCTGTTCCAGTAAAACTTGAGTGCATGATCATGTACTCCATAAATCTAGCCTGGAAAATTTCTAGTAATTTCTAGTAGTTTCCTAGTATTTCTAGTAATGCTCTGTTGGTTCAGATATAGTTACTATACATACTTGGAAATTATGAAAACTCATTGCTTTAAAAATTATATTTTATATTGATTTAGACAGTTTTCCCTATTTCATTTGAATTAATGAGGCTTTTTTAATTGAACTGTAGTTGGCATACAATGTTACTTAGTTTCAGGTGTACAACACAGTGATTTGACGAGTCTCTACCTTACCTCATGCTCACCACAAGTGTAGCTACCATCTGTCACCATACAACACTATTACAATACCATTGACTGTATTCCCTTTGCTGTACTTTTTACTGAATTCGGAGGTTTTGTTCCACATTGTGTACTTTAGTTCAATTTGGTGATCCTCAGCCTGGAGCTCGTAAAAGTATTGATGAAAGCATATGTTATTTTCAGTGTTTTAAAATTGATGAATAGTATAACTTTACCCAAGCTAAAGTTGTACAGACTTAATAATTACATTTTGCTTAATATTAAAATAATATAATAGTTACATGTAGTTAATATATATTATATATAATAGTTATATAGTTAATAGAGGTCCATGACTGGCTTTTAAAAATAGATTTTTTTAAAAAGGGATCATTTGCTCAACATAATCTCCTCCAGTCCCATCCATGTTGATGCAAAAGTTGGATATTTATCCTTTCTGATGGCTAAGTAGTATTCCATTGTATATGTGGACCATATCTTCTGTTTCCATTTGTCTGTTGAAGGGCATCTTGGCTCTTTTCACAGTTTGGCTATTGTGGACATTGCTGCTATGAACATTGGGGTACATATGGCCCTTCTTTTCACTATATCTGTATCTTGGGTCAATATCCAGTAGTGCAATTGCCGGGTCATAGGGTAGCTCTATTTTTAATTTTTTGAGGAATCTCCACACTGTTTTCCAAAGTGGCTACACCAGCCTGCATTCCCACCAACAGTGTAAGAGGGTTCCCCTTTCTCCACATCCTCTCTAACATTTGTTGTTTCCTACCTTGTTAATCTGTGCCATTCTAACTGGTGTAAGGTGGTATCTCAGTGTGGATTTGATTTGAATTTCCCTGATGGCTAATGATGATGAACATTTTCTCATGTGTCTGCTGGCCATTCGTATGTCTTCATTGGAGAAGTGTCTGTTCATGTCTTCTGCCCATTTTTTGACATGATTATCTGTTTTGTGTATGTTGAGTTTGAAAAGTTCTTTATAGATCTTGGATATCAGCCCTTTGTCTGTGGTGTCATTTGCAAATATCGTCTCTCATTCCATGGGTTGCCTTTGTTTTGTTGACTCTTTCCTTTGCTGTGCAGAAGGTTTTTAGCTTGATGAAGTCCCAAAAGTTCATTTTTGCTTTTGTTTCCTTTGCCTTTGGAGACGTTTCTTGAAAGAAGTTACTGTGACCGATGTCGAAGAGGTTACTGCCTATGTTCTCCTCTAGGATTTTGATGGATTCCTGTCTCATATTGAAGTCTTTCATCCATTTTGAGTTTATCTTTGTGTACGGTATAAGAGAGTGGTTGAGTTTCATTCTTCTATACATAGCTGTCCAATTTTCCGAGCACCATTTATTGAAGAGATTGTCTTTTCTCCACTGGATATTTTTTCCTGCTTTGTTGAAGATTATTTGACCATATAGTTGAGGGTCCATATCTGGAGAAGGAAAGGAAAAGTGAATTGGGGGAAATCGGAGGGGGAGATGAACCATGAGTCTTTGGACTCCGAGAAATAAAGGGTTTTAGAGGGTTTTAGAGGGGAGGGGATGGGGAGATGGGTGAGCCTGGTGATGGGTATTAAGGAGGGCATGTATTTATTGCATGGAGCACTG
Organism: Martes martes; assembly: GCF_963455335.1. Lineage (NCBI taxonomy): Eukaryota > Metazoa > Chordata > Mammalia > Carnivora > Mustelidae > Martes > Martes martes. The sequence goes on along the minus strand of NC_137892.1, from coordinate 52,089,024 downwards.
GGTGTTGTACATAACAATGGATCTTGGAACACTGCATCAAAAACTGATGATATATTTTATGATGATTAACATAACACAATGAAAAAAAGAAAAAAAAAGAAAACCACAGGCTTGAACATTGTAAATGGGTAAATTCTGCAGTATGTGAACCGTATCCTCAATAAAGCTGTTAAAGAAATATTTTTTAAAAAGGGGGATCATTTGAAAAGCATTTTTTAAAACGAATCTACAACATTGGCAAATTATTGGGAACTAGCTCGAGAGATGCTGGGATTCTTGATCTTCTAACAACCCTAGCTAGAGTTAAACAGAAAAGGAGTTTATTGAAAGGGTGTTGGACAGTTTACAGACACACTGGGGCAGCTGGAGAGCCCAATTTTAGGCTAAGAATTCAAAGGATTAGCTCCAAACTAAGTGTTAGCCTTGGTTTTCACAAGGAACTAATTGCTGTCACTGTCATGGGCAGTTGGTCTTTTTTTCCTCTCTCTCTCTCTTCTCTCTCTCTCCCACACACACACACACACACACACACACACACACACGCAACGCCTCTTCTCAGTTTCTTAAGTCATTGACTCCTTGGTCAAAAGTCTAGCGCTGAACCTAAGTCTGATGAAATAGTTCTGTCTTCAAGGGAAGCTGCTAAGTACCTAGTGTTCTCTGTCTCTGTAACAATAGGCTCTCTGCCCCACATAAGACTTCTAAGTGGAGAATTTCCCAAATATAGAAAGGGGCTTGGTTGCTATGTAGCCAGAATGAATCACAGATGTCCACTATAAGCCAAGCCTTTGGCAGATCAACATCAACTTACAAGCTTCTCTTCATACTTAAAGTTCCAGAAAAACAATGCTTGCTCTTAACCTAAAGTAACTTTTCTGTCCCCATATAAAGGGAATGAGCTGAAGTCTTTTCCAGATTGCAATCCAGGCTTTCTGGAAAATGTCCAGTTCTCCTGGAGTTGTTCCATGATCTTGTCTCAATATTCTATGAACTATGCACTAATATTTAAAAACTAACCACCACTAAAATACTCTACATAAATCTTTGGAGTAATGGAGGAAAGTATAGGAAAACTTGATAGAATATATAAATACACATGTGAAAGAAAATATGGATAGATGCTACATTTCATATTTTTACAGCTCATCTTTGTGCTCTATTTGTGTTGTTGGCTTGCCTCCTTCGGCAGTTTCACCTTTCTTTTGCCCTCTTCATCCCTGAGAAAGCTGACCCCTTGCCTATATTTCCTGTATTGGTTGTGGATTTCCTTTAACTTTTAACACTGGAACTAGCAGTAGTAAGAGTACCTCAGAAGACCACTAGACTTGCATTTACACTTTTTTAATCTCATTGTGCAATAGCAGCGCTATTTCCCCATCATAGCTAACATCAAACATTCCTGTCATACCATAATCCTGTTTTTGACTGCCGATCTGTGGCTTCAGAATGGAAAATAAAGAAGTGGCAATCTCAACTTTCAGTTCATTTGTACAAGTCTTTACTTGATGCCCTCTGGAAGTAGCCCTCCCTTGCTTACTAAGAGCCCCTATGCCAGTGAAGCCTAAAGGACTGGAGTAGGATGCAAAAGTTTTGTAAGAGAGGCATCAGTTGAACTTGTTTGAGGTATCACTCCCATTTCTGCTCCTTGCTTACCAGATTTACACATTCTGGCTGTGGAATTGGCAGTACCATAAATGGTTATGGAGCTGTGGTGGTTCAGAGCACACACCGTGTCTCAGATTAGCACCCCAGCTTCATGGAGTGTTGTCTCCAAACTGACCTTCCAAAATTTTGTAAGGTCAGCTGCTTCTGGATAATGGGAAATTGTGGTAAAGCCAGTGAGTCCATAAACATTAATCCATTTTCTTCTTTTATCATAAAAAGTTTCTTGATCAGAAGTTGTGTTGTGGGGGCGCCTGGGTGGCTCAGTCATTAAGCATCTGCCTTTGGCTCAGGTCATGATTCCAGGGTTCTGGGATCAAGCTCCACATCGGGCTCCCTGCTCTGCGGGAAGCCTGCTTCTGCCTCTCTCACTCCCCCTGCTTGTGTTCCCTCTCTTGCTGTGTCTCTTTCTGTCAAAAAATAAATAAAATCTTAAAAAAAAAAAAAGAAGAAGTAGTGCTGTGTTGGGGCACCTGGGTGGTACCGTCAGTTAAGTGTCTGACTCCTGGTTTTGGCTCAGGTCATGATCTTGTGAGATTGAGCCTCGCCTTGGGCTCTGCGCTCAGCATAGAGTCTGCTTGAGACGCTCTCCCTCTCGCTCTTCCCCCACCCTGCTTGCTGTCTCTCCCTCAAATAAATAAATAAATCTTAAAAAAAAAAAAAAAAAAGAAAAATGTTGTGTCATACTTCCTATAGAGAATGTATTTGATATATCTTATCTATGAATGGTAATTCTGGCAGAAACATGGTAGGCAAACACAAATACAGAATAATCATCTAATAATTAATATTTATCATTATCCCTAAATAATTGCACTCTCTATTACAGAAAGAGTCCAGTATAATCAACAGGCCACCAAGAGGCTGGCTGATCTCCAGACAGTATGGAAACTTATTAAATGTTGCTGGTTCAAGCCTGGCTGGGGGTGGGGGCAGTATTATGTACTAAAATGTATTTAGTGATTTTGTTTTCTTTTGTTTTGTTTCTCAGAGTCAGTTTTAGTTTGGGTGTTTTGGGAAGATTTCCCTGGTTACTTAAGGTGAATTCTGGTTCTTCAGCTCTCCCAATGATTCTGTGACCTACCCTATATGTTGCTGTAGTGTCTAATTCAATTAGCATTATTTTAAGTGCTTAAATAGATGCTTTTATGCAAGGTGGTTGTGAATCAACATTCCACAAATTGAATATTCACCTAATTGTTTACTCCAAAGCAACAAATAGCTATCTGATAGGCATCTGACTCTTAATGTGTCCAAAATCTAACTCTTGATTTTTCCACCTTTCCTCCCCAAGTCCCATCTTTGTTAGTTTAGGATGCCACCATGTGCCCTGTTGCTCAGACCCAAAACCATAGTCTTTTTTCCCTTAACTTCTCTCATCATTTATAGAGCCACATCTAGCAAGTCCTTACAGCTTTGCTTTCAGAATTTGACCTGAGTCGACATATCACCCCAATTTCCACCTCATCAGAGCCTTCACCGTCTCTTACCTGGACCATTGCCTTAGACCTATAACTAGTTTCTCTGTTTGTACTCTTTCCCCATATGGTCTATTCAGCACACAGCAGCCAAAGTGATGTTTAAAAAAAATTCAGGTCAGACCATATCATTCCTGTTATGATTTGAATGTTTGTGTACATCCCATTCCCCACACACCCCAAAATTTGTATGTTGAAGTTTTGAAATCCCATATGGCTATATCTGAAGATGGGTCTCTCTGAGGAGTAATTAGGTTTAAATGTAGTCCTAAGAATGGGGCTGTGATCTCATGTGATTATTATTTTTATAGAAAGAGATACCATTAACAACAAAATACCTGAAAAAGAAATAAAACAATCCCATTTAAAATAGCATCAAAGGGGCGCCTGGGTGGCTCAGTCGTTAAGCGTCTGCCTTCAGCTCAGATCATGATCCCAGGGTCCTGGGATCGAGCTCTACACTGGGCTGCCTCTCAGTGGGAAACCTGCTTCTCCTCCCGCTTCCTTTCCTCGTATTCCCTCTCTCACTGTCTCTGTCTCTGTCTCTCTCTCTGTCAAATTAATAAATAAATAATCTTTAAAAGGACAAGATAAAATAGCATAAAAATAATAAAATAATTAGGAAATGTTTAACTGGGGGTGAAAGGTCTGTACACTAAAACCCTTTAAGATTTTAATGAAAGAAATTTAGGAGGACACAAACAAATGGAAAACTATCCTGTGTTCATGGATTGAAACAATTAATGCTGTTAAAATGTCCATGCTGCCTAAAGCCATCCATAGATTTAATACAATCCCTGTCAAAATTCCAATGGCCTTTTTCACAGGAATAGAAAATTCTAAAATCCATATGGAACTACAAAAGTCCCCAAATAGCCAAAGCAATCCTGCAAGAACAAAGCTGGAGGCATCATACTTTCTGATTCCAAAGTATATTAGAAAGCTATAGTAATCAGAACAATATGGTACTGTTATAAAAATAGATACATAAACCAATATAACAGGGTCAGGGACCCAGAAATAAACCCTTGCATATATAGTCAACAAATTTTTTACAAAGGAACCAAGAATACTCAGTGGGGAGAAGATAGTCTCTTCAATAAATGCTGTTCGGAAAACTAGACAATCACATGAAAGAATGAAATTTGAGCTGATGTTAATACCAGTCACAAAAATTACCTTAAAATGCATTAAAGACTTAACTATAGGACCCGAAGCTGAAAACTCATAGAATAAAACAAAGAAAAAGCTGCTTTTGTTTTGAAGAGTTTATTTATTTGAGAGAGAGAGCGAGCGAGCGAGAGAGCATAAGCAAGGGAAATGGGCAGAGGGAGAGGGAGAAGCACCCACTGAGCAGGGAGTCAACCTCCAGGCTGGATCCCAGGATCCTGGGATTATGTCGTCAACCAAAGGGAGACGCTCAACTGACTGAGGCGCCCCAGGAAAAAGCTTCTTTCCGTTTGTCTTGGCAATGATTTTTTGGATATGATACCAGAAGCATAAGCAACAAAACCAGAACTGAACAAGTGGGACTACATCAAACTATAAAAAGCTTCTACACAGCAAAAGATACCATGAAGTGAAAAGGCTACCTACAGAATGAGAGAAAATATTTGTAAATCATAAATTTGATAAGGGGTTAATATCCAAAGTATGTAAGGAAGTCATATAATGCAACAGCAAAAAAACCCAATTCAAATAAAAAATGAATAGAGGATGTGAATAGATGCTTTTCTAAGGAAGACATACAGATGGCCAAGAGGTATATGAAAAGGTGCTCAGCATCATTGATCATCAGGGAAATGCAAATAAAAAACACAGTGAGATAGTGCTTCACACCTTTAGAATGGCTGTTTTTGAAAGGACAAGAAATAAAGATGTTGGTGAGGTTGTAGAGAAAAAGGAACACTTATACACTCTTGGTGGGAATGTAAATTGGTACAGCCATTGGAAAACAGTATGGAGGTTCCTCAGAAGATTAAGAAAAGAATTATGTGATCCAGTAATTCTACTTCTGGGTGTATATACAGAGGAAATGAAAATAGGATCTCAAAGAGATGTCTGCACCCCCATGTTCACTGAAGCATTATTCACATTAGCCAAGATCTAGGAACAACCTAAGTGTCTGTCTGGATGATCAGATGAAGATGTGTGGGTGTGCAGGTATATCCACAGACACATACATATGCACCATGAAATAGTATTCAGCCACAGGAAGGAAAGAAATCCTGCCATTTGTGACAACATGGATGGCTCTTGAGGGCATTATACTAAGTGAGATAAGTGAGACAGAGAAAGACAAATACTGTATGATCTCATTTATATGTGGAATCTAAAAAAGCTGACTGACCCTGACCCGGGGGCTGGGGTGTGTGAAAAGTGGGAAGCTGTCAGTCAAAGGGTACAGACTACTAGTTAGAAGACAAATAAGTTCTGGGGATCTAACGTATAGTGGAGAGACTGTGGTTAACAACACTGTATTATGTATTTGAAAATTACTACGGGAATAGATCTTAAATGTTCTCACCACACACACACAAGTGGTAATTATGTGAAATAACAGAGGTGTTAATTAACACCTCTATTTTGGTAATAATTTTGCAGTATGGAAGTATGTCATATCATCATGTTGTATACCTTAAACTCACACAGTATCATATGTCAGTTATATTCTCAAAGGTGGAAAAAAAAAAAAAAAAAGGTACCGGAACTGGCTTGCACTTGCCTGTGCTCCCTTGCTTGCTCTCTCGCTCTTTCCCCTTTGCAAGCACAAGTTGATGAAAAGGTCTGTGACAACGTAGTGAGAAGGTGGCTGTCTGCAAAGCCAGGAAGAGAGTCCTCCCCAGAAAATGGCCACACTGGCACCCTGACTTGGAACTGCCAGCCTTCAGTTGTGAGAAAAACTAAGTTTCTGTTGTTGAAGCCACACGGTCTATAGTGTTTTGTTAGGGGAGCCTGAGCTGACTCCTACAGCTCCCCACTTAGACATGTGGAACGAATCCAGAATTCTTACTATTACTTAAAAAGCCCAGCATTATCCTAACTTGCCTGCCCCCAGCTTCTTCCGCATGCTCTTAGCACCAGGTCGGCTGGCTCTCTTGAGGTTCTGTAAACACACTGTGCACAGCTCCTTCCCCTTTCAAGGGCTGTGCACTTGCTTTCCCTCTGCTTGAGTCAACTTCCCCAGGCCTCACGCCTCAGCCCCGTGCTTCATTTGGATCTCTGACACCCTCTTGGCACCTCCCTGTCATGCCCCATCACATTATCCTCACACAGCTTTCTTCCTAATGCTTATCCCTGCCTAAAATCACATATTTGTCATTTTACTTGTTTTTCTGAAGTATCTTCTCCCCAGGGCGTCTGGGTGGCTCAGTTGGTTAAGCGTCTTGTGCTTGCTCTTTCTGCCTCTCTCTCCCTGTGTCAAATAAGTAAATAAAATCTTTAAAAAAAACCCCACAAAACATGGTGCATAAACAAGGAATTCTGGAACACTGGAAAGAAATTTTAAAAATAAATAAAAATTAAAAACAAACTTCCCCACCGATAGATGAACTCCATGTGGGCAAGAATATAATACGTCTTGTGTATCATTGTGTTCTAGGCACATTCTTACTGAAAATTCTAGTCTTCCAAACATTTTTTAAAGATTTTACTTATTTATTTCAGAGAGAGTAAGTGAGAGAGATCAGGGGGAAGGATAGAAGGAGAGAGAGAAGCAGATCCCCTGCTGCACAAGGAGCCGGAGGCGGTACTCAATCCCAGGATCCTGGGATCATGACCTGAGTGGCAGGCAGATGTTTAACCAACTGAACCACCAAGGTGCCCCCTGAAATGTTGTTTTTTAAAAAAGCCATATACAGTTTGGAAAAAAAAAAAGTTTGCACATGAAACAATAGGCAAAGTTTTAAAAACTGTATACTAAACGGAATAATAACTTTCTAGGAAAAATCAATAATATTTAAAGTCAAACGGTTTGCTAAAAATAACAACACTGCTGAGTAATACATAGCATGCCTTTGCCAGAAATACATAGAAAGGGAAAGACCTCAGCTTACTATTTATGACAGAAACACCTAAAAAACTCTTCTTTAATGGACTATTTAAAAAACAGATGTTTAAATATAGTTGCCTTGACCAACTTATCCTGTCATTACAGCTTTAACCCTTTGGCCTCATCCCAGGAATTTTTGTTTCCGTAATGAAGCAGTTGTAAAGAAAAGAAATGGTGTGCACCCATGATGCCTTTAGGTTGACAGTGTAATTAAGATTAGCAGCTGGAGACAAAGCACACCCCAGCTAGAGATTCCTGTACTTTAGTAAATTCTCCCTCCTGCAGCCCTCAGAGCTATAGCACAGCTGCTGTGAGCAAAGCTGTGAGGCGTTTCGCTCACACACACAGTTCAGCCCCAAGTGGGTGGCTTCAAGCAACCAGGAGGACAGGTTTAAATTGGCAACATCATTTTCCTGATTTGACTCCATGACTGAAGCATCTTGCTTTGGGATTTGGGTCAGTCAATCAGCACGTACTTATCCAGTGCTGACTTCGTGTCCAGAACACTGTTAACTCAGCAGGATAACACAGGCAAAGGCAGAAAGTTTGAGGCAAGGGGGACAAAAAGGGCAAAGTAACAGAATGTGAGGTTTAAGAAGTTTTATTACCTTGAAAAAAGTTTGCGTACCATTAAAAGTAGGAGATAAGCATAGGAGTACAGATAGGTGAGGTAAGGAATCACGTACTGCTATAATCTATTGATTTAAACCAAACGTGTCTATCAAATGTAGGCTAAATACACTAGATAAATATGTTTCTTAAAACTTTTAACTGTTATTTCCCAGTGAGAACTGTAGGGACGGCATGGCAGTTTCATGATACTAAATTCTGTATGTCACCCCTCCCCTAACAGTCCTCATCTTTTCGAAATCAAACAATTATTTGAAAATGCCTAAAAGTTCTGTGAGGTATAGTCGAGCATTACCAGATAGTGCCTAGAACTCTAGTGATTCCTAAAATGCACTCTGATGGCAAAAAGAAGGCAATGTCAAGGTCTACATCAAAAAAGAACCCATCACTACGAGCACCTTGCACCTCGGAGATGATGTCACCTGCTGTCCCAGCTCTTTGCACATCCTTGGCTTTCAGACCTCCTCTAGTCTTGCAGCCCTTTTTCTGGTCCAGGAGAGACTAGACCAGGCTGTGTGCACTTACCTGACGAAATGTCACAGCCTTGAGTGTTTCATGTGGAGGGCAAGACCTCCTAACTAGGAACCCTTGTCATGTAAAACCACTATGGTTTCCACCATCAGATACATTGGTAAAGTGACTGAGATTAAGTTGCTACTTTTCACATCCTCTGGCCTCTTAGCAGTGACGGTGTCTTCTGCTTCACAGAGAATTGCGGTAAATAGGTATTTAACCAGCTCACGGTTCATTATTTCTACCTCAAGAGTTTGCCCCTTCACTGAAAGGTTTTTTGTTTTTTGTTTTTTGTTTTTTGCTTCAAAAGTGGGTTCCCTCATCTCTCTTACAATATTTGATGTCATCGATGGTTTCAGTATAATTCTTCTTCCCCCTCTAAAATACATTTTATCTCACTACTCTAAAAAATGTGATTAAAATACTTTTCCTCAACTCCACACTCCCTTCCCAGCTGGCTTCCCTGTTTCTCTACCCCTCTCTCTTGTTCATAGCTGAGCTCTACAAAAGAATGGGCTTCAATATCTGATTACTTTTCTTTATATCCCATTTTCTCTTCTTTCCTTTTAGCTCAGTTTCTCACCCTTCTCTGGTAAAACTTATCAAAGACTTTCTTATTTCCATATCCCTTGATCTTTCTAGTTCTCACCTCACTTAAATTATCTGTTGTGCTTCTGCCATGGGTACTCTGTCTTCACTCTCATGTCCCTTGTTGCCAGAAGATTTCCCTGACCACTCTTTCTTAGTCTTCTTTACGGGTGCCTGCTATTTAAATGCTGGTATTTCTTTTTTTTATTACTGTCCAGTATTTTCCTAGGAAAGAGTATGTGTGCCTAACCCCCAGGCCTGTATATCCTTCCCTGCCTTTTACATCTGTAGCCTGTTTTCTTCACTACATAGCCACTTGCCTCTTCACGTTGTTTCCATCCTGCAGCCCCACATCAAGCAAGCTCAATGTGTCCTAAGCAGAGATCCTTTCTCTCAAAACTTCATCCCATCTCTTTTTCCTTAATAAATGTCATTACTGTTTCTTTACCAAATGGTTTCTTGCCTCTCTATTTTTATCTGTTCTCTACCCTCTTTTGAGATTACGCTTTCGTTGTACTTTCTGCCTAGGAATACTTAACCCATCTTCAAATTTGAGAATTGCCTCTGTTGTGAAGCATTACCAGCTTGGCTTAGAAATCGTAACCACTAATGACTGCCTCCTAACACTTAAAGAAATGTCTAGAATAGTATGTGTAGTACTGAATTGGTAAGAAGCATGTTGCAAGGAGAGGGAAGAACATGGGAAGAAAGCCCTAACATAAGAAAGGAACATGGGGCCTTTGAGGGACCACGAGGGCTCAGTGTAGTGGAGCACTAAGTCACAGGGACAGTGGCATAAAAAAACAATGGAAGAAGGTAAAGTCTTAATCAGGCAGGACCTTGAGGGCTACGTTAAAAAAATTAAAAAAACACTACCACGGGAAGCCAAGAATTTCTCTAAGGCTGGAAGTAGCAAGATCCAATTCGGTTTTATGCAAGGCTGCAGTGTAAATAGATTTTAGGGAAGCAAGATTATTGAGAGGCAACTAGTTAGAAAGTCACTACAGTAATGCCCCTGAAAAACTATAGTCACTTAACCTGGAATGGTAATAGGAATGATAGAGAACAGTCAACATTTTTAACCAATTCTCTCTAACTAGCAGACAGATGAGACTATGTTGCTCGATTAAACTAACAGTCTGTTTCAGGATGTTCCGTGGTCATTACTGGCTGCATCCTGTGACCATCTGGAGACCAGAATGACCAGCCAAACCTTGTGTCTTTGCACACACACAAAAACAACTTTCACAAAATGCACTGGCATGTTCCTTAAAGTTTGCCGTGTTCTTTGAACTCTTCTGACCTTGGGAAAATGCTTTGCCCGCAGAAAACTTTTCAGCCAATTGAGTTTGGATTCTTCTTAAAGGTCACATGGACTCATGTATTAAAAATACTATTTTGTGCATTTCTGTTTCCTTTGTTGGCTCCAGATACTGAATTTCTCTCAGAGCTAACAACGAATAAAGGGCGATCAATAAAGAAAATGAATTTTAAGGACCAAAATAAGTAGTCTAGCTCTGAATTTAAAGCTTATAGCCTTAATTGCAAAGACGATTCATTATTAAATCAGTTATGCAGTGTTCATTGCATAAATATTTATTGAGAACTGATTATGATCTCAGATTCATGTTAGATGTTATGGACGACAAAGCCATTGCCTTCCAAGGAACTCACTAGCAGACTATCAGAAAGAGACTTTTTGTTAATAATTCAGCAATTTACCACCTCCCTCCTTCAAGGTAGTTCAATTTTTAAAACATCATATGAGAAAAAGAAGTGTAGCTTTATTTAATTGAAACCAAATGAAAAAACCCAGACAATTTTCTAATGGCTTTTAGAATCATATACTGTAAATTTGGATTATTGAATTCTTCTGAGTTGGCTGTCTTTCTGCTGTCCAGCCTGTATCTGCTGTGTAGGTAGTCGATTTTCTCTTACATTATTTCTACAGTGGATCTAAGATGATTTCTTGGGGGCACCTGGGTGGCTCAGTTGTTGGGCATCAAACTTTTGATTTTGGTTCAGGTCATGATTTCAGGGTCCTGGGATTGAGCCCCATGTTGGGCTTCATGCTCAGCAGGGAATCGGCTTGGGATTCTCTCTCTGTCCTCTCCCTCTCTCTGTCCCCCAGCTTGCACTCTCCCTCCTTGTCAAATAAATAAATCTTCAAAATAAATTTAAAAAAATGATTTCTTGCATTCCATTTATAATATAGTAACCATAGAAATAAACAAACATGAAAAGTTGAAAATAAAAGTATACCTGTATGGGAAGATAAATTCCCTGTGACCACTTTTAAATATTTTAAAACAAATTCTCAAAAAGAGTGTGGATTTCCAAAACAGGGGAAAAAAACCATCTTAGTTCATTGCACTGTTGAAAGGTGTCTTCTCTGGGACTTTTAGGCATGCCTGAGTTTACTCCTTAAAGTCAGGTTCGTTAATGGCAACCTCATTTTACTCTGAGGGAAGTTACCATTTCTTATTAACTAAACTGCTAGCAGGATGTTTTCTTAATTATTTATACTAAGTTATATCTGAAACACACTTCTAATGCTTACTAAATGAGTTACAAACTTTTTTTTTTCTTAAATATTTTATTTATTTTTTCAACAGAGAGACATCACAAGAAGGCAGAGAGGCAGGCAGAGAGAGAGAGAGGAGGAAGCAGGCTCCCCGCCAAGGAGAGAGCCTGATGGGGGGCTTGATCCCAGGACCCTGGGATCATGACCTGAGCCGAAGGCAGAGGCTTTAACCCTCTGAGTCACCCAGACGCCCCCAAACTTTTTTTTTTTTTTTAATGACAGTTTGTCTGTACATTGTCTCTGTTCTTGATTTTAATGGTTACGGTGAAACCTCAAGTAGAATCCTGAAAACTTTCTTTTCTTTTCTTTTCTTTTTTTTTTAAGATTTTATTTATTTATTTGACAGAGAGAGATCACAAGTAGACAGAGAGGTAGGCAGAGAGAGAAGAAGGGAAGTGGGCTCCCCACCGAGCAGAGAGCCCAATGCGGGGCTTGATCCCAGGACCCTGGGATCATGACCTGAGCCAAAGGCAGAGGCTTAACCCACTGAGCCACCCAGGCGCCCCGCGAATCCTGAAAACTTTCAATCATTGGACCTTCTCTGCCAATCAGTTCATTCATTTATTCAGCAAATATTCATTATCTATCATGTGCTGGTCACAGATAGGACATAGCAGTGGAGACAAAGTCATGGACAGAAAAGGCCCTTGTCCTCATAGGCCCATACATCACAGTGGATGGATATAGATAGTATAAGAAGAGTGAGAAAAATACATAGTGTGAATATGGAGTACATGGAAAAAAAAATAACCCAAGGAAGGTGATATACAGCATATTGATCAATAACAAATTGGTAGTTCTAAGAATAGGCCCCCTTCTCATCTGGATATCATAGTGGGCTCATATATTTGAGTATATATCTGTTTATTACTTGTAGATAATTATAATAGGTAAGATGACCTATGGGTTCATATAATATTCAGAATAACTGGTTCTATATTTTGTATATCGCCCATCAAATTACGTATTGAAGATGAACTATAATAACAAGTTTTTCTTTGTAAAGTTCCACTGTGGAACTCAACTGGGTCAAATTATAACATCTTAGAACTTTGTTTTTGTTGCTCTGAAGTGGAAACTGGCTTAAATTGGCTCTGCAAAGTAGAGAATATAATAGCATGGTCCTTGCCTGTGTATATGCGTTTACTTTCCGACTTATGTCCTACATATGAAGGTCTTTTGACTCTTCATATCCAGGCTTGGCTGAGGTTCTAGAGAAGACTCCTTTTGTTTCAAATTAGGATAACCTGGAGCAGGCTAGAACCAAGATACTTGATCAGCTATTTATTTTTGTATTACATATCCCTTTTATAAATGCACTAGATGCTGCCAGACTTCCTGTAACTTAAAATTCCTAGTAGGCTGCTTCCAAATTTTCCAGTACTAATTGATCTCACAAAAGATGAAAATACTCTTCAAATACATGACACTTTGAATAATATTTTCCAGTTCTAACTCTGACTAGCAAACTCTGAACTCCACTTCCAAATTCCATTGCCTTTCTATAAATCATGTTTCCTCCCCACACCCCCCCACCCTGCGCCCCTTCCTACTCACTGCCCTGAATAGTGATATGCTGGAAAAGGTTTAATAGCTGGCTTTTCAGAGTAAAAAGACCTGACTTACAGTGTAGTCCCATTTTTGTGGTATAAGTAGTCCTACTGTAGCTAATTTTGAACTATCACTGTGACATCATTGACAGTGGAGTTACGAACACATGCTCGTGGTTGGTTCTCATGAATCAGATTGTGCCAGCTCTGGCATCCACTGACAAAACAGACCTCTGTATCCACAGGAAGGCACATCGAATTTGACCTGTCAAAACTCTTGTTTAACTGTTTCACACAGCTTTTTAGGTTATCGTTGAGAATACTGGACATAAGATAAGTGAATCTGGGATCTAGTTTATAAACAAGACAGTCCCAAGATGCAGTCTTCCTTAGTATCAACAGTAATAGTTATTAATGATAATTTTACACCTCAAAGAAAAGAACGAAAGATTTATTTGAACTACAGATTCCTGGTGTTTACATTCTACTCCCCATCCATTCTTAATTGATTGAAGAAACAACAACAACAAAAAACTATTATTTTTCATTGAGAGGTAAAGGCTTTATGAAATTTTGTTCTTGGCATCCCTGCACGGATATACTAGCCAGTTGACTGTCAGCTGGCCAGCACATGATTAACATCAAAAGTATTATAAACATAGCAATATTTAATTATAACGACATTGGGTTGTTTTCATTGTTGAAGGACAAAGTGTGTTTGTCTTGAACATAACTCGAACTGAGCTATTTTGAAATTTAATAAAAAATCCCCAGTAACAAGTGTTAACAGAAATAGCAACATTTTAAACTTCTAAAATATTACATAATACATTAAAGTTAATTTTATAAATTACACATGAAATCACAGTTTTCTGTCATTGCACAGATATGTGTGACCTTCAGGTTGTAGCCCCTGTACATGCTTGGGAGAGAAGAAATGCTTGACTGTGGCCTTTGAATAAGCATCACTGATAGCAGCATGTAGACAGAGCGGCGAAGACAGAATGTGGCATATGCTGAGTTGGCAATGAAGAAACTAGTTAGAAAACATTTGTTAAGCCATTATCATACTTAAACAGAAATTTACAAGATACTTTCATTTAAACTATTAATTATTTGAGCTATGAATCAGAGATAGGCCGAAACTGAATATCTGTGGTGTTCCATCACATTTTTAGATAGGCATTAATATATTTCATTATTTCCATCTATAGATCTCCTCTAAAATTATCTGAAAAATGGGGAAAATGTCTTCATTTAATTATGTTGGCCCATCACCCCCCAGATTTTTAGATGATTTTTCTCACAGATTAGCAAGAATTTTTTTTTTTTTTAATAAAAGTCACTAGTTTAAAACTCTTATTGGTCTTATCTCAAAGGATCTGAGCTTAATAGTAATAATAATACTTTTCATTTTAAAGATGTTTAGTGATTCTAGGCTTATCCCCATCTTACACAGGAAAAGCAAACAAGCTTGGGACATGTGACTAGTTAGAACTGAAACACAGATTTTTTTTTTAATACTATAAATTCAAAGCAGTTTATAAGCATTTGCTGGAAAACCACATATATTTCAGATCCTGTTTTTAGAGCCTTCCCCCATATTTAGGGTATAGTATGAAATGTCCATTGAATGTTCTCTTTTTATCTGTTTTATAAATGTTGATGTTTTGAAGGTTCACACTTCTTATATTATAGTTGATTTCTAGTAGAACTATTACCTTGTCTCCGTCTGTGTCTTAACAGTTGGCCTTTTGCATTTTCATGTAAATGATAAACTCACCTTATCAAGTTGTACATACAAACACATTAGAATTAGAATGGGAGGTGCAAAATTGCTCCAGGAAAAGAGAAGAGGAAGAGAGTTTGGGTGATTTTGTTGGGTATATATATCAATCACATTGGCCAAGAGATCCACACCGACAAATTTGTGTTTCTCTGCTAAGTTGTATCAGGAAAGGGAAGAAAAACAAAACATTGATGCCCCCCATTCCTCTAAGAAGTTCAGCTGCTCTGTAAGGTTGTTTTCTGTAGCAGCTCACTACGGTACTGTGTCTCCAAAGATGGCAATCCTGTTCCCTAGCACTTGGGATCATTGAGAAAGAGACTAACATTAGAGGTAGGATTTCCTCTTTTCAGTGGAAAAATCCATGCTTATAGCACCATGCAGTTTTAAGGCTGTGTGGTAGAGGAATGCAGTTGACTAACATTGGCTGGGAAAGGGAACAATATACTTTGCTTTAGACTCTAAATGACCAAATTTCCAGAGATTTCCATTTTGGAGGCTGTCAATCAGGAGCAGCATTGAGGAGCTAAATGTGTGCATGTCTGGACTCGGCGGCTGCTAAAAATGCTCCAGCTGCCAAGCAGGGAGTTTCGTCAGCGTGCAGCTGAGGGGTAAACGAGGACAGCCAGGCTGGGTACACTGCCATAGTTGCTGTAATTTCTTTGTGTATTTTTGTGTGTTTTTAAATATTTTATATGTCTTTTTGACATAAAGCTTGTTAAGGTTAGAGATCATCTCTGGTTTGCTTACAACTCAGGTGATCTGATTCATGATAATGTGAACTACGGAAGAGGGCCATGTTAGGGAACAAGGCGGTTAATTTCCTCCCCTCTGAGGGGAAGTGCATGTCAGTTCATGATCTAATTCTAGAGGGTCAACAGTTTCAGATTTAATGGCTTACTGTAAGTGGTAAAAGATAAACTTGAGGACCATTCAGTATAGAAATTCTTTTTTTTTTTTAAAGAAGTTTTTTTTTTTTTTTTTAAGATTTTATTTATTTATTTGACAGACAGAGATCACAAGCAGGCAAAGAAGCGGGCAGAGAGAGAGGAGGAAGCAGGCTCCCTGCTGAGCAGAAAGCCAGATGCGGGGCTTGATCCCAGGACCCTGGGATCATGACCTGAGCTGAAGGCAGAGACTTTAACCCACTGGGCCACCCACTGGGCCACCCAGGCGCCCCCAGTATAGAAATTCTTAAGACCTTCCCTGGACAACAGCAAAAGTCTCTCAATGGGATAACTAAGAAAAAAGGAAATAGTGAAGAAACCTGGCTCCCTTTGCATTAACTCTGGGTGAGAGTAGGAAGTCTTGATGATATTTAACCTCAGGATAGTTTAGGGTCAGAATTCATACTCTGTATATGACTCAAAATGCCCAAACTAAAAATTTACATTAATGTGGTTATGGATTGGCAGTATTCCTTGGTAGAATGGATAGAAAAATGCAGGTGTTTTAAATCCAAGTCTTAAAGAATTCTCACAAATACATTTCCAAGGAATAGGAGTACAGAATGAAAAATCTCAAAACATAGTACAGAACAAGCTACTATGAGTAGGAGAAACAAAAACAAGAAAATAGAGTATCCTCACCGCAAAAATGAAAGGCCATAGATATTGAAATTATAGGCTATGGAGTATATGATAATAAGCATGTTTAATATGTTTAAATAAATTATTTTTAAAGAACCAAATAGAAATTCTAGAAATAAGATACAGAATAATTAAAAATTAGAAACTCTACCTACAATTTGAAAGCAGTTTGTAGACACAGCTGAAGAATGAATGAGTGGGCTGGATGATTGAAGAAATTTTCTAGAATTCTACACAGTGATATGTACATTAAAACTGCTAGTAGTAGATACAAATATTTACATTTAAGTGTAGCTGAAAGTATATGCTAGTACTATAAAAGATACAAATCTTCACAGTCAGGTACATAAGGAACTCCAAGCAAGATAAGTGAAATCCATCCCTACACTTGTCATAGTTAAAACTGTAGATCAAGAACAAAAACAAAGGTTTGTCAACAAGAACAAAAAGAATGAGAAGTCTGACAAGGAATCTGAAACTAGATGGACTTAGCAGAACTCGAGAAGCTTCCTACTGTAAAATGAGAGTAGAGAGAGTAGAAAAAACAACCCAGTATATATCTCAGATCCCACCAAAAGCTCGGCAGTGGCAGTATCTGAGGATTTTGGAAGTGGGAATAAAGTTGGGCCTAAAAAAGGAGAATTGACTCAGTGTTGAAGAATTAGATACCTAAAGCCTGTAACTCATATCGCCAGGGGATTGCCATTTTTCTCCTTCAGCAGAGCACTGGAGGTGTAGCCCTCAGAAGGGCGGAACACAGTGTTTCTTGGCTGGAGGTCTCAGGGCACAGTTGAGGGCGGAGCTAGCTACCACAGGGAAAACAGAACCAGTTAAATGAAATGTGTACATACTGGCTGTGGCGATACCACCATTCCTCCACCAGCCTCCTGGCTGTGAAACGTTAGCAGTCAGGTTTTACTGGCAAGGAAGGAGAAAGGAAGACTCTCCCCGGGGGATCTTCCATTTACTCACAAGCATCCGTAGGCACAGATAGTAGCAGTTCCCCCAATGAAATGGTTTAATGAAAACACCTTGAAGTAAGCTCGTGGTCAGTAAGCCCATGCATGGATGTGGAACTCTAAATGTCTTTTTAACGCCTCATTGTTCAATGAGAGCTAGCAGCCAGGGATCACTATGAGGTTTTGAGGAATATAAGAAACAGACCTAAAACAAAGAAACAGAAAAAAGCATTCTCAAGAAACCAGACCACACAAAGAGGAGAAAAATATGTTTTTAGGTCATTTTATATATTCAGAGCAATAAATAAGATAGTGCAGCCGTAAAAGGATACGATGCTTTATTAAAAGGACAGGAAAAAGGAGCTGTGTAAGAAAAAGCACCCAGTTTTCCCCTTCTGAGCCTTTCTCCTTTACCACTCATACAGAGCACTTCTCTTGTGTCAATTCTGAGACTTCTGGTCACTAGATGTGTGCTGATTCCCCCCAAACTGAGCAATTCTCCATGACACCAGTTGGGTGTCCTGTAGTTTAACTCCATTCTGACACTATGTACATGGAGAGAGTATCAGATCCCACAGGATCCCCCCCCCCACTTCAGATACTAATCAAAAGTAGTGGGTCCCCAGTTTACCTACAGTTTTGGTCAGATTTGGCTACAAATCAGTGGTTCCCATGACCTTCCCTCAGGTTTGATTATTTTACTAGAGCAGCTTCCAGAACTCAGGGAGACATGTTTATAGGTTTATTAAAGGGTATGATAGAGGATATAGATGAAGAGATATGTAGGAGTAGTTCTGGGAGGGTTTTGAGATCAAGAGCTTCTCTCCTTGTGTAATTTTGGGGTACATCACTCTCCTGGTATGGATATATTCAGCAACCTGTAAGTGTTCTGTACCCCCATATTACTGGGATTTTATGGAGGCTTCCTCATGTAGACATGATCAATTATTAACTCCATTTCCAGCTTTCATCCCATCTCTTGGAATGTGGGAGTAGGACAAAATTTCAAACTTCTGATCTAGGCTTGGCATCCAGCAGCCCCCCTAGAGTTACCTCATTAGAACAAAAGATGCTCTTGGTGCCCTTATCAGTTTCCTAAGCAGTTCTGTGCCAGGAACCAGGGACAGAGACAATATATTATCTCACAGAAGCCACTGAAAATTATAAACATAACAGAAATTAGAAAGACTTAAAGGTAGAATTAAGAAAATCTTAATTCTAGAAAGTAGAGCAAAAAGGCAAAGAAATTAAAAAAAGAGAAAATGAAAGGAAGTTAAGACACCAGCCCACCATATCCAAAATTTAAGTAAGAGTAGGGAATGTAGACAAACAGCAAAAAAGTAATAAAATAGTATTTCATAGAGCAGAAGTTCAGGAATTTCCAGATTGAAAAGTCTCATAGCGTGCTCAACACACGGATAAAAATAAACTCACAACAAGATACATCATTGTAAAATTTCAAAACACCAAGGGTGAAGAGCTTCCATAGAGGGTGAAAAGCAGGTTAAGACACAAAGGCCAGAGAAGCAGAATGGCATCAGATGTCTGAACAGCAACCCTGGACACCAAACGGGAATGGAACAGTGCCTTCAGAATTCTGCGGTAAAGTTATTTCAACTTGGAATTATATTTGCTCAAACTGTTAACATTTGAGATGCAAACAAAGAGGGGCTGTTAAGGTAGGAGTAATGCTTTATTTTTCAGGTTTGCTGGAAGGTATCTAAGTATGCGTGTTATTATTCTTTAAGCCATACAGGTATGTTCTATATACTCTTTAAACTCCAACCTGTCACAGAATTTAAATGACCCAAAAAAGTAGCCAGTAGGGCAAAATGTTAGAACTTAGGAGTTGAACAATGGATACGTGCATGTTTGGTTATTCTCTGTACCTTTTGCATACTTCATGCATATTCTGATAAAATATTTTAAGAAAACTTTTTAAACAGTAGAAGTTGGGAAGGAAGGTGGTAGGGCAGAAGAGAATGAGTGACAGCACACTAATAGAACAGTCTCTTCCTCCAGATTTGTAAGACGTGTTCTCCATGGGGTGGGGGGGCTCCGATCCCTACCAACTTACTTATAGTTTATCATACTTACAGTACTAAGCAGGTGGACTCAAGTTGTCTCTTCCACTTACAAATCACCACAACATGACCTTTTCTGTCAAATTATAGACCTCTTGGCTTGTTATGTATGCTGTACCAAGTGCATCTTGGTGTCCTTATTTTTCAGGTATTATTAGAAGTAGGCAGGCTGTCACACCCCCACCGATGCTGTCTTACAGTTTATTACCTTGTGTAGGCTTTGGGTTCAGACCAGCTGGCTTCTTGCCTAGTAGTGTTGCCTTAAGTAAGTTTCTAAATCTTCTTTTTCAGTGTCCTCATCAATATACTGGTAATAATCATAGTGTCTAACTCGTAAAGCTTTTGTGAGACTTACTGTTAACTATTGTCATTACCATTATTTGCAAATGGCAAGGTCGTATTTTCATAAACTAAAAGTGGTCATCGTAGTCCTCATAAGACTGATAAATAAATGCATCATGAACATTTTTAGTTGTAAGCTTAGATAAATACAGCCACACTGCAGAGAGACCAATAAAAGAATCATAAAACAAATATAAATATGGCAACACTAAGGATTAGTGGAAAACACTACTAAGAGGGTATCTGAACTGTGGAGCTGTTCATTTTATTTATATATATTTTTATTTGTACAGAGAACATTTCATGAATTTGTGTGTCATCCTTGTGCAGGGGCCATGCTAATCTTCTCTGTATTGTTCCGATTTTAGTATCTGTGCTGCTGAAGCAAGCACCTGTTCATTACTTTTGAAATTCTGCTGGTACTTCTTTTTTTTTTTTTTTTTTTTTTCATTTAACACTCTTGATCCTATTATAGTGCAAAAAATTTGATGTACAGCTAAGAACTTTTAATTTGCTAAAAGATGTATATTACCAAAAAAGAAGGGAAAATGAAGATGCCTTGCCTCCTTAGAAGCCAAAATTGTTTGTGGGGCACCTGGATGGCTCAGTCGGTTAAGTGTCCGACTCTTGATTTAGGCTCAGGTCATGCTCTCAGGGTCATGAGAGTAAGCCCAGGTCAGGCCCTGCACTGGGCCTAGAGCCTGCTTAAGATTCTTCCTCTTCATCTCCCTCTGCCCCTAAAAGGGAAAAAGAGAGAGAGAGACCAAAATTGTTTGGATAAAGTCTCACACAGTGGTAGAATAACCTAAACACTAATTCATATAATCATTGGTTGCCTCACTTAATAGGTTGTGTAGGTTCACAATACTCATAAAAATAATATTAAGTAATTAATATTTATATTAATATAATATATAATATTATCAATAAATAATATTAAATAATAAATAATATTAAATAACATTTTAAAAATCAGCTGAACTGAGTAAAAACATGTTTGTGGGGCACCTGGGTGGCTCAGTAGGTTAAGCATCCAACTCTTGATCTCGCCCCAGGTTTTGATCTCAGGGTTGTGAGTTCAGGCCTTGTGTTGGGCTCCATGCTGTGCATGGAGCTTACTTAAAAACAGAAATAAACATGTTTGATGATATTAAAAGATGCCATAAATTCATTTTGTCTTAATTTTGATTAATATATTCATTTCTGCTGCTTGAATATCAGTACAGAATCCCTGAATTTGCTCTAAAATCATAATACTATTACCCCTGGACAGTTTTATACTTTCATATAATGTTTCATCATATGAAACATATATGGTTCATATAGTGTTTCCTCAACCCAGAGGCGTCACTTATTCTTGTCCTTTCTAGCCTGCAGAATTCTAGTACGTTTTGAGTTTGAACTATGCTGTTGTTACAGATGTCAATGTAAAACGCATTAACATTTTTCTCAGCCTGTCTTATTTGTTTGCGGAGACTCTTTGCCCTCTTCTGTAACATTGAGGCTCAGGTAAAACTTGACTCCACCCCTTGCTGAAGTGATGACTCAGGAGAACAGAAAGGGTAGCACATTCTCCTGAGCAAGAGACTGATTCTCTTCCTGGAGCTGTTGAGAAAAAGATTCCCTTTATCTGCTGAGGTTTTCCTCCACCATCAGTTTGAGCTGGAGCCGCTGGAGCGCTTGCCTGAGGACGAGGGTAACTCAGAAGCAAGGACAGCTGATCAGAGGAGGGGACTGTTTGTTCATGACTGTTTGAATCTCTCTATCGGAAATGGGTCAGAGTGAACTTTGCAGTTTTGCAAGTAAAGAAACAAAGATTAAGGAAACAAAAGACCATGCAGGAAAGGGAAAAAAAAGTCATAAAATATTACATGGCTCCGCTGTGAATAGTTGTACATTGTCATAACAATGTCAATATTGAAAATTGATTTAACCAAAATTGCAGTATAACTATATGAGGTGGATGTGAGGATAATAAGAGAGAGACATACAGAGGGGTAATGGCAAAGCAATACTAAATCTACATCTACCATGTTTGGAAGTCAGTAGATAATGCCTAATTCTGCAAAATCAAGAAGCAGCAATATAAGTGTATTATCCCGAAATATGGCCGGAAATTGCCCTTCCCTCCTGCCCTCCCAGAAAGCACTGAAATATTTAGAAATCTTTGCTCTGGGCACTTGGTGCAGTCCCTTTTAATGTAGAAACTCTTATCTTTTAATGCCAAATGTTCTTGATTTACTTATTTGATTATTTTCTTCTTTCCATTTCTGCTTATCTCCCTTTCTACAATTACTCAGATATGAGGCCTCTTGGACTGATCCTCAGTCCTTTGATTTCTGAATCTTTTCTGTATTGTTATCCTCTCATTATCTTTTTGCTCTACTTTCAGAGATTTCCTCAGCTTAACTATTTTTTTTTAAAGATTTTATTTATTTATTTGACAGAGACAGAGATCACAAGTAGGCAGAGAGGCAGGCAGAGAGAGAGGAGGATGCTGGCTCCCTGCTGAGCAGAGAGCCCGATGCCGGGCTCGATCCCAGGACCCTGGGATCATGACCTGAGCCGAAGGCAGAGGCTTTAACCCACTGAGCCACCCAGGCGCCCCGAGCTTAACTATTTTTTTTAAAGATGTGTTTATTTATTTTAGAGAGAGAGCATGCATGCACAAAAAGGGAGGTGGGGCAGAGGCAGAGGGAGTGGGAAACAGAATCTTGAGCAGACTCCATGCTGAACATGGAGCCTGACACTGCCCCAGCCAAAACCAAGAGTTGAGTGCTTAACCGACTGAGCTACCCAGGCACCCCTCAATTTAACTATTTATCTTTCAGCCCTTTTATTGTTTTTTTTTTCCCCCAAAATTTCTACTCTCATATTTTGAATTTTTAGGATCTTTTTTTTTGTTCTCTTTAGATAGGTGGTAGATAATCATGCTGTTCTAATGCTGTGGATACCACACTCTCTGGTCTCTGGGATATGGGAGATAGTGTTTCCATTTTTTCCCCTCTCCTATGTTCATCTCTTCAGGGTTGCTTCTCTCTGCTTGTTTCCATCTTTGTCTTTCATACAGAGGCTGTCCTCAGATACCCAATGACCTTTGGTTTTCTAGGACTGGGGGATTAGATGGCTATGGGAAGCTCTGGGTACCTCTAGGCATAGATGTAGTATGGTGATGGGGGCTTGGCCCTTGGTTGTTGATTTGGGTGGTCTTCTTCACTGAAAGAACACTGATTGTCGGGATTTCTAGGTTTTCTTGGATCAGACTCCCCAGATGTGACTTCACCATTCCTAGGCCTAGGAGATAGAGGCTGGAAGCAGGCATTACAGGAACCAAGTGCAGGAAGACAAGATAGCTGCACTTAGGATTCCATATATTAAAGTTCACTGAATTCCACTGTTTTTAGCATGGCACATCTAGCCTTGATTTTGTCTAGTATCCTCGGTTTCACAGATCCTATCTAGAATAAACCTGCCATTATAAATCCACTTGCACAGTAGATCCATTATACAGAATAGGGGAAGAGCTCTGGGGTGGGGAGGTGTCAAATTGCTCCCTCTAAACACTTGCCCCTCATTCTCCTGCTCGTAGCCTCACAGTTCAAAAGTACCCATTGCCAACAATTTGGAGGCTTTAGGAAATGTGAAATGTAAATTAGTTTCTTGACTTTTCCCAAGGTTGCTTCCTAAAGTATTAATAGGTAGTTCATACTCCCGTGTCTGCTTTTCACTTTCTTAAAATTTTCTTGTATTGACTTCTCTTCTGCCCTCTTTGTTCTTATGAATTCTTTTTAAATCACCTTTCTCTCATTTTGATGAGATTATAGAATGTAAGCAAACATGAGTACCGTATTTTGAACTTTTTTTAAATTAAAAAATTTTGTGAGAGATCGCACATGCATGTGCGCGTACATAGTAGCACAAGTGTGGGGAGGAGCAAAGGGCGAGGCCAACTCCCCAATGAGCAGGGAGCCAGATGCAGCACTTGATTCCAGGAACCTGGGCTCATGACCTGAGCTGAAGGAAGATGCTTAATCAGCTGAGCCACCCAGGCATCCCTTGACCTTTGTTTTTACTTAGAAGTCTAATCTTTGTCATTATTTTAGCTATTACAGCAAGTACTCTAAAGCTGTAAGTATTGGGTTTATATGAAATATCTGAAGATAGATATCTTTTAAAATGGTTAAGATTGAGCAGATTTAGGCAAACCACAGTAACTCCTGTTTGGCTCTCATAATTTTACTCAACTGAACTTTTATAGAAGTTTATGCAGTTTTTAAACTGACTCAGAAAAAGCTTTCCTCCCTAGAAAGTTCCTATTATTCTGCACATAATTTCTCCATATTTTGAATTCAATAGATTGTTTCACTAATGTAGGCTACCTTATTTTTACATCTATTTTGACCAAAATGTTTTTCTCTGTGTTTCATAAATTGCTTTTTCATGGCATATAAGCAATGAACAAGCTCTAAAAACTGTATTTTTCTTACAGATCACATTCTATTTTTAATGATAAAGATATTAGTTCATTTACCTTGACAGTTACTTATTCAAAAGGGCAGCTTTCAAGTACATCACAATAATGTAAATTCAACTTTATAGAATTTATGAAATTCTCTCTGCTAAGAGATGCCTGGGGTGGCTTAGTCAGTTAGACACCTAATTAGTTCGACGCTTGGTTAGTTAGAAGCTTAGTTGGTTAAGTGTCTGCCTTTGGCTCATTGGGTGTAGAGATTACTTAAAAATAAACTTTTTTTTTTTTAAGATTTTATTTATCTATTTGAGAGAGAGATTGCAAGTAGGCAGGCAGAGAGAGAGAGGGAAGCAGGTTCCCTGCTGAGCAGAGAGCCTGGTGCCGGGCTGCATCCCAGGACCCTGAGATCATGACCAGAGCTGAAGGCAGAGGCTTAACCCACTGAGCCGCCAGGTGCCCCCAAAATAAAATCTTAATAAAAGAAAAAGATAAAGAGAAAGCAGTTAGACTGGGTAGAAAATAGGAGAGATGATTGGGCAGAGTGTCCAACAAGGTTGAATAATTACTCCAATTTAATTTTTTTAGTCAAATTTTATTTTTAAGTTGTTTTCCTAAAGCTTAATTGCTTCAGTTATATGCTTGACTCTTTGATGCTTTAGCAGTCTGTTTAGAAATAGACTGGAAATCTTCAGTGTGCACTTGCATATTCATTATCTCATGTGTTCCTTGCCAGCACCAGGAGGCAGAACCAATATTATTTTTCTTTTCTGAGGGTTGAGTAGTTCTCACCTAGTTGGTCAAGGCTTCTTCCACAGTGAGGTGTTTCAAACAGGTATGTGGAATCTTTACTCACTGAATACAATATAATAAGGAAGCTGTTTACAGCAGATGTTTTCAGTATGTACACGGTATTTCACAGAAAAGTCATGTGATTCTGACAGATTTTGGTTCTCTTAAGAATATCAAGGAACCTCTAAAGCTTTTATCTACCATTGTGAAACAGAATTGTCACTAAGAACTAGATTATAAATCGTTTGAATGCAAAGAACGTTTTATGTACTCTCTCATATCTCTTCATCCGCCTAGACCACTGATGGACATAGAAGAGATGTTCAGTGCCTTTGCTAGTTGAATAACTGACAGCAGTTTCCAAGTGGGCTTATCTGTTCCAGTTTAAAATGGGTTTTATTAAAATTTACTACCTGGGTAATGTTAATTTATGTTACTTCAATGACTAAGATCTGTAATTTACATTTCTGCTGGTTAGTGAGTTTTCCAGAGTTTTTCAGCAAAATGAACATGATGTACACTGAACCGCAAAAATCAGAAAAGTCACCAACAAACTTTATTATTTTATCAGTTTACTCTGACTATCCTGATGTTCCAAAATCTTCCATGAATCTCAGTTATGTTTATTTTTGAATCCTGGACTTTATTTGGAAGGGGTGCTCATTCTCACTAACAATTTATTCTGCTCTCAACTTATATTTGTATAAAATGTGCATTTGGAGTCTCTCCATCAGGAAACACAGCAAACATCTCACCAGAAAAATAGCCCCAAAACAAAGATGTTTGTGGCTCACTGATCTGTAAATACAAAATTAATCATGTTCTGCCACTCTTTCTACTCTCATGTGATTTTTAGCTTTTGCAGCGTACTTGAATATTTATACCTTTGTGTATAAAACAGAAATATTACCTCCTGAACAATTATAAGGAATAACCAAGAAAATAAATTTTAATACTAAAATATGTGTGTGTGTAGATGTAATGGGTCATAATTGATTACAAAAAGAAATGATCACACATCAAATAGTATGTGGCATGTTTTGGAGCACTATAAAGAATTAAATTATAGCTTTATAGTTGTCCTTTAATTCTCTTCAAAATTAAGTAAAAAGCTTTCTGTATAAAATTTTAAACTATGCAGTCTTAAATATTTAATAAAATAACAAGTAAATCATACCAAGTAAACAGTAAGACTCTTGCTAGCCATCTTAGCTTGGTAAACAAGGCTCCCAGAGTTACTGAACAATCTAGTTCTTAATCTTTCCAAATACACACAGCTGTTGTG
Organism: Martes martes; assembly: GCF_963455335.1. Taxonomy (NCBI): domain Eukaryota; kingdom Metazoa; phylum Chordata; class Mammalia; order Carnivora; family Mustelidae; genus Martes; species Martes martes. Next base: position 52,062,663 of record NC_137892.1, on the reverse strand, counting down.
TTTAAGAGTGACAAGTTGCCATTATGGCCTAATTACTGGTGCTTGCTCCAGACATATGCAAAATATTTACAGTGTAATAAAAGAATCCACACAACCAAATGTTTGGTAGAGTTAATTCTATGGCCCTCTCTTTTTTGTTTTTATTTTTTATTTTAGGGGGAATGTAGTTATCATATGGTCACCATCAGAGAAGTAAAAAGTACAGTTCCCAAACATGATTTGTTTAAATGTGTTTACAGATATTTTTCTTTGTGAATTTGGAAACCATCCCTTTCAACCCCCCACCTGCAATACACACATATATTTGAACAGATTTTGCTCTTGAAAAATATATGGAAAGGAAATCCACACAGCTAAAGCGCATGAGATGTTTCAGAATACTTAGGGTGGCTGATAAAGATCATCAAGTTCTAAGTTTTTTATGATTTGTTGAGCTATCATTTGGTGGGCTCTCTGAAATCTGCTAATGCCTTGTAGAATATCTTAGTGTCATCTACTGGTGTTTCAGGATGTATATCTTGGGTATTAAGGGTATTGGTATTTGATGTCTTTAAAATAGGCAGAAAAGATTGGCAGTCTTAAGTAGGCATCAGAAATTGATCAAAGAGTGCAGCTGGGCCAGACTTAGAATCAGCAGACTGATCCTACTTCTCAGTGCATTAGAATTTGGCCCAAAGGGCCCATACATTTATCTGGACTTAAAATTTGTAACCTATGGAATAGTAGGATTAATAGTTGTTCATCTCATATTTAATAGGATTGCTGTGATTCTTGTTTTACTTTATTATTATTTCCAAACCTTGAGAGAAGTATTTTTATATGCCCCAAATTCTACAATGTTCATAAATTGGTATTATAATTGGTATATTACATTTTTTTCATAACATTAAACTTATTTCAGGCAGACACATTGAGCTATTTAGATTGAGGATATTTTGGGTGATTAAAACAGTTTGGCTTTGCCAGTGACCATGAGTTTCAACTTAGTTGCCAGTAGTTGTTAACCATACAGACTGTATTTTTTACCTCCCCCTTTTTTTTTTTCCTGTACTTAAAGGAAGTATGGAGTTGGAATTGGATTGACCTGATTCGGTTTGACTCCTTTCACCAGGACTCTTTCCATCCATTGGCGATACTGCCAGCTCTATCTTTAGAACATGTCCAGAATTCCACCAGTTTTCTCCAGGTTCACTATCTACTAGTCTAGTCTTCTATCTGGGCAATTATAATAACATTCTCCCTGGTCTACCTACTTTCATGCTTGCTTGCTGTAGTCTGTTTCCCACATCAAAGTGATCCTTCTAAAATATAAATTGTGTCCCTTTAATGCTCAAAATCATCTAGTGACTTCCCATTTCATTCATTCCAAAGTTCATTGGCCTATAAGGCCCTACGTGAGCTGAGCTCCCTGCCTTTCTGACCTCTTTTCCTTCTCTCGCACTCTGTTGCAGATCCCTTGGCCTCTTTGATATTCCTTCAACACATCAAGGAATACCCTTTTGCCTGTGCTGTTCTTTTTGCCTTCAGAATGTTGTTCCTCCAGATGTTTTCATGGCATTCTCCTTTACTTCTTCAGGCTTTGGCTGATGTCTTCTTTTCTAGGAAACCTTTTCTTACCATCTTCTGTAAATAGCAACATAATGCCTACTTGCCATATTTTTTTTTTTTACTATTTTCTGTAGCGCTTACGCTCTGTGAATGTATTATACAGTTGACCTTTGAACAACATGGGTTTGAACTATGCTAGTCCACTCATACGTGGATTTTTTTCAGTAAGTATAGTATAGTACTATAAATATATTTTCTTAATCTTTAGTTTATTATAAGAATACAGTATATAATCCATATAAAATATGTATTTTAGGTATTTATGTATTTTATGTATTGGTTGACTGTTTATGTTATTGGTAAGGATTCTGGTTAACTACAGGCTATTATTAGTGCGGTTTTGGGGGATCAAAAGTTATACTCAGATTTTCAACTGGGCATTTGGGGTTTGGGCCTTTAACAACCACATTGTTCCAGGGTCAGCTCTATTACTAGTGGGAATTCAAAATGATACAACCATTCTGGAAAGTAGCTTGTAGTTTCTTAAAAGCTAAACACATACTTAATTACATAACGCAGGCATTTGCTTTTAGATATTTTCCTAGGAGAAATGAATACTGCACAGAAACTTATTCACAAATATCCATGGCAGCTTTACTCATAACAGCCCCTATAGGGACACTATCCAAATGTCCATCAGCAGATGAAAGGATCAACAAATGATGTTCTATCCATGAAATGGGATACTACTCAGGAACGAAACAACTGGTTATACATGCATACAACATTAATGAACCTCAAAAGGTTTATACTAAGTAAAAAATCCAGACCCCCCCAAAGAATACATACTGTTCACAGAATATTCTTGAAAAAGTAAAACTAATTTATCATGATAGAAAGCAGATCAGTTGGCTGAGGCTGGGTGTAGAGAGGGAACTGACTAAAAAGGGCATTAGGGAGGCTTTGGTTGTGGGGAGGGTGTTGGAATACTCACCAAGTATATACATTTGTTAAAACTGTACACTTAGAATGGGTACATTTTATTATATGTAAAGTTATAATTCAATATAGGGTTTTTCAAAGATTTTATTTATTTATTTTAGAGAGCATGAGTGGAGGAAGGGACAGAGGGAGAGGGAGAGAATATCGAGCAGACTCTGTGCTGAGCCTGACAAGGGGTTTGATCCTATGACCCTGAGATCATGACCTGAGCTGCAACCAAGAGTAGGACACTCAACCGACTGAGCCACCCAGGCACGCCTAGGGTTTATTTTTTTAAAAGATGGCTTCATAAGTAAAAGAATGAATTAAAAATCTTAGAGAAGGGTGAAATCTTAGGGCACACCATTGAAAAATCTGATGTTTTTCTGTAGACCTAACTCCACTATGTGTTACAGCTCAGAATGTCTGGTAAAAGCACCCTGGTTAGCAGGGTAAGAAAGGTTAAGAAGTCACCATGAAATCAAAACTCTGTGATTTCTGTTGGGCTTATGAGCGAGTGCAAAAGCTCTGGCCTTCATGAACATAAAGTAGTGTCTTAGAGATGCCATCATCCCCAAAAAATAAAACTCAAAGGGCTGGGGAGGTGGTGAAAGGGGGGTGGTGCTAATACCAATCTGGCTCCTTTGCTGGGGACTCTTGTTCTCTTGTTCTGTATTTATCCAGTGCTGTATTTAGAAGATTAAATCAAAACTATGAAATTAAAACATGATGAGTGATTAAAAGCAGCAAAAGAAAAACAACTTGTTATATACAAGGGAACTTCCTCCCTCCACAAGGCTGCCAGCAAATTTCTCAGCAGAAACTTTTTAAGGCCCCAAAGGGAACAGTATGATATTTTCAGGTGCTGAAAGGAAAGAATTCCAACCAAGAATACTTTACCCAGCAAGGTTATCATTCAGAACCGAAGGAGAGAGAGAGAGTTTCCCAGACAAGCAAAAGCTAAAGAGTTTGGCACTACTTAAGCAGCCTTATCCAAGAAATACTAAAGGGAATTGTTTAAGCTGAAAGAAAAGAGTACTAATTTGCAACAAGAAGACATACGAAAGTAAAAATCTCAGTGGTAAATTTCAATCTATAGAAAAGATAGTGGGCTAATCATTTATAAAGCTAGTACGAAGGTTAAAATAGTAAAAATAACTACAACTACAATAATTGGTTAAGGGACATACAAAATAAAAAGATGTAAAATGTGACATCAAAACACATAAAATTGGGGGTGGGGCAGTAAAAATGCAGAGTTTTAAAAATGGGTTCAGACTTAACTTGCTATCATCTTAAAATAGTTGGTTATACAAATAGGTCATTATATGTGAGCCTTGAGATGCCATAAAAAGAAAACCTATAGTAGATACATAAAAGATAAGAAAGGAATCTGAGCAGAATATTACATAAAGTCATCAAGGCACAAGGGAAGAAAAGAACAAAGAAGAATTACAAAACAGCCACAAGATTGAATCAGTAATGAAAAACCTCCCAACAAACAAAAGTCCAGGAGGAGAGAGCTTCACTCATGAACTTCACCAAACATTTGAAGATTTTAATACCAATTCTCAGACTCTTCCAAAAACTTGAAGAGGAAGGCGCACTTCTGAACTCATTTTAAAAGGCCAGCAGTACCCTCATGCCAAAAATGGTCAAAGACACTGTAAAAAAGAAAACCACAGACCAGTGTTCCTGATGAACATAGATGAAAAATATCCTCAACAAAATACAAGCAAACTGAATTCAACAATACATTAAAAGAATCATTCACCACGATTGAGTGTGATTTATTTCAGGGATGATAGGATGTTTCACAATCCACAAATCAATAACTATGATATACCACATTAAAAATGTGAACGAATAAAAATGATCTCAAGAGATGCAGAAAAAGTAGTTGACAAAATTTAGCATACTTTTAGATTAAAAAAAAAATGTTCACAGAGTGTGTTTAGATGGAGCATACCTCAGCACAGTAAAGGCCATATATGAGGAGACCACAGCTAACACTGCTCAACAGTGGAAAGTTAAAAGCCTGCTTTCTTTCTTTCTTTCTTTCAAGATTTTATTTATTTATTTTAGAGAGAGAGCACAAGTTGGGGGAAGGAGAAAGACAAGCAGATGCTCATTGCAGAGCCCAATGTGGGGCTCGATCCCAGGACCCCAAGATCATGACCTAAGCCAAAATCAAGAGTCAGAAACTTAACTGAACCACCAAGGTGCCCCTAAAAGCTTTTCTTTTAAGATCAGGAAGAAGACAAGGTTGTGTACTATCACCACTTTTATTTAGCATAGTACTGGAAGTCCTAACCAGAGTAGTTAAGGAGGAAAAGAAATAAAAGACGTCCAAATTGGAAAGGAAAAAGTAAAACTGTCACTATTCATGAACAACATGATTTTACATATTGAAAACCTTACAGACTCCACCAAAACTGGTTAAAAACAATAAATCAGTTCAGTAAAGTTCAGGCTAAAAAATCAATATGCAAAACCTGTTGCATTTTTATATACTAACAAACTATCAGAGAAATTAAGTCTTGCTGATATGTGGAATTTAAGAAACAAAACAGGATCATAGGGGAAGAGAGGAAAAAATAAAACAAGACAAAATCAGAGAGGGAGACAAACCATAAGAGACTTTTTTTTTTTTTTTAAAGATTTTATTTATTTATTTGTCAGAGAGAGAAAGAGACAGTGTATATGAGCGGGAGGAGTGGCAAACAGAGGGAGAAGCAGGCTACCCACTGAGCCAGGAGCCAGATGTGGGACTTGACCCAGGACCCTGGGATCATGACCTGAGCAAGGCAGATGCTTCCGACTGAGCCACCCAGGCATCTGCCATAAGAGCCTCTTAAGCATAGGAAACAAATTGAGGGTTGCTGGAGTGGAAAAGGGTGGGGGAATGGTGTAACTGGGTGATGTGCATTAGGAGGGCATAGGATATATTGAGCAGTGGGTATTATTTAAGACTGATGAATCACTGACCTCTACCAATAATTCATCACATGTTAATTGAATTTAAATAGAAATAAGTAAATTTTAAGAAAGAGAAACTAAGAAATAATCCCATTTATAATTGCATTAAGAAAGAATAAAATACCTAGGAATAAATTTAATCAAGGAGGTGAAAGACCTGTACACTGAATACCAAAATATTGATGAAAGAAATTAAAAAAGACAAATAAATGCAAACATACTCCATGCTCATGGATTGAAGAATTAATATTACTAAAATATCCATATTACTCAAAGCAGTCTGCAGTTTAAATGAAATCCCTATCAAAATACACTTTTGACAGAACTAGAAAAACCCTAAATTCTAAACTTGTATGGAAACACAAAAGATTGCAAATAGCCAAAGCAGTCTTGACAGAAATAACAAGGCATCACAGACCCTGATTTCAAATTATGTTATAAAGCTGTAATAATCAAAACAGCATGGTATTATTGGCATAAAAACAGACACATGCATCAATGGAACAGAATAAAGAGCCCCCAAATAAACCCATGCATATGTAGTCAATTAATTTATAACAAAGAAGGCAAGAATGTTCCATGGGAAAGGACACTTTCTTCAATAAATGGTGTTGGGAAAACTGGACAGCCACGTGCAAAAGACTAAAACTGGATCACTAACTTACACCATACACAAAAAATAACTCAAAATAGATTAAAGACTTAAATGTGAGACCTGAAACCATGAGAATCCTAGAAGAAACATAGGGGGTAAGATCCTTGACATTGGTCTTGTTGATGATTTTTGGGACCTGACTCTAAAGGCAAAAGAAACAAATGGCAGTACATCAAACTAAACAGCTTCTGCACAGCTAGGGAAACTATCAGCAAAATGAAAGGCTATGTACTAAGTGAGAGATGATATTTGCAAATTATATATCCAATACAGGATTAATATTACCAGAAAACAAACAGACTGATTAAAAAATGGGTAAAGGATCTGAGTAGACATTTTTATGAAGAAGACCTACAGATGGCTGACAAGCATATGGAAGGGTGCTCAACATCACTCATCATCAGAGAAATGCAAATCAGAACCATAATGAGATATACATTACACCTGTCAGAACGGCTATTATTGAGAAGACAAGAAATAGTAAGTATTGGCAAGGATGTAGAGAAAAGGGAACCCTTGTGCACTCTTGATGAGAATGTAAACTGTTGCAGTCACTATGGAATACAATATGGAGGTGCCTTGAAATACTTAAAATAGAACTATCATATGACCAAGTAATTCCACTTCTGGGTATTGATCCAAAAGAAAACAAAAACACCAAACAAAACCCAAAAACACCAATCCAGTAAAATATATGCACCCCTATGTTCGTGGTAGCATTGTTTGCAGTAGCCAATATATAGAAACAACCCAAGTATCTGTCAATGGATGAATGGATAAAGAGGTTGTGGTATACATATATATAGTGGAATACTACCCAGTCATAAAAAAAGAATGTAATTTTGCTGTTTGTGACAACATCGATGGACCTTGAATGTATCATGCCAAGTGAAACAAAATCAAACAAAGACCAGTACTGTATGATTTAACTATATGTGGAACATAAAACGAAAAACCAAAACAAACTTCACAGATACAGAGAACAGATTGGGAAGGGTATGAGTGAAATGGGTAAGGGGATCATGAGGTACCAACTTCCAGTTAGTAAGTCGTGGGGGTGTAATGTACATCATTGTGACTATAGTCATTAATGTACTGCATACTTGAAAGTTGCTGAATAGGTCTAGAAAGTTCTCATAGAAAAAAAACCCGTGTAACTATGGTGACAGATGGTAATTAGACTTACTGCAGTGATCATTTTACAATACATACAAATATTGAATCATTATGCTGTACCCCTGAAATTAATGGTGTATGCCAATTATTTCAATTAAAAAACATTAAAAAAAAACATGATGAGTGACAGTTGTGAGAGACAGCAGCTGTGGCATTAGATTTTCATCATGTCAGGCCTGAGATCTGTATTTCAGGTCACTTTTTTTCCATTGGCACTGATCCTGAAGGACAACAGTTGTCCTTCTATTAGCTATTTGCTAACCCACCTGTTCCCTCCATGGGCTAAAAGATTAACAGGGTTGCAGTGGGAAGTGAGCCATTTCAGAGATCTGGGTTGATTAGGGCCTTCATGTAGTATTTGCCTTCAGAAGTTGAAGCAAAACATTTTCTGGTGTTATCAGCAATAGTAATAGTATATGGTGTCATTTCCATTCTAGGAAAAGAAAACCCTTCAATATGACATTGGTGAGGGTATGTGCTATGGTGAGTGCTGTGAAATGTGTAAGCCTGATGATTCACAGACCTGTACCTTGGGGCAAATAATATATTATATGTTAATAATATAAAAATATAAAAAAAATATAAAAAAAAGAGAAACATGGCTAATACAAATGATTTGTAAGTTAACAAAAACTCTGCTAATAACAAAACTTATAAACAGTGGCCAAAGCTGTATATCTGGGAGTTTATAGTAACAAATATTTATATTTTTATTTATCAAATAAAAAAAGATAAAACTCTTCAAATTATAACACCTGCATCAAATGTATACCCACAGTTAAAGATAGAATAGATGTCTGCTTTTTTTCAGTTATATAAAAAATATAGTTGAAATAGCTGTACCTAACATACAGTCAAATACTAAAGAATTCAAGGCCAAAGGGGATTTATCTAATTTTTCCCTTTTTGTGATAAATAGCATAATTTAATAATCATGAAACCATTTCTTCAACCAAATAAAGTTATTGGTCAATGGTTAAATATCAGTATTTGGATAAATTAACTGTGGCATCTATATAATAGAATATTATGAGCAATGAAAAGGAACAAACTCATGATACATGCAAGAAAATGGATGAATCTTACATGCATTATGCTAAATGAAAGAAACCAAATTTAAAGGGCTATATTCTCCTTGATAACATTTATATGGCAATCTGGAGAGGGAAAAATAAAGAGGAAAGAGATCAGTTGTTGCCAGAGGTTGGGGAGATTAGGATCTAACTTCAAATGAGTATAGGGGGAATTTGAGGAGTGGTGAAATTACTTTTATTTGATTGTGGTTATATGAGTATATGTTCGTCAAAATTTACAGAATTTTGCATTGAAAAGACTAAAATTACTGCATATAAATTATACCTTAATTTTAAAAAAGAAAAATCAATATTTTCAAAGAACTATTTCCCCCCCAAGTAGGTGTTGTAATGTGAAGGAGCTATTGGTCACCACAGGTATTACAGATCTAAAAATCCTCAATAGACTCTAAATGTACAAAATGAGTCATCATGCTGTACTGTTAATAGAAATTGAACTTGTGTGAACAATATTTTATAAGAATATAAGCCCTATGAAGAGTTGTAGATATTATTGAGTTCTTTTGCACTTTTGTGTTCAGATATATTAAGCATAAGAGGTATTGTATATTTAAATTTTGCTCTTTTACATTTGAGAAATTAAGACACTTGGTTGAAAGAAAACCAGGAATTCTCTACTAGTAGATAACTCACATTCAGTTTGGAATGCTCTATGCAAATCTTTTAGTACCTTCATAAATGGTCAAAAGTGGATAGATTGTTTATGTTGTACATATAAATACTAGTTCTCCAGCCTGAGAATATATTTACACATCTATTTATTCATTATTTTATTGTAATCTAACATCCTTATTAGTGATTTTTCTACATAAGGAGCTTTTTGGTAATATTCATAGGGGTGGCATTTAGTACAGTATCTGTTAAGGAGAAATCAAGAAGGAAGTACTATTTATGACTTCCCCACTTATGGTAATTTCACTATCACTTTTGAAGTAACTCAGGGTTGAAAACTGGCAGTTGTTTTTGATTCCATTCTCTTTCTTCTCCCCATAACCAGGCATTTGCCAGGTCATGAGGCTCCTACCTCTGCTTTGTCTTGTAAAGTTACCTCTTCCCTAAGTCCTAGTAACTTGGTGGTGCTCAGTACCGGTTGTGTACATAAGCTGGGGAAGGTATTAGAAAAAGAAATATAGATATCTAGGTCCATCCTAGAGGTGCTAAATCACAATCCCTAGGTAGAATCCAGGCATCTGTGGTTTTTTTTTTTTTTAATAATTGTTTTTAAAGATTTTATTTATTTGAGAGAGAGCGCACAAGAGCACACAAGTGGGTAAGCGTCAGAAGGAGAAGCAGACTCCCTGCTGAGCAGGGAGCTTGACTCAATCCCAAGAGTCTGGGATCATGACCTGACCCAGAAGGCAGCTGCTTACCTGAGCCACCCAGCCGTCCCAGGGATCTGTACTTCTTGACAGTTTCCTAGGAAAATGCAGAAAGCTGCCTAACTGCAGTACCTAGACAACATCTGTTCTCAAAAAACTGAGAAATTAAGAAAGGGTAATGTGAGAAGTGGTACTAAGACATCCAGATAAATTAAAGGTCCTCCAGAGAATACCGAGCCATAGTGGACCATGTTTCCCCTTTCCTTCCTTCTGACCTCCTAGTTCAGAATATCTAATAATTAGGCTTTTGCCCTATTCCAAAACAAAAACACAAGATGTTCATCCAGAGGTATTGAAAACACTGCCTAGGGTAAACAATGCAGCTTAATAACACAGTGGGTTGCTGATGCCCTAAAATAAAATTATTCTGGAATTAAGGACCCAGAAGCTTACATATTTTAAACTGATGCCCTTTCGATGCCTCTTTCTAAATATAAAAACACAACCTAGACACTTGAAATGCATCAGAAAATACATATAAGCATGGCATAAGGAAATACAGATAATTCAAGGAACAAAGAATTCTTAAACAAGAAGTCCTAATAAGTTTGTCCGAGAAATTCAAGCAGATAAGATTAGTTATAATAAAAGAATAATCAGACACTAAGTAAGAATCCTGGGAAACTAAATACATACTTCCCAATATGAAAATGTAAATAGAAGGATAAGAAGATTAAAATTAAGTAAATTACTCAAAATATAGTGCAAAGAATCAAGAAAAGAAGGTAGAAGAGCTATAAGAAAAACAGTTGTCCTAGATATCCAAGATCTGATTACCCACATTTCCAGAAGAAGTCAGAGAAAATGGAGAAAGGAAATATTTAGAGAGCTTAAGGAAGTTTCTGCTAAGTGATAAGTAGAATAAATGAAAAAATGCCTACATCTAGAAGCAACACTGTCAAAATATAGGAAGCTTAGAATAGAAGAAATTCAAGATGAGTGAAAAGGAAATAAAAGATTGAGATTCAGGCTTTTATCTCATTTTTCTTCTTCAGTACTGGCAGAAGACAATGGAGGAATGCTGTCAGACCTTTCTAAAGAAAGTGATTTTCAACCAAGAATTCTATACCCAGCTTAAATATCAAATAAATGTAAAAGCAGAATAAAACATTTCCAGGAATGTAAGAATTAGTGCGTTTATTTCCCAGGTATGCTGTCTTTAAAAGATGCTGGAGCATGAGGGAATATGTTACGGACAAAGAGATTGAGAAAACAGTCTCTCACCTAGTATTGCAGTGCAGGCAGTCTCAGCGATAGCTGCGCCACAAGCCTGGAGTGCAGTCGGTTCAGAGGCTGGAGGGGTAGCAGGGACTGGAGATCTCCTAGAAAAAGAAGTCTTCATTGACCAGGTGGTATGAGAATTTTGGAAGAAATTATGGGAGATAATGAAAAAAAAAAAGAGAAAGATAATTAAAAACTTTATGAAAAACAGAGTATAGAAAAAGACATGTAATCATGACTATACTACATTCTGCCATGAAGAATATTCATATAGTCTTAGTAATACCAGTTGTTTATTTTTTTTTATTTCAGTGTTAAACCTGTAGACAAACCCCAGAACAGTTGAGATATATATGAATATTATCAATCCCAGTACGGTTAAAAGGGTAATACTCAGATGACAGAATTTGACAGATACAAAGAGAAAGAAAGTGAGGAGAATGACAGGGACCATATATCCTCTTTTAACAAAGTAGATATTCATATTGTCTGTCACTGATTTAAAAAAATATCTGGGGAACCTGGATGGCTCAGTTGTTGAGAGGCTGCCTTTGGCTCAGGTCATGATCCCAGGGTCCTGGGATTGAGCCCTACATTGGGTTCCCTGATCAGTGGGAAGCCTGCTTCTCCGTCTCCCACTCCCCCTGTGTGTGTTCCCTCTCACTGTGTCTCTGTCAAATAAATAAATAAAATCTTTAAAAAGGTCCTTTACCTATTAAAAAAAAAATCTCCTGAGGCTTAAATATTTTACTTAAAGTCTTAGGTGGATTTCAGAAGGCTAAATCTTCACCTATCAGTGGATAATATAGTTCCAGGTGTATAATATGCAGTTGATAAGTGTCACTTCTTTATCTTCTTTTTTTTTTTTAAGATTTTATTTATTTATTTAACAGAGATCACAAGTAGACAGAGAGGCAGGCAGAGAGAGGAGGAAGCAGGCTCCCTGCTGAGCAGAGAGCCCGATGGGGGACTCGATCCCAGGACCCCGGGACCACGACCCAAGCCGAAGGCAGAGGCCTAACCCACTGAGCCACCCAGGCACCCAATGTTTTGAATGATCAGAAACATTCAAGAGGGGCATCTGGGCAGTGCAGTTGGTTGATTGTCAGACTCTTGGTGTTGGCTCAGGTTCTGATCTCAGGAGTCCCCAGTAAGGCTCGTGCTCAGCATGGAGTCTACTTAAGACTTCATCTGCCTCTCCTCTGCACCTTCCTGCAACCCCTTCCCCGTGCTCGCCTGGGCAAGCTCTCTCTCCCTCAAATAAATAAATCTAAAAAAAAAAAAAAAAAAAAAAAAAAAAAAAACATTAAAGAATTATATTTAAGTGGCACCTGCATGTCTCATTAGGTTAATGGTTTGACTCTTAATTTAGGCTCAGGTCATGATCTGATGGTTTACGGGATGGAGCTCCCCTTCTGGCTCAACACTCAGTCAGGAGTCTACTTGGGTGGGCCTGCTCTTTCTCTCTCTGTCTCTCTGAAATAAGTAAATCTTAAAAAAAAAAAAAAAATTTAGAAAGTCCTCACTATGACATTCATGATTCACTATAATTTCAAAACAGCCACTTTTTTGGGTTTACTCTTCCTTATATGCTTCCTACTCTAGCCAAATGAAACCATATCCACCATGCAACCACTAGCAGAAAATAAAATTAAGGAAATTAATGTGAAGGGAGATTGAGGAGAATAGGGAGTATGGATTTTGAGAAGCTGATATACCTTGATCCCATTAAATTTTATCAGTAGAGTTCAAAAGACAACATTTTAGTGTTGGCCAGGATGAAGGCTTTAGGCTAATCTTTGCTTGAAAAGAAAAAAATCACATTTAGTCTGGCATCATAGGGACTTTCTTTTTGCCAATTAGCCCCCGGTAGAATAGCTCTAATGAGAAACTTTGGAGTACTTTCCTTTAATCTCCTTAATATTGCAAATATCGTGAAAACCACAATGAGGAATTGGAGGCAACATAGAGAAGATTATTGGTGTCCACAAGCAGCATAACAAAAGTGATTCTCTCTTTTGCGCCCCCTGGCAATTTGGGTGGCTCAGAAGGGAAGAATGACTCAGCTTGAAATACAGGGCAATAATGATAGCTGGTAAAATCAATTGAAAAAACAAATTGAAAAGGCCTTTGCTGTATTTCAAGAGTCCTGTTTGTCATGGATGCAGATTATAGTCAGGTTGTTTTAGTGGAGTGACTGTGGGCAATATGTCTTCTCCCCACCAATAATTTCATAACAGTCAGGCTCCTTTGTTATAAGCAATAGAAACCAACTGGGGCAAACTCTTGGCTCCATTAAAATAACTAACACTAAATTATAATAAATAATAAGAAATAGTCTAAAATAGTAAGTTAAAAATAAACATTAAAAATGTTAGACTTTGAAACTAATGAAAACCATTTGGAAAGACACTGGGTAACTCTGAGAACAAAAGAAGTTAAACAAATGGGACTTGGGGAGGACAGCAGCTAGGGTTACTGTGGTATTCTCAGTGGACAGACTGACACATCTGGTTAGTGTCTTCCAGCATGACGACTGAAATGACTGCTTCAGCCACTCTCTGCATTTTTGGGACTCACCCAGATTTAGATGTGCAGGACAGAAATTAAAGAGTCATGTGTTTCACCCTTGGGAAGAAGGGGGAAGGGAAACTGGTTGATGTCCTGCACTAAAATGCTAGTGAGGATGATGAGAGTTTTCTTTAGAGGAAAGAGGGAGAACCAATGCTGGGCTAACAGAAACAGATGTCTGCTACAGTCAAGAGCTTTTAAAAAGATATTGCTATCTTGGAGCTGCCTCTCTGGTCCTATTCTTATCTCTGCCTGATGTTTTAAGGATTCCCTTCATTTTCTTACCCTGGTCCCAAGATATTATCATTTTGCCTCTCATTGTGGTTATAGTTTAAGCTATAATAATTATTATTTTTTTTAATTTTAGGGCTTACGTTTATGGTAATATCGTGATAGAATTTTGTCTTACCCAGTACCATTGATACAACAAGTGGTTCTATCTGTCTTGATTTTGGTGGACTACTAGCCTCCAGAACTTGTGGAAGAAAATTTCTGTTGTAAGTCACCTAGTTTGTGGACCTCTGCTCTGGCAGCCCCAGGAAACTAACTCACGCCCACTTCCTGTTTCCTCTTTTTAAAATTCCATCAGCCTCAGATTGTTACCATTACTACAAACCAGTAGTTCAATATTATTTTATATACACAGATCACCTGGAGATCTTGCTAAATTGTTGATTCTAATATGGTAGTTCTGGTGGAGCCCGAGAGTCTGCATTTCTTAGAAGTTTCCAGGTGATGTCCATGCTTCTGATTCAAAGACCATACTTGGAGAAGAGTCAGCAAGGAGAGGTCTCTTGTCAGGTATGTGTCACATCTAGGGTTTCTGCCACAATGCTAACAGGGATAAAGTGGGGGAAACTTACCCAATGAGATGAAAAGAAAATGGCAAACAAGTAAAATATCCCAGGGAAGAAGAATAGGGAAATTTTCGAAATAGACTCCTAGATTATTCTCCAATCTCCCAACAGCTTCCGTCCAAAAACAAACAAACAAAAAAATAGAATACAAAGGTTTCAAATTCGGTTTCTAAAGACATACATTTAGCAGTGTAATACTAAGTTGGTATCTTATGTAGTCATTTTTCAGTTGTGATTTCAAAAGGAAACAGTGCAGGCGGAGATGAGTGGGCACCATAAAAGAATAATATAAGCCAATTATCATGAAATTAATGAAGTTTCTCTTGTACTTGGGAAGAGTGGTCATTTGCTAAGGTCCAGAGACCTAACTTTCAGAGTTTTTCAAATTGCCTGTTCTTAGGTCTCATCTTCAGAGATGATGTTTCTTTAGGCATGAGGTGTGGTCCAGGAATTAGTGTTAAAGGGCTCTGTAGCTAATTCTGATGCAAAGTCAGGTTTAGGAAATAACAGGTCTGTAATAAAATTTACTTTGTAGGTACTACATTTCATTTCATAGCCTAATGTCTAATTAAAAAGAAAAAGAATGTATCTATATTAATATACAGTTAAGCAAAATTATATGTAAAACCAGTTTTAGAAATCGGGTTGCCTAGTATCAGAACTTCAAAATCAACTTCAGAGCAAGGTGTTCTCCACTGTGAGAATGTTTCCTAGTATCTTCACAGGATAATGTCTCACACCGTCATCCTCTGGCTAGTAGTATTTGAACTTCAGCGTACATAGGCATCTCTGATGGGCTGCTCATTGAGATCGATTTCCAGGGACACCTGGGTGGCTCAATTGCTTATCTGCCTTAGGCTCAGGTCATGATCCCAGGGTCCTGGGATCCTGTCCTCCATCAGGCTCCTTGCTCAGTTCGGAGCCTGCTTGGAACCTGCTTCTCCCTCTGCCTGCCACTCCCCCTGCTTGTGCTCACACTTACTCTCTCTCTCCCTTTTTCACAAATAAATGAATAAAAATCTTTCCAAAAAACCCCAAAACAAACAAATGGTTTCCAGTCTGTAGTTTGGAGCAGGGGTCTAAGAACCTGCACTGTGGCCACATATCCCCAGCCACTCTCCATGCTATGGTCCAAGAGCTGCAGTTGGAGAAATCCTGCTGTACTGTTGCTTTCCTTGTGGAATCCTGGGGAGGAAGAATAAGTATGACTGCTCAAGAATCTGCATTTTTAACAGTCTGTCCTGGTACCTTGCAGAGATGGTAGTGACAGACTGAAACTGAGCAGGGCATCTAATCATTAACTGAGATGGCCCATAGTAACGTCTTTATGAAGTGTTCCCTGGTTTTTACAGTAAGTCACTTAAGCCCACACATCATGCCAAGTTCCAACCTGATTTGCGTCACTGCCCTTGTGGGTTTGTGCCAAGACTAGTTACCAAACATATTGAAAAGATAACCTAAGAAAATGTGGGATAAAAATAAGATGCAGGCCTAGGACGACAGGAGCAAACTCTGAGCGGAGGTCATCTTTAAGTCACCGAGGAAGGACGATGTTAGGGATATGCTCCAACAGGCCTTTGATGAAAGAATTTGATTAGTGGGCCATTGAGCTCTTAAAGTCAAAGAAAACAAAGCCAGTCACTTCCCTGCTTTGGTCGGGATTCAAAGGCGGTAAAGTCGGCCCTGCTGCTCTGCCGAAGTCGCAGGGATTGGCCTGGCGTGCAGGAAAGGGCTCGCGGAGCAGGCGGCGGCGAGGACAGGCAAGCGGGAGCCGCTGACGGGGAAATCCACTGGCAGCGAGCGCGGTGAGTCAGCGCTGAGTCACGCTGGGCGCTACGTGCCGGCCCAGGCGGCGCGGCCCGGGTCCCGACCCGCAGCCCGGCCGTCAGCCGAGCCCTCGGCTTCCTGGAAGACCCTCCCCGCTCCGTGAGTGGCGTCAGCTCCCCCGCCCCGCAGGGCCCCAGCCGCTGCACACTTGCTTGCGAGCACGGCCTCCTTGCCGCAGCCTGGTGACATCCAGGATTGAGCGGGCCGGGGGAGGGGGGGGGGGAGAGGCACATGTGACAGTTGGTTACAGAGTTGCCTCGGATGCTTCAGTCCCATGTGTTTCCTCAAAACTGAGCTTCCAGTTGCTCTGGCTTTTTTTCCCTGTTAGGCTTTTCTTTTCTTTCTTTCCTCTTCTCCCCCCCACCCCCCCGCAGGGGAGTGACACGCAGATCTTTTTATAGTTTCCAGTATTTGAAATGAAGCACAGGAAGAAAGGATTAATAAGCCATGTGTTGAAAATTATGCATCAAGTCATCACACTGCTTTGGGGTCTAAAATAATTATAATGTGGTTCCAGTTGTAGCATTGAATGCTGGGTAACTGGGGGTAGAGGGAGGTGTGTTAACTCTGTTCTGATTTGCCTGTTGTTAGTAACAATACAAAACAAACCTCCAGATTCTTGCTGTTGTGTCCAGTCACCTTTTCTTACAACTATTCTAAACACTGGAAACATGTTCGATAATCATGAGGTGTGGGTTACCAAAGAACAGGGGAGCCACGTCTTTGTGGGCCTTGTACCTTAACTAATACCCAGTTGTCCTGAGGTACAAAGGATACTTTGTTGGTCTTACAAAATATTAAGGGTAAGGATCCTATCTTTGCTGAAAGGCGATAGCAGGTGTTATGTCATGAAGTGTGGCTAGTCAGTGAGATGGTCCTGGTATAGGTGGGGTAATTCTGATTTTGAGGCTGACTTTCAAGACCGAGTCAGATGGGGTCTTTAGGTTGTGCCAGCTGTTGCCAGTTGTTCTGCTTCTTCAGGAGAATTATATCCCTCTTCATCCCTGTGTTTGTGTGAGATGATGCAAGACATTTGAAAGTTCCTGTATTTTGACAGCTTTTCTTGCAGAGGAGGAGACTGAAGGAATTAGAGGTTGCACTGACCCACCAAAGTTACAGAGAAGCATGGCTGCCCAATTTTTTGTAAGAAGGGAAAAGCTACCAACCAAATAAAATAAGGAAACATGAAAATAGATGCTGAGAGGCCAGAAAAGCAAAATGAGTTATATAGAGCAGAAATGGAACCTAATATAATTGAACTGTTGATAACCAGAAACATGCTTACATGCAACCGTTTAAGAAAAGGACATGGCAGAATATTCCTGTATAAAATATTTAAAAGCTTAGCTAATTGTATACATCACTTGATGTTAAAGAATGTGCTTGATTCTGATTTGCTTTGTTAGCTGATGCATATTGATACTGCTTTGGCACTTTACAGGTTCAAAGTTGAGTTTGAAACCCAAGTTCCTTTATAATAGTGTGAACTTGGGCTAGTTTCTTAGCTACACTAGGCCTCAGTTTCCTCCTCTGTGAAAAGGAGATTATAATTACTATAATTACTAAAGCCATGCAGGCAGGATTAGAAGAGATGATGCCTGTAAAAGGTTTAGCGTAATGCCAGGCACATTTGAAAAAATCCCTCAGTAAATGAAATATTGTATCCTGTTGTCACTGTTATTGAACTTGATTGATTAGGTCACAAGGATATAGTTATTTTGTCCAGATCACAGCACTAATAAAAACTTTGGGAATATATATTACAGACACATTGGTTCACTGACCTTGGGCAAGAGCCTTGGGTAAGATTGTAAAACTTCTGGGCAAGTATTTAATGGCCTTTGATTATGAGAGGAAAGCTGGAAGAGAAATAAGGGAAGTTGAAATCAAGGGAATGCCTGTAATCATCAATCAGTTGGCCAGATAAATGGTAAGTGATGTAAAGTAGCTAGGCAAGAGCTCTTTTCTTCTGTCCTCAGAGAGAGCAACATAACAAGAGGATAGCAGTCACTAGATGGAGAGAATATAACATTTGTCCTTTAATATATAGAGCAATTCCCTTGCCATGTACTAGTTTGTTAGTTATTTTTTAAAAGATTTTATTTATTTATTTGACAGAGATCACAAGTAGGCAGAGAGGCAGGCAGAGAGAGAGGGAAGCAGACTCCCCGCTGAGCAGAGAGCCTGATGCAGGCCTCAATCCCAGGACCCTGAGATCATGACCTGAGCCCAAGGCAGAGGTTTAATGCACTGAGCCACCGAGGCGCCCCAATTTGTTAGTTTTTGAAAACAGAAATTTCTTTCTTTCCAGATGTAAAGCCAATGAGCTTAGCGGTTAGTGACCAGTCTCCCATCAGCCTTT
Source organism: Martes martes (assembly GCF_963455335.1). Taxonomy (NCBI): domain Eukaryota; kingdom Metazoa; phylum Chordata; class Mammalia; order Carnivora; family Mustelidae; genus Martes; species Martes martes. The sequence goes on along the minus strand of NC_137892.1, from coordinate 52,044,013 downwards.
CCAAGCACCTCTGAGTCCCCTCCTCATAAAAGGTAACAGTCATTCTCTTGCAATAATGATATATTTCTTTTAGAATTACCCCCCAAATACAGCAACTGCTTTGTAAACACCTGCAGTCTCCTGTTTATAGACTCCAGGGTGAATGCTCACTAAAGCAGCTGCCTTCTATGAGACTTACTTGCTATAATGGCTTTCCATTTATTTCCTTTTGTAAATCCATTCACTAATCTCTGAAATTTTCAGTAGGAAATTCTGGAGGCTGAAAAATGAACAAGGCCGACCAGGCCTGATCATAGAAGTTATGTTCTGGTAGGGAAAACGAACGTTTAAAAAGTTAAGCAACGAAAAAATTTTGCTATGTATCAACAATTCTAAAGAAATAGGTAAGTGCTAAAGAAGAAAACTCATAAGGTGCAATCTCAGAGAATAGCAGAGGGGATTTGTTTACATAGTTAGATCAAAGAAAGCCTCTCTATGTAGGTAACATTTAAGCTGAAGTGTTGAAAGGTAAGCAGGTTGCACAAAGTGGGGGAGTAATGTTTCAAGCAAAGGGCAGAGCAAGCACAGAGACCTTGAGTTGGGAAGCACCTTGGCTGGTTCAAAGAACAGCAAGCCAAGGAGGGGGTGGGTCGCATGATGTGAAGTCAGAAGAATAAGGAAGCCACATCCTGCAGAGCCTTGAAGGCTGAAACAAAGAGTTTGGATTGTATGCTTAGTAAAATTGGCGGTCACTGAAAGGTTTTCAGCTGGGGCTTCCATGGTAAGATTTGCATCGTTAGAAAACTGCCGTGTGGAGAGTATGTTGCAGGGGACAGGAATGGAATGGGGGTACCTGTAGCATAGGTACAACAATGGGTAATGAAGGCTGATACTGGGATGGGCGACTAGCTGTGGAAAGAAAGAGAAGGGGGAGGAATCTGAGAAATACGCTAGAGGTAGAAGAGCCAGAATGAGCTGATAGATTGGAGTGAGAGTCAAGAGCAAGCAAGCTCAAAGATGACCTCTGCTTTTCTGGCTGTTGAACTTCGAGGAGTCAGAAGTACTCGGTGCTTTCCTGGCCAATATTTAAAGTCAGGAGTTCAGACTCATGTGTTAATGTGTGTGTGTGTGTACACACACACACACACACACACACACTTGTGAAAACACCCACTGCCACTTGTAGAAATAGAACAATGAGAAGACAAGGTCAGAATAAGAAATGATTGAGTGAGTGCATTTTACTGAATGCCCCACACTTAACGGTGCCCTTTTCTACCTCTGTACTTTCATACAGGCTTTGCAAGAAACGTGATGTCCTTCCCTCTCCTCTCTGTGTATTCCAATCCAGTTTAATCTTAACACAGAGGAAAAGTCCCATTTTCTCTGTGAAGCCACCACTGACAGCCAGGTAAAAATGGAGCTCACTGTCTGTAGGACCTTGTAATGTGTGTTCATGGCCCATGTCCAATTCTTAGAACACTTGTGGCTATCCCAGTAGTTTACATGTCTCATAAATGTCTCTCCAACTCAACTGTAAACCCTTTTGAGACCAGAGACAGATTCTCATATGCCCATTATAACACCCACGCTCTCCGGCAGCATGCCCTGAACACAGAAGGGCCTCAACAAACAGCAGTGTAATTACTGGTGATTTTACACGGACAGTAACTTGATCACCTAGTTTAATAGTCCATATATTTAGTAAATAGAAGATTAGGTCACAAAGAGATAGTACTCTGACCACATCACAGAACTCATAAAAGCTTTGGAAATATGCATCACAAGCATGTGGGTTCAGTGACCTTGGACAAGATCCTTGATGTCTGGGTCTCCATTTCTCAAGTAAAAAATGAAGAGGTTTATGCCTCATGATCCCAAAAGTTCTGGCACCGTTTCTTTTTTAAAAACCAGAGTTACTGAATATTGTTAAGAACCAGTTACTGAAGTAAGTAAGCACTGTTGACATCCTTTTATTTAATTTTTGTAGCAACAACTTCATGAGGTGAGGTAGTGTTATTCCTCTTTCATAGATAAGGAAACTAAGATATAAGAAGTTTAAGTAACTTGCCCAAGGGTACTCAACTAACAAGCCCCAGAATAGAACTGGATTGGAATGCAGGCCTGTCCTGCAAAGCCTGAGATCTTAATCACATCGCTACTCTGCCTCACTTCTACACCCTTCATTTGTACAGAGAGGCCATGAATGAGGAAAGTTAGATATTTTGCCCAGAACTTGATATCTAGGAATTGGTAGAGGTAGGTCTGGATTCCAATACCAGCTCTCTTTTCCTTATGATAATGCTGTAAGTGTCTATTTTATCAAAGAATATTCAGGGCAGGGTTGTTCTAGCCTATTTCAATGAGTATACAGTACCTGAAAGAATTCAGTAATGAATATAGTCGGTTGTGTTTGCTGAATAAAGAAATGAATTTATCTTCTTGTTGGGAAAGGTTTTGCTTTCTGTGCTTCATCAGCTGTAAGCAGAAGTCGGTGAAAAGGCAGGTACCAACAAACAGAATCATTATGCTGTACACCTGAAACTAATATAAACACTATATGTCAGCTATGTCTAAAACAACAACAACAACAACAACATACACACCACAGATGGCTTCCTTATTTTACCATGCTAACAGTTAGCATGAGATTATCCGTGAATGTGGGGATAGAGAGAACGTTTCCTAATAGATAGTGCTCTGATTTAGAGATCTGTGATAGTCCACAGAGTAACAGACTTTGAAAATTTTTTCCTGTTAAAAAAAAATATGCATCTTTAAAAGTTGGATACAGGGGCACCTGGCTGGCTCAGTCATTAAGCATCTGCCTTAACGGGTCATCGGGTCATGGGATCGAGCCCGCATCAGGCTCCCTGCTAGATGGGAAGCCGGCCTCTCTCTCTCCCACTCCCCTGCTGTGTTCCCTCTCTAGCTATATCTCTCTCTGTGTTAAAAAAATATATCTCAAAAAAATAAATAAAAGTTGAATACAGAAAGATTAAACCTAACAAGAACATGAGAACCTCTGCCATTGTGATTAGTGATGTGATGATACAAGGCTTCATTAAACCTTACTTATTACTCACTGATTATTAAAAACTTTCTAGCTATAATGTGCCAATACCTCCATGTATATTGGTCTTACATATAGGAGAAACAATAAACACCATGGGGCCAATTCTAATGTGTAAGAGCAACTGCTGGGAGATTTCTGAGATGGGAGAGGTTTTACTTCTGAGAGCAGTACTGTCCATCTCTCTGCTATGAACTCCTTGACTTAACCCAGCGTTGATGACTGTTCTCATCCTCCAGAAATTACCCCATTCTTGGCTGCTGTTCACAACTTGTTACCTGCTTACCACTTTGTTGATGTAAGGAGGAAAAATAGCTTTTACTTCACTTCTAAGTTCTCAGCTGGGGACCTTGTAACAAAAGAGTGATGAAGAAGAGAAAACCATACACATTTATTTATTATAAGCTTCATGTGACTTGGGAGCCTTCGGTAAGGAAATGATCAGGCCTGAAGACATCAGACCTGGGTGATTTTAGGTTAGGTTTGACAAAGGATGGAAGGTCATGGGAAAATGGGATAGGACAAAAAGGGGCATGAGCTTTGTGTGGTAAATTGGGGGAAACAGCAAGACCTGTTCATTGGGATTCCTCTCCCCATCTTGAGGATAAGGATCTTTCCTCTGGGGATGAAGAGGTCATCCTTCCCAGAAGGGTTTTATGACCTGCCTTAGGGGAAGGTCAGAGAGTCCTTCCTACATGTGCTGTTTTTCAAATTCAACATACCTCAGTGTCCTATTTGGGGATAGTGTGTCCTGAACTTTGTCAGTATTTAAGACCAAGAGTCTACAGTTTAGAAGACCACAATTAGTTTCACAATCAAATGGCCAAAAAAAGTGGGGGAGGGCAAGTACCTGATAAAAATTCCAGTAACATAATTGTGGAAATAACACCTGGGTACAAGAGGTGGCAGTTGTTAGAATATATGAACCAGTCTTTGTAGGCAGTTTACTGAGGAAAGTAGAAGAATTTCTCAACCAGACTGACAACATGGAAAAATGACACAATTCATTTCTATTTCTAAAACATGACACCTTGCTCTAATTCAAATTGTGATTTGAATCATCCCAGAACCAGCCTGCTTTTCTTCAGGCAGGGAGAATCTCTAAAGGCATAGCCCACGAAATACACACGGGAATAGCCATGGACCTCCACTTGAAGGCGTTTGCAAGGTTCTTCGGGACACAAAGTCAGGAGAGGAATTCTAGGGCTTTGACTATCCTCTGTCCCTTGAATACGCCCCATGAAATGATATTGCTGGGTGCACTGTGAGGCCACATGTGGAACCCACTCAGCCTTCTTACCTCCCAGGTCTACAGTCAGTGAGGCCAGCATTAACACGATGAAGGCCTTCCCGAGAGTCCTCAGTGAGAAAGGAACAACACAGAAGGAAGGGCAGGATGATGATGGTGATGATCTCAGCACCCGTCCCAAACCAGGATATTCCTAGATCTACTCTGGGATTTTCCACAGCCAGACCAGAGCCAAAAGCTGGCCCCTTTCCCAGTAGACCAGGACTTGCTTTGAAGTCTCCTCAGCAATTCCATGGACCCTGAGGAAACTTGAGGAATAGGCAAAAAACAATCTTTCCTGTGGCTTCAAATGTCAATGAGTTGCCTTTAGAGTTAAAAGTGACAATTTGCAACTTTGTGTGTATTTATTCCACAAGTATATACAACGTATGTTTTCCTAAGTGTGACTGGAGAATGAGTCATACAGGAACTTCTAGGTACTCTGATAATGTGCTCATATGCCAAGGGACATTTATTCTTAATAATTATAAGAAACCACAGTTCTGCTAATAAACTATTTGCCAAATGTTGATATATATGTATGACTCTTCCACAGTATAATTAGATGAACTAAAACATGTGTGGGAGGGGGGAGGCCCAGTAATTCAGCTGACATCAGGCCAACTTAAATTTGCCTGCTTTTATCTGGCCAAGTCTGTGCCTCTAAACTGCACACTTGATAGGTTAGAAGCTCCTCTCTGATGGAAAAGGTTTGTTTCAGGATCTAGGAGAAAGACTCAGAGACCAAAGTGAACGAATGACAGGTCTGCCTTACCTTAAAATCTAGAGGCTGGTGGTGAAAATGCTGTTATCCGCTGTTTGTATTAATATAGATAATGGTGACAGTAAACAAACTGATTCACCATCTGAATGAAACCAGTGCTGGTTACTGATAATCACAGCATTTACGTCGTACTTGGTTCTTCAACAGTGCAGTCTTTAGCTTTAGATAATACCCCTTTGAGGCGAACTGGCACAACACCATTAACCTCCTCTTAAAGATAAGTTAACTGAGTCAAGCAATTAGATGCTTTATTTGAGGCCACCCAAGAAACAGGCGAAGACTTTATTCTGCCTCTTCTGCCGAGTACAGCACGGGCTGCTCGTGCCTATGTGGCTGTGCTGTTTTTTTTCCAGGTGTTGCTTTATTACTGGGGATGGGATTTTCTGCGGGCTTTGCACTTGAATGGCTTCACTGGATAGAATTAGGATTGCCCACTCACCCTTGAGTGAGAGGTGTGGGATGCTTAGGCCAGAACTGTGGTGAGGCATCTTGGTTGCTTTGTCTAGTGCAGTCTCTCAGATCAGAAGGAAGCCCCAGAGACAGTGCTGAAGGTACTGCTGCCAACCACCTCATAGGTGTTGAAGTACAGGAAATACCTGGTTGCTATATGAGGGCTGTTGCATTAATAAAACCACTACAAGGCTGAATATTTGAGAGGAGACTCTGGCTGCCACGTACAAGGTGATGCTCTTTTGTGGGTGTTGCGGTGAGACTCAGGAGTGCTGTGCCTCCGATGAGCTTGGAAAAGAGAAAACCAAACATGAACCTTTAGGCCATGGTACTTCCACCAGAGTGAAGGGGGAGAAGGATAGGGGGCTAGGGAATAGATGTTTCCCCCAAATCTGAAGTTTAGACTTCTATCTTGGCTTAAAAGGGATTTTACCTCAGATTTCCCCAAATCTAGAAGCATACATCCCTCCCTGAAAACAAAGTGGAAATTAAATAAACATAAATAGACATGTAAAAGGGGGTTAACCTTAAATAGTGCCATTGAAGACCTATACGTGAGTGTCCCCTTAGTCTCTAAGCATTTATAGTATTAGTAGCTGGGTGTGCTATGCTTTGTATACAACAGGTAACTAAATCTTGCCAAGCAGAAGTTCAGACTTAGAGTCAAAAGGAGCACATGCATAATAATTATTGTTGTTACCATGATCATGGTAAGTAGCATTTATGTAGGGCTCACCATATGCCGGGTCTTAGGGTGACCTTTGTATCTCATTTAATCCTTACAACAAGGCTACAAGAGACTATTTTTCCTGGTTTACTGCAGCAAAATCTTGGATCAGGAAGTTTGTTCAGTCATCCAGCTATTAAGTGGACAAGACAAGATTCAATCCCAGGTCTTTTTGCCTCCAGGGTCTATGTTATTATTAAAAAAAGACAGACACAAATACTTGTTTAGTGGTGCCTGTATGTCTGTGTGACCAGATAGTGGGTGTGAAAATTCCAGACATGGATCAGATATGCCCATATGCAGCTTTGTTTCTCTCTGATCTTAGCCTGGCTCATGAGCCTTGCCCATGAAAAACTGCATTTTGCTCATTCAGAACTCATTTTATTTTTTAGTAATTCTCACTTAATGCAGAATTGCTCTTTCTCTGTTTTCTCCCCTCCTCTCTTTTTGTGCTGAGGTAGTGAAGGGAGAAAGAGTGAGGAATGTGTATCACCCTGACATCAGGTGGGAACGGAACACTTGATCTTCTGTCATCCTCTGCCCTTGTTGGCCTTGAGGTAGAACCCCCACTGGGCCTGCTGGCCTCTGCTGCTGATGCTCACAGTTCTTAATGTGTAGGTGTCATGCTCATGTGTTTATCCTCCTCATCCTACCCCAGGCCCTTTGAGCCCCCTGGCTATTCTCGGCTTCCCAAGTCAGTGCTCCTCTTGAGTAGTGTGGGTTGAGAACAGTGGGCACTCTCCTTCTCTCCATGGGGGTGGAGGCTCCCCTCAGGTCCATGCACCCAGCTTCTCCCTGGTCTGCTGTGCTGGATGTGAACTGTGAAAGGCTTGGAGTCTCCTCAGGCTATCTATCCTCTGAGAGTAGAGGCAAAACTCCCCACAGTCTCCCCCTCCAGTCCTCCTAAGTTTTAGGGGGTTTCTCTTACCCTCACTCAGGGACAGCACATATGCCCTAACCAGGTCTCCCTTTGAATCTCTCCCTTCTTCAAGCTGTGGAAATAGTAGCCATTTTATCCACTCTGTGGCTTAAAAAAGAAACTCTGTGGTGCTATGGTTCCTTCAGCCTCTAAGTCTTAAGAAGTTTAAATCATCCTTTCTTCTCTTGTAGTATCAGCTTTCAAGACAATTTTATCTACCTTAGCCTTCTGAAAAGTTATTGAGTACTTCAGTTTACTTCTTCAGTCTGTATCCTTCCTACTCAGAGGCATTCCCTTCCTCTAACCTACAAGCTGATGTGGGCAAGTGAGAAATGCAAGAAAGAAAAACAGGGGCACCTGGGTGGCTCAGTTGGTTGGGTGATTGCCTTCGGCTCGGGTCGTGATACTGGAGTCCTGGGATCGAGTCCTGCATTGGGCTCTCAGCTCCACAGGGAGTCTGCTTCTCCCTTTGACCTTCTCCCCTCAAGCTCTCTCTCATTCTCTCTCTCAAATAAATAAATAAAATCTTAAAAAAAAAAGTCATTATCTTAAAATAGTAACTCATTTACATACAGAGATGCAGGAGTATGAACTCTAAGTCTTTGCAGTTGTCTTCTATGAAAGTGGTGTCTTAACCTTAACTTTCCCTATAAATAGGGAAAGTTTTAGTCAATTTAAGTCACTTTCTTTTAGTCACTTTGCAACAATATTCATCATGTATTATCTGATAATGAAATGGAACTATCACACAAGGGGATACTACACTTTTAGGATTTGCAGTTACACTTTCCTTAACAGAGAAGCAGTTAGGATGTGTGGAAAGCACTATGTTTTGTGTGTGTGTGAACAACTGATCAGGCTACCATTTTGTACATATATCATAATTGCTTTTTGTGCTAATAGCAGTGCAGGATTGAACCACAAAATTTTAGCCACTGGCACATTTCATACCAGTTCTGTTGCATTTAAATCACTGACATTTTTCAGCTAAATAATGTACCACAAACTTGTTCACATATTTCCTCATAGCTGGTTAAAATCAGTCTGATCCTGGACTGTGTTAGGCCCCAAGACACAAGTACCTGAGTATTGGCTGCATGACTTGTATCCGAAAACCAGATGTTGTATGTGTCCGTGGCCAACACCTCTGCAGCATGCCCCAGGTCCTGGATGCCACACCAGAAAGCTCTTTCCCGTTACGAGATCACACAGAGTCAGCCCATGCAGTGAAGGTGGGGTGGGTGGGGAGAATAAGGCATGTTTCATTTACACCCCATACTGCCATCTACACACTCATTTTTAATGAAGAAAGAGAACATTGAGAGACTATTTTTGTAAAAACAAACGAAAACCAAAAAAAAAAAAAAAAGCACAGACTCTTGGAAACACATACATGTATGTTTGCATGTGTTTAGAGAAAGGTCCATCAAAGCACATCAAATTATTACCAGTGATTACTTTCAGAGACTGGAGTTAGCAGAGGGTATTGAGGTAGACTTCTACCTACAATTTATACAACTCTGTCCCGTCCTGATTTTTTTCCCCTTAAGTATCGTCTACATTGTAATTTTAAAAACACGATTTGCATGAAGGTAAACATCAAAGTTAATCTTCTAAGGGGACAGGTTCAGAAGCACAGGTTGGAACGCGCCGCTCCCTTCTGATGAAGTCAGCTTTGGAAAGCACTGTTGGAGAAGCGTTCAGTTGTGCAAAAGGAACAAGGGAGAAATAGGAGCTCTTTACTCTTAAGAAGGATGAAACAAGACATAAAGGAGAAAGGATCCGGTGCGCTGTGGAGAAGGAGGTCTGCAGTCTACAGGCCACAGCCTGACTTCTCAAATCCGTGCCTACCCCGGCGGAGATAATAGACTCGGCACGGAAGTCACATTTTGGTTCTGTCCCAACAGCGTCTCTGCCTGGGCGCCCAGAAATCCAGTATATTAATGAAATGGAGGCTGTGTGGCCAGCCCTGCTTTGCAGCTGGGACCCAGCCCTGGCACCCCTCCTTCTGCCATGTGCCACTCCTGGAATGCTGGGCCACTACACCCTCAAACTAACTTCTGGCTGAACTGGGGGTATCCTGGTTCCAGCGGAGAAGAGGCTTCAGTCCCAGTTTTCACACTTGAACTTTTAGTTCAAGAGCAAAAGCCAAAAACTGCAACCTACCCTGAACTACAGCCAGGGCGTTGATCCTGCCAGGCAATTCCTGGCTCAGTGGACCACCACCTCCTACTTTTTGGACAAAGAGGATACACCAGAGACCAACCTCCTGTGATTCAGGCCTTGCTGACAAATCACTGATCCAGCCAGACTTCTTCCTTTGCTTGAGTTACTACCTGGTAATGAACTGCACACTTTGCAAATGTTAATACTCTTCTACTAGCAAGATACGGAAGAAATATATGCAAGATTTATTTAAAAATGATGGCCCTGGGAATTAGAAGAGTTTTGGGGGGTGGGGTGGGATTTTATTTTTGGTACCATTTCTGCTCTAACAAGCTTCAAACTTTATATAATAACTTGCTACTGACATGTGATTCATCATATCATCATCACAATTCCAATGTGGTGTGTTCTTTTTCTATACAGAAGTGTTAAGTGCATAAGACTTAAAATGCTATGAGAAGGCCACAGCTGAATGGGAGAATAATTCTTAACCTGTATGGAAAAGTTGACTAGGACTTGAATGAAATAAACGTGTGTGCGGTACCCATGAATACAATGTGGTTTAGTAAAGGAGAGAAAAACCTGAGAGTATTGGAAGAATATATAGTGACAGGCTCTACAGTTATTGTAGTGAAGATTGTCTCAGGCTTCTGGATCTGGCAACAAAACATTTGCATTTTATTGCCATTTAATTTATAAATGCCACTTTATATTTAACTGCCAAATTTCCTTTAAAAAATAGACTCATGTCAGGGCACTGGGCTGGCTCAGTTGGAAGAGAATTTGACTCTTGATCTTGTAGTCGCGGTTAAGAGCTCCACGTTGGATGTAGAGATTACAAAAACAAACAAACTCATGTCCTCACTTGCTTTTAACCTTTTTTAAAAAATCAAGAGTCACAGAAAAGTTAACTGGCTTATTATTTACCAAATAAATGCTTAATAGAGACAAATTTGAAACATCTCCAGATCCAAACCAAGCACGGATTTTATTTGATACACCTGCCTCCAAGGCTGTCCTTTCCAGACAGTTATGTTTTATTGTTGCTATTCTAAATCCCATTTTGGAACTTGAATTTTTTTTCCTTCGTCACGTACCTATTATCGCTGAGCAATCTGTACTGTCCAGAAATGCTCAACTGAAAGTGGAAAAACACAGAAACTTGGAAAGTATGAGTAGGTTAATGGCTAAGTAACAGCAGAAGTTCTCACAGGTGCTCAAGAGAGTGGAACAGGGGAGAACAAGGATCGATTTTCTTGCTTACAATTACATTGACTTTTTCTTCACAATGAAGAACATAGAGTTTCAACTTTAAATCTGGGACTATAAGAGGTTGTTAACTATATATTTACAGCCTTCTGGTTTCATGAGTTTATATTTTAGCCCTGAAAATTGGCTGCGTCTTTGTGCTAACTATAAGAGGCTTGCATTTTTCTTGAGCATACCGAGCACAAGAATGATGAATACTGTCGAGTAAGGAAAACCGAATTCCCTACACTTGTTCCAACTTTGACCTTGGAGAAGACAGAAAGTTTTCTCATTAGGTATTGTTTATGGTTCATATGTTCAGATGAAGCAAGTTAGTAAATCTGTCAGAAAAATTCCATGTTTCTCAGGAACATCCCATCAAATAATAGGAATATATACATGTCATGTATTTGAAACTCTGTGTTTTTGTTTTTGGTGTTTTAAGCTTCAGTTTATGTGCCTGTTGATATGTGAGAGTCTTTCTTTTTGGAAGTCCAAACAGATTGAAAAACAAATTGTGAAATCACATGACACTCAGAAATATTGCATCACTCTACCCCCTCCCCCCCACATTCCCCTCCCACTTGTCTCAAAAGATTTCCTAACAACTGAGAGCACCATCACTGTGAGGACACTGACATTTAAAAAGATGAAGAGGTGTTTTTTAGAGTTCCCCAAAGCATTTACTTTTACAAATCTTAAATGCAATGAATTGACCACTGGAAATTAACTTAATATATGCTTGTGTTTTATTCCATTGCAAACACAACTGAAAAGAACACTTGTTTTGTGTTAAAACAGTATTAAGATGCCGTTTTTTTAAAGCCAAGTGATTTGAGAGTTTTAGTTAGCTTGTTTGTTTTTAAAGATTTTATTTATTCGTTTTGAGATAGAGAGAGCACACAAGCCAGGGGGAGGGGCAGCGGGAGAGGGAGAAGCAGACACCCCGCTGAGCACTCGGGGTGGGGGGGGAGGGGGGGCGCTTGATCCCAGGACCCTGAGATCATGATGGCAGACGCTTAACTGACTGAGCCACCCAGGTGCCCCTAGATGGCATTTATTTTGCGATCTCTTTCAGTATTTGAGTTGTAGGAAACAAAGAAGTAGAGTTAGAAGAACTGGTTCTAGTAATTTAAAAATCATAGTGAAGAAGTCGTAATGTTCTCAATTCTGGTTGCCTTTCCCAGGACGGTGAGTAAGTCCATGCTCATGGTGGGTGGATCCATAAGAGGCAGGTTCAGCAACAACAGCTTTTTTGATAGAGAGCCCGAGAGCTGGAGAATTTCAAAGTAGATTAGCTGTGTTATAGTCAGTGGATGAACCCCCAAAGAGAATGCTAGTGCACACTGAGTTTTGACATTTTATTCGCCAGTTATCATTTATTAATATATTATTGGTCCCTGCCATAATAGCTATTATTGTTATTACTATTATTATCTGCTCTGCTCATTGTTACATTTCCACTACAGAAAGGAGGACTTGGCACATAAAAGGCAATCAATAAGTATTTATTGAATGAATGGATGATTCCATTAAGAGATAGGAATTACCACCTAAAGAAGAGTATTTTTCACTTACTATATAAAAACAGTACTCGATAATTAGCTATATTTAATTTATTTTCTTTCAGACCCTTCCTTGCTAAAACTTTACTTTTCTTCTATCTCTACCACCAAGACTCAGTGAAGTTAGACACTCAGCTTCAAGTTAATTTCCTCCTATTTGTGGATGTCAACCATGTATATGCCTTTCAGCCAGTGTAATCTTTCCAAGTTCTTGTTGACTGTAAGAGCTTGAAAGCTCTTTATTGTTGAAGGAATGAGAAGACTGACATCCATTGTGTCTCAGTTGGTGACAGAAATGTGTGACACTGAACAAGGCCTTTATCCTCTGTTTATCCATCTGGAAAATGAGAACAACAATACTCACTAGTCTGGTATGGAGGTGATTGCCAAGGACTTTGTGATCCACACAGGGAAGGTGATATTTTAGTTGCTACATATTACAGATGTTTCCCTTTGATTAATTGGGTGTTCAGGTACTGGAGCACTTTCAGAGATGTTAAGCAAAGAAAAAGAAAAAAGAGAAAGAGGAAGCAAAAGCAGAGATTGGTTTACAGATTTAAAATAATGTTTACATGCTTCCTTAATGCTTTAACTTTACATTTGATAATCTACAGTCAGAGATTAGAGATAATTTAGTACAGTGCTTTTTAACCAGGCAGTGCCCACACTCCCCTGTGGAAGCTTTGAGTCTACACATGCCTTGGGCCCACCTTATTTTCCCTTGATTAAGAACCAGGGTTCCAGACCAACCTCTTTTTTTATGAAGGAGAACACTGAGGGACAGCTGGTAAATGTCATATCAGGACTAAAATCCTCCTCTTCTGACTTCTGATGGGTTTTTATTTACATACAATATGAGGTATCTAATCTGTTAGTTTAATATATATATAATTATTATTTTTTAAAGATTTTATTTATTTGACAGACAGAGATCACAAGTAGGCAGAGGAACAGGCAGGGGGGGGGGGAAGCAGGCTCCCCGCTGAGCAGAGAGCCCAATGTGGGGCTTGATCCCAGCACCCTGAGATCACAGCCTGAGCCGAAGGTGGAGTCTTAACCCACTGAGTCACCCAGGCGCCCCTAATTATTATTTTTTAACTCAGGGCTTGAACTCATGATCCTGAGAGCAAGGCCTGAGCTGAGATTAAGAGTCAGATGCTTAACCAACTGAGCCACCCAGGAGTATATTTTAAGTTAACTTTGTAGATACAACTTTGCAGTAATCCCTGGAAGTTTAATTACTTGTGTTACTTTACAGTTTATAGCTATTTTACCCTTTTAACATTTTTTTTTATCTATAAAGCCTTCTGAGATTCACCTAGTTATAAATAAATTCAACCCCTTATAAGCTTTCAAAGCACATTCAGCTTGTATTCGATCACTTGTCACTCCGTATGGTCCTGTATTAAAGAATTTAATGTGGAACTTTTGTTTCCCTGCTTTGTGAGCTCTTGGAGATAGAAGTCAACATGCTCATTATCTTGAAGACATAAGAACAATTAAAAGTTTGTGCATCAGGTGATGTTTGAGGCCAGCGGTTCTCAAATTTTAGCAAGCATCAGAAATTGTTGGAGTGCTTATTAAAGTATTTATTGCTGTCCCCCCAGCCCCGCTTCTGAGTCTGGGGTGAGATGAAGAATTTCCATTTCAAGCAAGTTCCCAAATGATGCCACTCTTCTCCTACTTGAGTATTTGCTACTACTCCAGTATGTAGGTTCTTTTATTCTCATTTTCACAGAAGTCACACAGTCAGTGAGAGAGAAAAGACTGGAGCCTCATCTCTTGATGCCTAGTACTGTGGTCTTTCCTTTACACACCCTTCTCCTTATCTTGGAATTCCTTGTATGCATCAGAAGAAATGCCTGCAGGAAGGGTACCTGACTGTGAAGCAAGCTACTCTTCATCTCAGGACTGTGAATTCAAGCCTCACCTTGGCTGTAGAGATTACTTTAAAAAAAAAATCTTAAAAAAAAAAAAAAAGGAAAAGAAATGCATGCAAGAGATAATTGCTATTAGAATGGAGATAAACCACCCAGGTTCAGTTATCATCTTGAGCAAATTAACTTACCCGTCCTTCTGTGTGTGTTAGTTTTCTCATCTGTAAATTGGGAATTCGCAATATTTACCTGTAGTGCACATTATAGTTAACTCTCCTATATTCGATCTGTTCTTTTTTCACTATGTAGTAGGCATTGTGGTGCAGAGAATTGCCCCAGCACCAGGAGTAAATTATGATTCATCCAAATCAATCAAGATAATCATAATTCTCTGGATCACAAGATGAGTTAATCATACCATAGTACTCCCCTCCACCCCCAACTCTACCCCCAATAGCTACTGTTTAAGAGATAAGCATCAGTCTAAAGGTGGATCATAAGGAGAAGACAATTTTTTTTTTTCATTTTTTTCATTGTTGGTAGAGTACTCTTTCACCTTTGCTAGATCTCAGTAAGGAAGCATGTTTTCTGCTAATGGCCATGCTACAGCGGAAAACTGGTGTTAGGAAACCAGCGCTGGATGTAAGGGCAGCTATAGGACATAGAAACCTGGTGACAGTATGAAGCCACTAGATTTGTCAACCAGTTCAGAAGCTGCTCTCTGTCTAGACTACCAGTTATGTGAACCAACAAGTGCCTGTATTGTTTTAGTCAGTTGGAGATATTTTTCCCCTGTAACTTAAGAGTCAAACACCCTAGCTGATAACCTATCTTAAAGGATTCCTGTAAGAATTAAATGACATAATGCATAAAAAGGGCTTGGCATTAATTAGGATGTAATAGGTATGAATTAAATATCCTTATCAGGGAAGTTACTAGGTCCAAGTAAAAAAATATATACATATTGATATTACATATTATTGGTCTCCTTTCACATTCTTCTTTATCAAAAGCACAAGTGGCCTTAAATGCCCTTGTCAGCTCCCGACCAAAAGCTTCCTTGGAGGTGTTTTCACTAGCAGGATTAGAGAAGCCAAAATAACCAGGTGAGTATTTTTGACCATGATAGAGAACTTGGCTGTAACAGGACAAGATTATTCTGAGATTTATAGAATCACAGAACAACAGGTTAATTTTAGTAAAGAGATTGACAAAATAAGGGGATGGATAGGTGTTGCTATCTCTAATCATAGCTGAAAAAAACCTACTCGGCGTGAATTGCCGCCAGTCTCGTACAGAGATGGATCGCATCCAAACCTGGTGCTCACATTACATGTAGTGGATGTTTGTTCTTTTGGCTGTCCAGCATGCCACCCTTTCTTTTAGGGCACTGTCCTTCCACTACATCAGACATGTGATTCCTTTGGGGCTGCCAAATAACATGTAGTTTCCGTTATTACTAGGCCAGAATAAAATTATGGTTTTTTAATAATTACATTTATAGTCATTGACCCACCCCAAGCATATTAAAATTCACATTAAAAAATATTTTATTTATTTGAGAGAGAGAGAGAGAACAGCAGAGGGAGAGGGAAAAGCAGGCTCCCCGCAGAGCAGGGAGTCCTGTGTGCGTCTCCATCCCAGGGCCCTGGAATCATGACCTGAGCCAAAGGCCATGCTTAACTGACTGAGCCACCCAGGCGCGCCTAAAATTCAAGTTTTAAAAGGAAGCAAGAAAGGCTAAGTAGAGGACACATAACCTTTGGTCAGTAGATGATTCTATTATATCATAATTCTAGGATCTGGAATACCCTGTCAGTGTATTAGACCGAAAAAAAAAATTGTAAGAATTTACTTGGGAGAGAGGGAGTAGATCCATCTCAAATTAAAAAAGTATGAATTTGAGGGTACATTTTAGAGGGGAAGAAGCTTGCAAGTCACCAGAACATGCCCCAGACTCGTGTGTGGTATGTGTGTGTGTGTGTCTTGGTAGTGATTTTGTGTCATTGCCTCATTGTTGGCACTTTGTCAGTACTCAAGAAAACCAGATTGAAAATTTGGAATCTGTGCTTCAGTGGATTGAAACTGACCTCTAGTCACTAAGGAAAAATCAAAACAAAACACAAGAATTTAGAGAGGATATTTTTCTGCCAACAAATAATTTTTCCTTGATGTTATTTCTTAGTTGGGCCAATATTTCAATGGAAAAAATAGATAGATTGGTCAAGAGTTCAGTATAATTTTTTGTGACATTTGACCTTAAGTGACATAATAAAATTAATGACAGAAAATAGTATTCTTTCATATGGATGCATGTGTGACTATTGGTCTCACATAGAATATTTAAGAGGAAAAAGCAGAAAGGATCATCTGATGGCATTTTGTTTTATTTGAAATGTTAACTCTTAAGCTAATTTATTTGTTCAATTAATATTTTTGCCAGGTACTGTTATAATCACTTGGGATATATCAATGAACAGACCAAAAACGGTAACAAAACTGTACATGGAGTTGAGGGTTTAAAATTTTGTTGTGCTTCTGAGATCTGTGAGCTAATTTATTTGTTTGCTGTAATTGTTATAATGATTCTTGGCTAAATAGCTTTTTATAATGCCTTGTTTTTGAAAACTTCAGTTAGGGTCTAACTTCCCATTCTTTGTTGAGCCAAATGATACAATGGCAGGGGGTGGCGGTGGGGGGAGGTGCTTGGGAAGCTCAGAAGAGGTTAAACAGGGGCAGACTCTGGGGTAATTTGGAGGAAACAGAAGGAAAGTATCATCCGAGTAAGGAAGAAGCTATGTGAAGGGAGTTGTTGGATTTCTATACAAAGGGGAACTCTGAGGGAAATTGGTCAAGGTTTGAATGATGAATTATCTTTTGGTGTGAGGTACCTTTTTTTTTTTTTTTAAGATTTAGAGAGAGGAGGGAGAGAGAAAACAAGCAAGGTGAGTAGCAAGCAGAAGGAGAGGGAGAACCAGACTCCTACAGAAGAGGAAGAGCCCCATGTGGGACTCAGTCTCAGCACCCTGTATCATAACCTGAGCGAAAGGCAGTTGCTTAACCACCTGAGCCACCCAGGAACTCCTGAGTGACTGAGGTGATTCTAATGCCTTAGCAGCCTGCATTAGCAAACCAAAACCTAAGCCTCTAATGCCTCAAGGTTAAGAAATTGAAACAAAGAACAACCAATCACAGTCAGGCTTTCCCCAAACAAGGCAAACACTTAAGCTATAGACTATCAAATAGTTCTCTTGCTTTTCCGCCTCTTTTCTAGAAAAGTCTTTCTCTTAGCTCTTGTCCATAGAGTCCTCCTGACCACTTCTGGTCTGGCCCTGGCCAATTTGATGCAATTTCTGCTCAAATAAACTCCTAAAATTTGTAGTATGCCTCTATTTATCTTATAATGCTAGTTATATTGGGGTTACATATCATTTGTTAAAACATTCAACATTATGTAATTTTACATTTGGGGAAGAAATATTAGTATCATAAATTAGACATAAGAAAGTAACCTAAACAGTCTCTTCTTGACAGGGAATTTCAACTGGAGGTCAATTTAAAATTTTTACAATGCGCAAGGAGAGCATGGATTTGGAAAGGCTGTGACACCAACCCATGGAATTCCATCATTAAACATAAAGCCACTGGTCAGACGCTGGAAACACTGCTGGCCTTATGGGATATCACCCAAGTAATAGTAGTCGAAGGAGTAATAGTAATGAGATTAAGAGAAGCTGTAGTAGTGATAGCTTTGTAGTAGTGATAGCTTCTATTTATAAGGAGCCTCCTGTGTGCCAAGGACCATTCTAGACATTGTCTCATTGATTTTTTTTTTTTCTTTTAAGTAGGCTCCACGTTCAGCATGGAGTCCAAGGTGGGGCTGGAACTTACGACACTGAGATCAAGACCTGAGCCATGATCAAGAGTCAGATGCACCACCCAGTTGCCCCTTGTTTCATTGATTTCTCACGACTCTGTGAGGTGGGTAAATTACTTGCTCAGTGTTAGTCAGATTTGCAGTCATTTTTTGACACACCTTTTGGGTATGGACCCCAGGGGAATAAAACAGTCTGTCATTCAGGATTCTGGCCTATTCTTTGACAGACAACAAAGAACCTTTTACTCTCAGAGAGGGTTCTCAGGACTTCTGATGTTGACCGGCAATCAGAATAGGCCTCCTTGGTTCTAGAACTTCCCTGATGAAGAGCCAATATGTATCCTGGAGCACTACTGACTTCCAGATGCACTGAGGGCCACAAACCTTTAGTCCATTTGGAATTGACACTGTGAAAGAAAACAAATAGCTGGATATTTTCATCTTCCCTTGAAAATACAATAAGAAATAATTGTGAGGTGACTTCTTTAATTCCCTCCCTTTCCTATCTCCTTCCATCTTTCCTCCCTTCTTTCTGTCTTTTTGTTTTTCGTTCTTGCTTTCACATACCTGATATTCAAACAAGTGTTGAGGGGCTCCTTTATGCCAGGCCAAGTGCTAGACGCTGGGGCAGCATGATTGTGGTCTAATAAGAAATACATATTTTGGTCTTCTTCCCTGGTTCCTGGCACAGAGCCCCTAAAACTAAGAAAAGTTGGAATTCCTTGAGTAATACTGGTGACAGGAGCATCTTTTGTTATTCATAATAAGCCCCTTTCAACCATACTTGAGTTTATGGTAATGAGATGACTCTTAGAAGGAGGAGGCTGATTGCCACAGGCTCCAGTCAGGTGATTTAAGGGTTGGAACTTCCCTCCAGGGAGGAGAGGGACTGGAGAATGACTTAATCACTAATGGTCAAGGATTTAGTCAATCATGTCTACACAGTGAAATCTCCATAAAAACCTTAAGTTATGGAGTTCCAAGAGGGTCCACATCCATGAACACATCCAGGTGCTGGGAGGGTGGCGTATCCAGGGAGGGGATGGGAGCAGCACACCCCTCCGTCTACCCATAGCTTTCTTTATGTATCTCTTCCATCTGGCTGTTGCTGAGTTCTAGCCTTTATTATAAACTGGTAAATGTCAATGGAGTAATTTTCTGAATTGTTTGAGCTCTTCTGGCTAATTTTCAAACCCAAGGAGGAAGTGGTAGAAAAGTTCAGTTTATATGCAGTTGATCAGAAGTGCAGGTGACAACCTGGGTCTTAACTATCGAGGTCTGAAGTGGAGTATTGTGGGACTGATCCCTTAAACTGTGGGTATGTGCTAATTCTGGCCAATGACTGTCAGAATTGAGTTAAATGGTAGGATAGTCAGTAACTGCTGAGAATTGGAGAATTCCTTGGTGTGGAGAAACCCACACATCTGGTGTCAGAAATGTCCTGTGGGCAAAGAGGAAACAAGTTTTCCTTTAGCTGATGTTCCTTTTAATTGTGTAGAAAGCACAGTCTTTGCCCCTGGAGAGGAGAACTGAATTTCCATCCAGTGCACATCGTAAGCAGCATGAGGTCAGGAGCCGTATGTCTCGTTTGCCATGTATCCTCTATGTTGACCGGGACATGGCAGTAAGCACGTGCTCAAAAAATACATTGCATGAATGAATACAAGTCTAGTATTGCCTCACTAATGAAAGGGTACACTTGAAACGTCATCTGGTTAATGGCACCCTACAGACTGCCCAAACTGCCCTCAAGAAAACCAGAAGCAGCATGAACTTGGATCCTGAGAGTGGTCATCTGGAATACATACCTTACGAAAAAGTAAGGATATGCAGCTTGAGTAATGAGACACTCAGTTTGCAAATACCACATGTTCGTTTTCATGTTGCTAAAGACTCTTTGCTAGGAAACGAAACACTTGTAATTTAATATGTAATGTTCTCAGAGTCCGAGGCCAAACCACCTCAAGTCGTGAACGCTTTGGCTCTGAAGAGCCCGTCAGGGTCAGGGCAGGGCAGTACTTGGCCTAATACCCCTCCAGAATAAACCAAACAGCTACAGGAAGTGGTTTCCGTGATTCAGTAGGTGGCACACTTCCTTTTGAGTCAGAACTGAATCATGGCCGTGAGAGACAAAAAGGACCTATTTCTTTATCCCATACTTTTTTCCCTATTCCCAATAGTAAATTTATCACAGTCTGTCATATGACATATCCTGTTTAGTTTAATGTGTTTCACCAGAAAAGAAAAAAAATGCAAATCAACTACAAGGAGGCAAGAAGAGACTGGGAAACACAGCAGATGGAAATGAATCCAAGCATCATTCTTTGACCGGAGGGCCATATTCTCCGAGGAGATTGAAAGAAAAGCCATAATCTGATTTCACTGGGGTCATCAAGGCCCCTGGTTCTCTCGACTCGAATCTGACCCATTTCCAGTGGAAGCAATTAGATCACACTTACATAAACCGTGTTGCTTTAAATGGCTCTGCTCTCCTCCTCACTCACTGACCCTGGCTTCCTCCCTGGCCTGTCTGCTGGAAGGCTCCGCTGGTGTTGTCCCAAGCATGGCCCTCGTTCAGCTGTGGGTGAAATGATCCTGTTCTGAATGTACTGAATGCTGCTGGCAATGCTGTAAATTGTTTTGAGGCTTAAGGAAAAACCCCCTGGATATCAGCAAGTCATAAAAACAGACATATTTTCTCAGTGTGTCTTTTATTTTTCAATATTTATAGTTCTGGGAATGTAAACATTCTTATCCATATTTTCATCGGATAAACTTGGTATTATTGTATCTTTGTTGCTTCCTCCTACCCCAGTTCCTTCCGATTGGCTTCATGTCTCAAAACAAAGATTCAGAAACTCATGCTATATGTCCTGTTTATATCACTCTTGGAAGATTGATAATCGGACTGGAATAAAAATCTAACTGCCATGGGGGCACCTGGGTGGCGCAGTTGGTTAAGCGACCCATTTGGTTTCGGCTCAGGTCGTGATCTCAGGGTTGTGAGATCAAGCCCTGCATTGGGTTCCACACTCCTCGCTCTGCTCCGAGTATATCTGGAATTCTCTCTCTCCCTCTACTTGGTTCATGTGCGCATGCACGCTCACTGTCTCTCTAAAATAAAATAAAATCTTAAAAAGAAACGATATTGCCACGTTAGTATTCTGCAGCTGCTTCTGTGAACTATTCCAGTTGTTTGAAGAACACAGGATTCAAAATCACATAGACCTGTGTTCAGATTCAAGCTCAACAAAAAATTGCACAGCTCTGTGACCTTAGGGAAGTCTCTTAACCTCTCTGAGCCGTAATTTCCTTAGTCCATAAAATGGGACTCTAGCATAAGAACAATATGACTGTGAGAACTAAATAAAGCTTTTACATAGTGCCGAGAACAGCTCCTAGCTCATATTTGGTGTTTAAAATAAGCTAGTGCCCTTTCTCTTTATTTACAATACCTTTCCATTGGGAGGTAAGAACAGCACTTGGACAGGACAGCTGCATGCGCACGCTGAGTCTTACCCTTCCCAAAGACGTCAGTCCCATCCAGCTCCTTTAGCACTTTCATCAACAGCACCTGTAGCACATGTGATATCAAATGGTATCCTTAATGGAGTGATGGAGAAGCCCAGCCAGGAAGCAGGCTTTAAAGCCAAAGCCAGCTCTTCGGGACAGGACAGTTGTGGCTGATAGATGACAGCCAAATGTGAAGGGAGTCCTCATCTGACACACGGAAGAGAGCACCTAGAGGATGGGCAGGGAAAAGAACTGTGGCCGGCACTCATGGCCAGACAGAGCTGCCGCCAGTCCCAGGTCAAACAGGGCAAAGGCTGGCAGACAGGTGGAAATGCGAATACACTGTTGGATTTGAAACGCCCTTCTAAAACAGCCATCCTTTCACATCCCTTCAATTCCTCCCACACAGCCATACGGAGAGGGTGATGGCTTTTAGAGAAGAGGAGTGGTAGCCCCCCAGAATTAAGGTCAAAAGATCATTTTGTACTCACCTTAGAGCCATCCCTTTGTATATATATGGTGGTTGCCTGGTTTCCTGGTTTCCTGACTGTCCCTTCCCCTGGACTGTGAGCTCCTAAAAGGCAAGCAGTGTGTCTTGTTTTTGAACCAGCCCTTACCTGTAGCTCCATCCCTAACCCATAACAGATGCTCCACCAATGTTTGTTGACATCAAAGAAATATAAGAAAGTCTGATCAGAAGGACCACAAGAAAACTTCCAATAGGAGTTGATGGCCTCTGGGGCCGGAAGTCTCACAGGAGTACTGGCTGGATAGGCCAGTTTTGAGGAAAAGAGCCAGATGTCTGAACCCCAGTGTGAGAATATGGGGAAAAGAGGCCAGAAGCATTTTTGAAAACTGCACTTGTGGGCAGTCCGAGCTAGACATGACTTCTGGAGGTCTGGCCATTGTCTCAGTGGAGTGTTGATCGCATGTGTGCTGGAGGCTTCTGTTTAAATAACTACCGGAGTGGGGTGACTCAGCAGCCAGAGGATGGGGCGCTCTCAGGCTGTCTCCTCCTTCAAGTGACAAATCACATTGCCCTGGGTGTCTGTGGCGGTCTCTGATATGACACATGATAGCTCCTCTCTTGCCAGCTCATCAGCCAGGGTGCCAAGTCACCCATTACTAATCTGGAGACTGACAAATTATTTGACAGGCATGATCTCATGCCCCAAGCCTGGAGACGTCTCTTTAAAATGGACTTTTAGGGGCGTCTGGGTGGCTCAGTGGGTTAAAGCCTCTGCCTTCAGCTCAGGTCATGATCCCAGGGTCCTGGGATCAAGCCCCGCATCGGGCTCTCTGCTCAGCAGGGAGCCTGCTTCCTCCTCTCTCTCTCTGCCTGCCTCTCTGCCTACTTGTAATCTCTGTCAAATAAAGTAAATAAATCTTTAAAATGGACTTTTATCAATGGATTCCGTTTCTGAAATGTAGAGGCTGCTTGTAAAATTTTATTCTATCTCTCCATCAAGGACGTCTGATTAATGTCAGAATAAAGTCAAATTTTGATATCCTGGCCACTGAAGTCCTGGAACTGATCTACACCTGCTCTCCTGGCCCCATAGACCTTAACTATGCTTTGTTTCTTGTTTTCCCTTAACACTGGCTGGCTACTTCTTGTTTCTTTTTTTCATCCCCAGCAGATAAACGGCAGCAGGGCAAAGCTTTAAGAAAGAGCCCTCAGAGGAAATCCTATCTAGTGGCTATTTCCTGAGAACTGCGGGAAGTTACCATTATTAAAATTTAATGGCATGTTGGTCATGAACTAACAGTGTTCTCTGGATTTTTTGTTTGACAAATGCTGATCACCTTACAAGTAGGAATCCGAGAATAGCTCACATACAAGAATCAAAAATTGCAGGAGGCCATGAATGAAAATCTGTGAATTGGACCAGCTGCAAAGTGTTCTGCCTGAAAAGAACGAAGTAAGATTTTACACTTTATTCTTCCGCTCTCTTAGGTGCTTACATGTCTGCGGGACTGATACCAACCTTCAGATCCCATTTTTGCAACCCACGGCTCAGATGAAGGAAGTAACCTATACTGTCCATAATGCCACTCTTCGCCTCTGATGCCACCTTCTGCCCACACTCCAGACAGCTTGCCCAATGAGGATTCTCTCCACTGCCATCAGTAAATAGAGTTCCTGGTGAGCAATGTGCTCACACATTCTGTTTCCTCAGAGCTTGGCTCAGTGGGTCCAGGACAGGTAGTGGTGCTTACTACTGTTCATTCAATTTGAATTTGAGAGAGGACCTCACCACTTGTTTCCATCCTCTCTGTAGATTGTATTCAAGAATAATGGTGAATTGTGGTTTCTGTATTTACCTTCCAGGGTTTTTATTGTTACCCTGATTATTATTCACAATAATAATTTCTGTTGTCAGACGGTGGTAACTCTACAAGTCCCCTTTTGAGTCCAGAGAAATGTTGTTCCACTTGAGATAAATGGGTAACAGAAAATTTTCAGAAAAATTTGTGATTCTAATTCACTTCCAAAGTTTACTTTTTCCACTTTGAGCTATGAGTCCTTAGGAAATCCATTTTGGATTGCTTATGATTTTTAACACTATTGAAAAATGAAATAAAAACAATACTTTATTTCATGAGTTTATTATAGATGTTTAAAAATGTGTAGGTAAGCACACAGAAGAAACTCTGCAACTTCTATAGTCTCCGAAAGCAAAAATAACCACAATTAATATTTTTGAGTTTTTCCATGTCTCAGGAATTCTGCTGAACATGTTACGTTGTTACCTATTTTTTAAAATTTAGTAATAGTGGGGTGCCTGGGTGGCTCAGTGGTTGAGGCCTCTGCTTTTGGCTCAGGTCATGATCCCAGGGTCCTGGGATCGAGCCCTGCATTGGGCTCTCTGCTCAGCGGGGAGCCTGCTTCCTCCTCTCTCTCTCTCTGCCTGCCTCTCTGCCTACTTGTGATCTGTCTGTCAAATAAATAAAAAAATAAAATAAAATAAAATTTAATAATAGTTGATGTACCTCTTTCAACAACAATTTAATTGCTATAGTGAATTATTGTTTTATGGCTTTTTCATAATATATTTAACTAAGCTTCCTTACACTTCTCATTATTATACAAATGCTCCAAAGACACTTTTGTAAATAAATGTTTGTCTGAATCTCTTGTTAAGCCCTATAAGTAGTGTCTCTGAATTGAGGTCATGATTTTTCTTAGATTTCTTTTTTTTTAGTATGTGGTAAAATTTACCTTAGAAAATTTGTATCAATTTATACTCCTGTAGTGGTGTAGATTTTTTTTTTTTTTTAGTGGTGTAGATTTTTTAGAATCACCATGACAATCTTTGCAGCAAAATACCTTTAAAATAAACGTCTGTCTGTCTGTCTGTGAACTAATGTTTATTGATCATCATCCTAAGTTATTGATCATCATCCTAAGTTATTGATCATCATCCTAAGTGCCATGCACTGCTCTGGGTACTGAAAGAGTGATGAGGTAGGCAAAGACCTTCTCAGCTTAAATTTTATTATTGAATGAACAAGCAGATAATATCGTTTCAGGCTGGGATATATGCTGTGAAGAAGAATAAAGCAGTGTGTATATGCATTTGTGTGAGAGTAAGGTGGGGTAAATGTATCACTATTTTAGACAGATGGTCAGGTAAAGCCCTATATAAAGATTTAATATCAAAATAGAAAAGGTTTCTTAAACTGATACCTGATTGTTTTAGAAAACTCTGAATGTGGACAAGTACAAAGAGAAAATAAAAAGTTACCTATAGTTCTAGCAATTTGGCTCCTATCTTTTTGGTTTCGGTTTCATCACACACACACACACACACACACACGCACACACACACACACATACATGCATGTGCGTCTGTATATTACTAAGATATTGCTGAGTGTACTATAAATATTTGCTCAGCATATGAAGACACTAATAGTCAGAAGTTTGTATGGCCAGTGAGAAGATACAATGAGAAGATACAGTGCTCAGAAACTCCGGGTTTTATTCCGTGGGTCAGTAGTTATCAAGAGTTTTGCAATTGCAACAACCATTGGCAATTTGGCTTAAAATATTTCCTTTCCCTCTTTTTCTTAAAAAGGCTTCATGATGTATATACAGGTTTGCTTTTTTCATTAAAGTGGGTAAAAATTCATTCCCCATGGCAGAAAAATCTTTAACAGGCTAGAGATCACTGGAGAAGCCACAGAAGGCCACAGGACAGGCTCTAGCAATCACAGTTTTGAGAGGAAAATACTAATAGGAAAAAATTTGCTAATGTAATCTTGCAGATTCTTGGAGCATATCCTCCCACCTCTGAAAACACCGCAGCCAATTCTCTGTCAGGCCTCTAAACAGCACCATTCTACTTCATAGTTGTAAAATGAGGAGTCTTTTCTGACACTTTTTTCCTCTTAGAGCCCATATCCACTGCATCAGCCAGTCCTGTCGGCTCTACCTTTACATGAAGTCCTGACTCCAGCCATGTCTCGCTATCTCTGTTGTAGCGGCTCTGGGGTGCACTGTACCACCATCTACTTGAATTCTCACAGACAACTCCTTACTGGTCTGGTTTTAAACTCTCCTTCTCCTTTCACTCCGCTGCTATAACCCCATAAGGCTCCCGCCCCATAAGACTATTTGAGCTCTTTGATGCCCTCCTTTCCACCAGTCCTGTCCACCTCGGAGCACTGAGCCAGAGGAGGGCAAAGAGCGAATCTGGAGGCGCAAATCAAAGAAATCCTTTAAAAATGTAAATCAGACAATGTTCTACCCACTCCAGACCCCGGAATGTGTGCCTGTCTCCTTCATTAGTGGGATACATTTTTTATCCTCTTGGTTTCCGAGTGGGGGGAGTAATTCCTAAATAGGATCCAAGCTTCTCTCTGTCTCTAGATACTCTGCTCCTGGGAAGACGGATTGACAAGTGTGGGACAGAAAACCATGTGTGGCGCTTCACCCCCCGGGGAGTGACAGCCGGCAGAAAGCAGGCGCTCTCTCCTGCTCTGTCATCATGTCAGTCTTTTCTCAGGCTGTCTTGGCCCTGCTGATGGATGCACTGATCACTGCTGCTTTCTGCCTGCTGCAAGCAAGTCCACTTGGTGAACCCAAAGCAGCAGCTACCAACTGCCTCACTAGGTAATGAAGCTGGTGTGTTGGCTTCCGTCTTTACTTTAGAACAGAATTTCTTACTTTATTCATTCATCTCATGTTTTTGGGGAGAATGCTCTATACCTATTACTGTTCCCCTACTCAGGATTCATGAGAGAGAGGGAGAAGGGGGAAAACAGATAAAAATGTCTTGCTTTATTTCACCCAGTTACTTAAAACCTGCATCGGGAAGATGGGTACAAGTTACTGGGGATCTGTTCCAAGGCTCATAGCTTGATTCAGAGTCAAGTTCTGATTAAAACAGAAAGATCTCATACAAGGCTCTTCCCGATACTGTGACGAAACTAATGTGTGCTCGCTTTTTAGCTGCAGATACAGACCACACTAGATGGAGTTGTTACACAAAGGCAACTTTCTTTGCAGCAAATAGGGAGATCATGGGGAGTAATTTCTAAAGCCACGGTTCCCTGAGCAGGGATAAAGGGGTTCCTTTTATTTGGGGTTTGTGAAAAATACTCAGAGGGAGAGTTTTGTCATTGTGTGTAAAAGGCAGGCAGAGGTTTGCCCGTGTGTCCTTAGACAGTCTGCCTGTACACGCACTGTATGTTATGTTACTGAAGCTCACGCCTCTCCCAGGGCAGGGACCCTAACATTCTAATGAAGTTGTGATAACTGTCGGGCACTTTATGGCTCAGCTTTGCAAGCATTACTCTGGTGGTCACGCTCTAATTTGTCTGGGCCAGGAGGAGTTTGTTTCTTTTCCAGTTCCAGAAGTTTATTAGTTAGTTTCTAAGAAGTAAAACTGATAGACTTAACGTCTTTCTGTCTTGCTGGTGACCACATGATCTTTGCTCTTTCTGTCCTCATCTCCCATCACACTCTTTTTCTCCATTTCGTTGGCTTTTTAAAAATATTTTATTTATTGGGGCGCCTGGGTGGCTCAGTGGGTTAAAGCCTCTGCCTTCAGCTCAGGTCATGATCTCGGGGTCCTGGGATCGAGTCCCGCATCGGGCTCTCTGCTCAGCAGGGAGCCTGCTTCCTCCTCTCTCTCTCTGCCTGCCTCTCTGTCTACTTGTGATCCCTCTCTCTGTCAAATAAAATAAAAAATTAAAAAAAATAAAAATAAAAATAAAAATATTTTATTTATGTATTTATGTGAGAGAGACAAAGAGCAGGGTGGAGGAGGCAGAGGGAGATGGGGAGGGAGAAGCAGACCCCCTGCTGAGCAGGGAGCCCAATGCGATGCCGGCACAATCCTGGGACTTTGG
This sequence comes from Martes martes, assembly GCF_963455335.1. NCBI lineage: Eukaryota > Metazoa > Chordata > Mammalia > Carnivora > Mustelidae > Martes > Martes martes. Next base: position 52,016,187 of record NC_137892.1, on the reverse strand, counting down.
GATCATGACCAGAGCTGAAGGCAGACACTTAACTGACTGAGCCACCCAGGTGCCCCTTCCTTGCTTTCTTTAAATGTGTGATACACGCTCCTGCTTCTGTCCTTTGTACATACAGTTCCCTGCACACAGACCACTCCTCCCCTCCATGGTCCCCATGATCTGATCTCTCATTTCTGTCAGGGGTCTGCTCAAATGTCACTGTCACCGTGAGGCTTCTTCCATCCACCTATATAAAATGAATCTCCCGCCCCCACCAACTTCTGTTTTCAGTCTATTTCTTTTACCTAGTTTTTCTTCATATCACTTATTACCACTACATGGATGTGTTCCATGTTTTAAAAAGTGACTGACACAGAGGAAGCACTTTGTGATGACAATGATCCTGACATTGAACATGCACGACATAATGCTTACTATCTGCCAGGCACTGTTCTAAGAGCTTTACAACTAATAACTCAGTAGTTTCATATCATATCACTTCATATCAGCTTCCCAAAGTGGGAACTGTTATCATCTACACTTTACAGATAAAGAGGCTGAGGCACAGAGAAGTTATGTAATCTGCCCAAGGTCACAGAACTTGTAAAAGTATGGGCAGAGGTTTAAACATACCGTTGGTCCCCTGTCAGCAGGGAGCCTGCTTCTCCCTCTGCCTGCTGCTCCCCCAGTTTGTGGTCTCTCTCTGACGAGTAAATGAATAAAATCTTTAAAAAAAAATGTACTTGTGCACAAGAACAGGGCCTTTGTTTTGTTCACATTCTGTCCCCAGGGAATAGCATAGTGCCTAGTATGAAAGTACTGATAAATGAATAAATGATATTATCTGCTTCTTGAGTTTTGAGGATTAAAAATATTAGTTTGAGCAAAGGGCATCAATCCTTGCCTGGTACATAGTTAGAGCTCACAAAGATTTTTTTAAAAAGGAACCTGCCTTGCGGTTACCTGTCTCCTATGATAGTACTCTATCTTCTGAGCAGTACTTAGATATTGTAGTGGGTTTTCAATTGCAGATTAGGAGAATAGTTCTCAAGCTTTGCTCTGATCTATTATTGCTGGACTCTGAGTTGGAGTCAAAATGGAATGGAATTTTCTCAGGAAAAAATGGAATTTTCTCAGCTCTCAGAAAAATCTCAAATAAGTGGATAGTATCTGAAATTTTGGATTTTTCTCTCATGAATTTTTCTTAGGACATCAACATTTGCATCTTCTCTGCTAGGACAAAAGTGAGCAAACAAGGAGCAAACAAATACTAACAGGAAAAGATGGAAACAGTCCTAACTGGAAACCAGGAAGCAGCTTTGTTTTATTTATAAGATCCAGGGAGTATGACTTATAACACTAACCCTGAATATTCTTGAAAAATACATAAAATACATAAAGTAAATAACACAAATAATTATGTATCTATTTGGTTATAGATACAGATACATACAGAAGTCTTTTTATACTAAATTCAGTTTTTTGGATTGGACTAAATATAGCTGTGTTTTATCATGTGGCATGAAGAGTACCTTGACTTCCAGGATGTTCTGCTTCCCCAACGAGAGAACTTTTGAACTTGGAGAGCAAGAACAAAGAACAAGTAGAAACCTAGCAAACTCAGTGTTAGAGGTTTCCCACTGGATCACTCACCACTTAGATGAGGACATCCACAAGGACCTTAGCACCACTGTATTTCCAGTGTAATTTTTGGTTTGTTGTTTCTCCTCCACCCACATGGAAGTCGTTCAGGTGTTTATAATACCAAGAAATGCAGTTCTACAATGTTACTCAGACACTATACAGATAATTCATAGACCATATATATATATATAAAATAGGACTTTTCCCTTGTTGGTAAAGCTTAAGAAAGAAAAACCAAGACACATTCTTTAAAACTTGCCTAGTAGTTTAGTATTATCTTGCTTAATTTGTTTTGGAAAGTAATAATGCAGACATTGGGTGGCAAGAAAAAGTTTGCAGCATAAGAGTAAAAATGTGAAAATAACATGTCATTTGAAGGGCCTAATTATGCTTTTGGAAAAGGCACTAAACTGTAGCTATTTTCATTAGTGGGCATTGACTGTGCAAATTCCCACTTCAATCGGGCCTTGCCATTGGCCCCCAAACCATGCCCTTCATGTAAATATTAGTGCAATTTCCACCGCAAGCATAAATCATGGGGATATTAACCAGATCTCCTTGAACAGTTCCACTCAGTTCCTCCTGGCTGTAATGAATCTCACCCAGCAGTCAGCTGAAACATGTTTATTTTAAAATATTTAAACATTTACTTGGTGCAAAATAAGGGAGCAGCAGCAGCACGTTTAATGGGAATTTTCTTAGCAAAAAGAGGAAAATGGATGTATGCATTTACAGTAAGTCCTTACCTCACAGAGAGACACATTCCAAATCTAAAAAAGAGGAAGATTAAAATCCCCCCAACCCAAAGTTGCAAAATCATTTCTTAAAAGAACCAAAACAAAGTCCTCCAAACTTGGAATGTCCCCTTTCCCTAATTTTCTTTTCCTCTTCATTGTTGGCCATTCCGTTTCTCTAGCCATTCTATCTCTTATCTTGGTAAATCCCTTTAGATCTTCACTATATATTTAAAAAAAAAAAAAAAAAAAAAAGGTTTCCTCCCACAGGCAGTGTTACTGAAAGCAGCCTAGTCTTACCAGTACCATCCAGGCAACTAAGGCAGTGATATGTCCTTTCAATGGAATGATTCCTGCTCACTTGAAGAATTAGCCAGTCTCCCAAGCAAAGAGCAAGACAGGTTAAGGTTAGCGGGTCTCTGGATCAGTCTGGGACCATCTCTATGTTCCTGGAGTGGTTTCTGCAAATTGTGCTTAATATGCATCAGAAAAATGTATTTAGATAGATCTAGAACTGGAGGAATCCTTGTTTAAAGTAGGGAAAAATAGGTAAACTATCACAAACAGCCACTTACTGTGAGCCTTGTCTTGTGATCACACCATACAGCTGCTTAGCCCTGGTGCTCGACCTCATGGAAGACGTGACTCAGCTTCTTTTGCGTATTAAACAATTCCAGTCACATTGCACTACAAAACAGATATTTCAGTAGCTCTGCTTTATATTTGTGGTTCATACTGCAAATAGCCAGTCCTGTTGCACCTGATTCTTGCCTAGAACGTAAGGCAAACGCAAAGCTCAATATATCTCAAGAGCCAATGCATACATCTTTTTTTTTTTTTTTTTGCTTACATCTCCATTCACTAAAAGCTTTGAACATTTAAAAAATGTTATGCAAAAATAACCTCGATGTTTCTATACAAAATGTAAAAGGATAGAAGACTGGTTAGCATTTCTAAAAATAAGGTTAGGAACGTTGCTCTTAAAATGTAATTACAAAGCCACCAGTGATTGTAGTGAATGAGGAAATTGCATTTGTAGCATGTAATTGGCATTGCCAGTGAATGCAGAGGTTTGTAAAATTTAATTGCTACTCTAATACTTGGACTACATCAGGTGATCATAAAGTAATTTCTAGAAAACTTTCAATACTAACTCATGCTCTGCAGTTGTGCATCCTGAATCATAAGGGATATTTTTAAATCCCAACTCAAGAATATGCCGTATTCTTTAAAGATAACAGTTGGCTTGGCCAAGACTAGCCAACTATTTCACTTTGAAGCTTAAAATTGTTTGCTGCTGCCTCATCATGTCTCATCTACTTTATTTCATACAATTCATAAAACTTAACCATGAAGAGCACATAGTATTGCATATATTCTGACATCTTTATGGATGAAAGTAAGAATGGGAAGAAAAGCAAGGGGCCAGCACTGTCTATGAATGCGCATTATCTATATCTACCCACTCACATCCAATTTACCACAAAGTTCTGTCTGTTCTTCATTAACGATCTTTCATCCTATTTGGTGCCCTCCCCCAGGCCTGGTGACCGCCCTCTGTCATCTGGCCTAGTGCAGAACCCCCTGACTGTCCCCCCTTTATGCTTCTCCTCCTTGAAATCTATTCTGCACATAACAGCCAAAGAGATACTTTAAAAATTTTAATCAGATTACCTGTCTCCCCTTCTTAAAACCTCGTAACAGCATCTCACTGCATTTAGAGGGAAATCCATACTTCCTGACGTGGCCCGCATTGTGCTTTTTGTCCTGTAGCTCCACATACCCTACCACACTGCATTTCAGTCATCATGTCCCAGCCGTGCACCAGTCTTTTCCGTTCCTTTAATATACAACTGCTTGCTGATCCCTCTGCCTGGACCAGTGTTCCTTTAGCCATGCAAAATACTCAATATTGATTATCTTCAGAGAGCAAAGCCATAGTTTAGCCATTCCCTTTGAGCCACTGGGTAGACATAGCTGGTTGACCGTGATCTATCTTCCTTTTGTTCTTGGGCATAGAGGAGACTCTGCTACTACGCAGCACGTTTGTAGTCAGTGGAGGCCATGTTGTTGTACTAGCTATGATGTGAGCATAAGTGAGATCTGTTAGTTCTGGGCTGAGTTGGTGGACCCTCTGACTTTTGCAAGACAGATTTGTCCATCACCATTCAGGTCTTGGTTCAAATGTCACCCACTCAGGGAGTCCCCTCACCCCAGCCCAGTCACGCTGCCCACATGACCTTGTTGGGTTTTTCCCTCCATTGCACTATTTACTATTTGAAGTCATTTATGTGTTTATTTAGTGTCCTCTCCACTGAAGATATTAAAATGTTAATTTTCATATGACAGGGACTTTTTTTTTTTTTTATCTTTTGCACTGTTATCTCCTCTGTCTAGTGCAGTGGCTGGCATGTAGCAGTGCTCAGGAAATATGTGTTAAATATACGAACAGAGTAGAAATAAGAAACATTCAACCCACTCTCACTCTTCGAGACTGCATACGTAATGGTAGACGAACATCATTCAGTCAGTCATTAATCCACATATCCAGCCATTCATTTACAAATCCATTCTGCTTTCACTGAGCACCTCCTACGAGTCAGGCACTGTACTAGACAAGCAAAAGTGAGTAACATGGGCTCCTAGCCATTGAGGCACCCCTATTGTGGTGGGACAGTAGGACATGTGAGACTATAATTATGTCCCATGTAGTATATGGTAAAATAGAGATTGGTGTAAACGTGCTATGGGAGTGACAGAGGAATTAGTGAAACTTCAGATTTGCTATTACACTAACAATATATGTTATGTAATACTTTGATAGAGTAAAAGTGCTAAATTGTGAAGCTTATGTTCTGCTATGATTACAGTGATCCTTCAGATATCCTCAGAAAAGTGTTACCACTCTAGTAAGATCTTCGAATAGTTTGGCAAATTCAAATTAACTCATATGCCATTTATTTATGTATAGCTTTATTTAAAGATTTATTTATTTTGGAGAGAGAGAGAGCACGTGCAAGTGGGGAGAGGAGAGGGAGAGAGAGAGTCCTTAAGCAAACTCGCCAGTGAGCGTGGAGCCTGCCCCAGGACCCCAAGATCATGACCTTCACCAAAATCAAGTCAGGCACCTAACTGACTGAGCTAGCAGATGCCCTGCCACTTATTTTAGTAGAAGTTCTATTTGTTTGTATATTCAGAGTATGATTGTTGTTATGCCCTGGCTCTGCCACTGGATGTTGAAATTCCTGTTCTTACAAATTGAATTTGTGAGCCTGGTTAGTAATTAAGTGTCTTTGTGCTTTGATTTTCCCACTGATATAAAGTGGTATCAAAAAATTCCTTCTATTAACTTAAGACTAATAATGTTTGGGGGCACCTGGATGGCTCAGTTTGTTAAGCGCCTGCCTTTGGCTCAGGTCATGATCCCGGGGTCCTGGGATCGAGCCCTACATCGGGCTCCCTGCTCAGCAGGGAAACCTGCTTCTCCCTCTCCTTCTGTCTGCCACTCTGTCTACTTGTGCTCCCTATCTCTCTGTCGAATAAATACATAAAATCTAAAAAAAAAAGACTAATAATGTTTGAATTAAGGTTTTAAATATGAAAAAAAGACCAAACAAAACTTTGTATGTCTTGGAATAATCATCCTTCCTTCCTTCCTTCCTTTTGTTTCATGTCTTAGAATATTTAAGTTGTCTTAAAGTAAATCTTTTTTAAAAAAATTATTTATTTCTTTATTTTATTATTATTTAAAAATTTTTTATTTAGGGACACCCGAGTGGCTGAGTTGGTTAAGCATCTACCTTTGGCTCAGGTCATGATCCTAGGGTCCTGAGATCGAGTTCCACATCAGGCTCTTTGCTTATCAGGGAACCTGCTTCTCCCTCTGCCTGCCACTGCCCCGACTGTGCTTACTCTCTCTCTCTCTCTCTCTAACAAATAAATAAATAAATAAATAAAAATCATTTAAAAATTTTTTAAAAATAAAATTTATATACGTGTGTGTGTGTGTGTGTGTGTGTGTGTGTGTGTATATGTATTTTTTTTTTTTTAAGTAATCTCTATACCCAATGTGGGGCTCAAACTCAGTCTGAGATAAAGAGTTACGTGCTATATCGACTGAGCCAGTTGGGTGCCTGGTCTTAAATGAAATCTTGAATTCTGCTTTGATATTTCGAGTGCGATGATCTTGAGAAAGATAATCTCACTAAATTCCAATTTCTGCAGGTGTAAATTTGGGTTGTTTGAAGAATCGAGTAAGTTAATAAGTATCCTTGGCACAACATAAGCCCTCAGTGAGTGGTAGCTGTATTGTTATTATTATTGTTTTATTCTTGAAATACAGTCAATTCTTATTATTCATGGATTCCACATTTACAAATTTGCCTACTCCTACAGTTTATTTATAATGCTAAAATCAATACCTGTGGCACTTCCACAGGTTTGCAGACATGGGTATGCCCAGAGTAGTGAACAATTGAGTTATCTGAAGGACATGTTTCTAACAGCAATCAAACAAGGAGACGCTGTGCCTTCTTATTTTAGCTCTTAGAGTGTAAAATGCCCTTTTTGTGGTCCATTTAGTGTCATGTTTTTCTCGATTTTGTGCCTTTTTTTTTTTTTTTTTGGGGCAATTTCACAATTTCAAACAGCCCCCAAGTATAGTCCTGTAGTGCTGGTCTCAAGTGCAAGAAGGCTGGGATGTGCCTTCTGTGTTGTCTATCAAGGAGGCATGAATTCTAGTGTGGGCAGCCATGACATTATTAAATAAATCGTCTTTAAAAGAAAAATACGTAAATAAAGTTACGTATTGATCAGCTGACAAAAATACTGTGACCGGAGACTTGTAGGAACCTAACCTTGTATTTTCCCTAGAAGCAGTGCTTCCCTGTTCACTAATTCAGTGTTCATGGCAACTTTGTAGAACATAGCTACCCCGAATAATGAGAATCAACAGTATTTGTATCGGAGCCTTGCTTTAAAAACGCCTGCTACTTAGTGGAATGCTACATAAACAAGACTATTGGAATTCTCAGAATCACTTTATTCTAAGAAATACCAGAAGTACTTACCTATGTCAGTATTTGATACAATTAAGGATCAAGGTCAAATTTAATTTATGCTGCTCTAACTAAGGTTCTCCAGGTTCAGTCTCAATCAAAACTGGTAGGTGGTAAAATAAAACAAACAGGATATACAGGAACATGGTTTTTATTTCTAAATACATGACATAAATGAGAAAACATTGGAAAGAAGAACCATTTCTCACAGAGAGAAGCATCCTTCCCCTCAACCACACACCCAGAGCAGGACATGAAAGAACAAGAATTGCCTTGAGTGGGAGAGAGGTTATCAAAAATCCGCTCCCCTGTGAGGCTGCCAGAGAACAGCCCCTGGCTTTGGTTACCAAGTTAGTGAGTTTTCACGTTTGTGGAAAGGTTTTGAATATAGTTGTGGAGAAGGGGATCTTGGGAGTTAACACATTAAAATATTATCCATAATTATCACCTAAACATCTCTCAGAAGATTAGCCTTGGCAGAGAATCAGACACAAGGAAGCGAGAATTGGGAAGGGCAAATCTGAACCCGGGAGAAAGATCAGGAAAAGTCTAGACTAAAATAACGGTTCTTAAATCAGAGTGATTTAAGAAATACACTAGAAAAACCCAAAATGCAAACTGCCAGGGATTCTGAGTCGGAATAGCTGGAGCGCCAGGAGTCCTGATGCATAGTGTCCTGGATGACAGTTTAGGTGCTGATGGTATGCGTGGCCCCCCGTAGAGGAGTTGGGGTGTCAGCTCGTAGAATCCTTCCTGCCACTCACCTGAATGCATTTCTCTGCATTATCCCAAGGATATAAGGCTTCGGTGGAGTGATTCTCTGGGAGAAGAAAATTTTCAAGGATGTGGTGAGCAGACAGGGAGGATGATGGGTTCTGAAAAAATTTGCCTGTCCATAATTTTTCTACAACTGTTCCTGTTCCTTTGGGGGCCTCAAAGGCCAGTGGAAAGAGGATATGTGGGTATTGTGCTGACATGAGGAATTCTGCAATTAAAGTGATAATATTCATTGCTTTTCAATTTATGCTTTAATGTTGGTGATTCATAGGAAGGAAAATTTAGCTTCCTAAAATTTTAAACACTTAAATCTACATGCCATAAAATGGATGTGCCCAATCATAATACATTTCATATACTTCCGTGGACAACTTCCTGACGTTAAAAACTAGCTGCACTCATTCCTTGGGGTTACTATGACCACATTTTCATTCATTTCATCATCAAATTTGTTTCATCAACAATTCAGTATGGCATTTAAAGTACATTTCGTGCTGATAAGCTTATGTTCCAGTAGAGAAGACAGACAAACAGCAAGTACAATAACTAAATAGTAAATTATATATCATATTAGAAAGTGTTAAGTCCCGCGGGAAGACATACGTGGGAAAGTAGACAGAGAGATGGATTTCACAGGACCAGGGCAGTAGCCATTTTTAATTTTACACCGGGTTTCTCAGTAGGCCTGTCATTTGAATAAAAACTTGTAGAAAATGAGGCAGATGACCATGCAGGATTCCAGGCAGAGGGACTGGCCAGGGCAGAAGCCCTAAGGCAGAGAGCCTGTGTGGAATATTCACGGAGAGGAAGAGTAAGTGATAAAATGCAGCCAGATGGCTCTGGTGGGGGAGAAGGAAGTCCCCGTGATGAGCAAGGAGGGCCAGAGACTACGGGGCCTCATCCACCACTGTCACGATTTTGGCCTTTGCTGTGAACGAGATAGGGAACCATTAACTGGGTTTGAGCAGAGAAGTGATTCGATCTCACTTTTGTTTGTGAAAGAGCACTCTGGCTTTGGTGTTGAGAGGATCTTACTGGAGGGCAGGGCTGAAAGCAGGGAAAATGTTTGGGAGGTCAGCACTGTAATACAGTGAGGAGGTCCCGAAGTTCAGGTAGACCAGGGCAGTCAGTAGCAGTGAAGAGGAGGAGAAGCAGGTGCAGTATGGATATATTCTGAAGGCAGAGCCATGGAAGTTTCCTAATAAATTAGACATGGAATATAAGAGAAAGATTTCAAGGATGTGTCTCTGGATTGAGCAAACAAAGGACAGAGGTGGCATTAACTAAGATGTCATCCTGTGTTTCACCCAGCATTGTACCACTTTCAAAGCCAATCAGGGGACGCCTGGGTGACTCAGTTGGTTATGTGTCTGCCTTTGCTCAGGTCATGATCTCAGAGTCCTGCGATCAAGCCCTGCATGGGGCTCCTTGCTCTGCCTCTGCGGGGAGCCTGCTTCTCCCTCTGCCTGCTGCTCCCCCTGCTTGTGTGCAGTCACTATGCTAGATGTGAAGAAATTGTGACTCTTTTCCCCATTTCTGGCCATAATGAGTCATTTGGTGACTTGTAGTTAGGAAGTTGTAAACCTTTCTGGGAACTCCAGAATAAAGGTTAAGTGTGATTTTCATTTGCCTGTTTGTCAGTTGAGTGTTAGAGGAACAAAAGAAGTAATACTTGGACATGCCAGAGGAAACACACACACATTCAGATATTAACATTAAAAGCAGTTATTCTCAGATTTATGCTTCAGCCTTTAAATATGTTAGAATAAAGAGGGGAAATGTTCAAAAAAGAGACCTTAGATATCATCTAGTTTAACCCTGTCTGTCTTCATTCCACGTTGTTATGTAACCCAGATGACAGTTTCCAGGTGTCGCCTGCTCAGGAGCAACTCAACCTCTAATATAGGCAGAAGATCGACTCAAGCCCTTTTTATAAATACAGGAAAAAACTTAGTGTCTACCTCAATATCTTCAGTCACCCTTGAGGGGCTTACTACATTTCTTTTCATTCTTTTCCAATTTGTGGTTCTCTCTTGAGATCTCAGGCTCCTTCCCTCTCTGATGTGTTTTTTCCATCCTGTTCCCAGCATTGGACACAGCCTGGTTTACTCCCATTTCACAAAACATCACTGATACAAGGTCAAGTGCACAAAGGCTCTATTGGGAGTGGAATCTGTATTAACAGTAAAGGGTTACATAGCTGCACAGTGCGGGAAACAACTTCAAAATCATTATTGTCACTCTCCTACAATCTAGCAGTTAATTCCTATCGTAGAGACTTTCGGTGTCTCCTCAGCATGTTGCTTCTAGTTAAATTTTTGAGGCCTCAATTCTCTTCTCTCCCAAGTGGTCTGTGTTTCCAAGCTTGTAAATTCTTTTATCTTGCAGAGCAGTTTAAACTTGAGGTCAACTTTTGCCTTGTAAACTATGTCTTTCAGTGTTTCCCCTTCCACAGCAAGCATCATATTAGTATGTTGGTAAACATAAGAGACATTTATTCCAACCCCATCAGTTGTGTCAGCCAACTGTCCTTGAAGGCAAAACCTGGGATTTATTCATTCAGTAATGTTAGTTGAACTCCTATGTCAGGTACTGGGCTGGGCTAGGTGAGGTGACAGCAAGCAAATTAGGTAATGACTTCGCCCATACAAACTTATGGTCAGCGGGTGCAGGTAGATGATATTTAAAGGAAATTTACACAAGCATGTACTGCAAATTATGAAGAGTGTTAACAGAAAAGTACAGGGAGCTGGGAGGGTTCCTAGCAGATTGAGCTCATCTAGCGCAGATGGGTAAAGAAGACTTCCTGCAGTGGAGATGACATCTGAAAGATAAGAAGGAATAAAGGGAGCAACTCTTGAAGGCTGAGAACAAAATGAGCGACTGGAAGACCAGTGTGTTTTAGGCAAGAGAGTGAGGCAGAAGGTGGATCCTCACAGTCTCAAAGGTAATATTGACCTGATTATGGTCTATAGCAAGGGAAACCACCTCTCACTTAAGGCACTCCGGCTGTTCCGGGACGGAATGGAATAGAAAGAGCAGAAGTAGAAACAGGAAGCCAGTGAGGAGCCTGTTGGAAAAGTCCAAGCAAGAATTTATGGTGGAAAAGTCTAAGGGGCCAACAGTGTACATGGTAGGAAGGGTGTGTGTCAAATTGCTCTCTCTCTTTCTGTGTGTGTGCTAAATTGCACCCCACGGGACCTGTGGCACATCCCCTTCTTCAAATAAAGAGAAACAAAGATATGTCTGTTTCAAGGTTGCTCAGTTTCAGCACTATGAACATTTTGGATGGAACCGTTCTTTGTTAGAGGGGCTATGCTGTGTATTATAGGATGGCTAGCAGCCTCACTGACCTCTACAGACTATGTGCCCATAGCACCTCCCCCTCTCCCCCGGTAATGACAACCAAAACTGTCCAGACATTGCCAACTGTCCCCTGGAGTTTGGCAAGGGTAGGGGAGATGCAGAATCACCCCAGTTGAAAACTGGCCTATATGAAACATAGATACTCATTTGTTTGAAATTATCTGAGGAATGTTCAAATTTTCCAGACTGCCTTCTCTGAAAATAATTGAGATGAAAAGCACGACAAAACTGAATGTTTTCGGAACATTGAAATTTCAAGTTGTGTGGGTAATAAGGAAAAAAGGACACTGACTTGGAAAAGGGGTTTTTGTCCATTATCAATATTATGTTTCAATATTTTAAACTAAGTTTTTTAAAAGCCTTCTATCACTATAGGAAAGAAAATACAATGAAAAACCTTTAAAAAAAAAAAAAGGATTTTATGTTTAAGTAATCTCTACATCTAACATGGGGCTTGAGACCATAACCCCGAGGTCCAGGGTAGTGTGCTCTACTGACTGAGCCAGCCAGGCACCCCCCCCAAAAAAACCTTTTTTGCCTAAGCTTTTTAAAAAGATATTTCTCAAGGTTTTCTTCTTTTAACTCTGACACAAACTCCCAGAACAAGTGAGATATGCTCCTGATTATTTACACATTTCCTTAAGAGGAAGCAGGCAGATTGCAAACAAATACTGACAATAACTTAGAAACATTTTGACTGATGATTATTTTTTCCTCTTCTTGAACATAGGGCCTGAATTTATTTTACTTTATTTTATTATTTATTTTTGAAATTTTATTTATTTGGGGGAAGATACCAAATTACTTTATTTGAAGGAAGGGTACAAATGAAAGAACTTAAGTTGATGTTTTGGTATAGGGCCTGGATATTTTAGATTCACACAAAAAATGATTCATGTTTAAGGCTATTAGAGACTCCACTAAGTGCTTTATAACTGAGGACTAGCAAAAAATTGTGTTAAGTAAATTACCATCTGAAAATCTCTAAGTTTGGGATGCCTGGCTGACTTGGTGGAATATGTGACTCTTGATCTTGGGGTTGTGGGTTCGAGCCCCATATTGAGTATAGAGATTACTTAAAATCTTAAAAAAAAAAACAAAAAAAACCTCTGGGGGTGCCTGGGTGGTTCAGTGGGTTAAAGCCTCTGCCTTCAGCTCAGGTCATGATTCTGGGGTCCTGGGATTGAGCCCCGCATCGCATGGGGCGCTCTGCTCAGCGGGGAGCCTGCTTCCCCCTCTCTCTCTGCCTGCCTCTCCTCCCACTTGTGATATCTGTCAAATAAATAAATAAAATCTTAAAAAAAAAAAAAAAACTTCTGAATTTAGCTGTTTGCAATCACAGGCAGACAAAAAAATCTAGCCCTAAGTTAGTTTGTTAAGTAGTTCATAACTTGCTTCAAAGAAAGTAAAATGAAATTAGAATAAGGTCTCTGATTGAAAGTGGATCTGTTAGTCTCTTTGTAGTCCGTTAAGGCTTTCCCTTGTCTCTGTCTCCACCTCCTCAGGACCTCCCGGCTTCCCTAAGTCAGTGTAACCATAAACTGTCCTTTTGGCAGACGGCTCCCAAAGGCTTCATGGCAGGAAAAATTCCCTTGGTTCTTGTTTGTCCTTCCCCTTTCATAGATCTGTTCAAGTGAATGATCTGTGCTTCAGTTTCCAAATCATTATTGGCAGAAAACTGGAGTTTAGAAAGATTTATTGTTTTTAATTTAAAGCATTGCATTCTGAACGTAGACTACAAAATATAGTCTTTGCTAGGCCCATTTCTTAAACTCCAAGCACTTCAGCACCATCACACGGTGCAGGAGCTCTTAATATTGTTTCCAGCTTTTCCCCCAGGATATTTTTCTTTCAGAGAAATATTTACTTGCAAGTCCAGCAGGAGCTTGTAAGAGTCTGAGCTAACAAACACTGTGGGATCACACTAGAATTCCCTTTAGGCACTTTCACATTTTAAAATCTGGGAAGATTTTGATCTTTCCTTTACACAAGTGATCACTGAAGCTAAACTCCAAAACATAATCGTCAGATCATCAGAACATTTTGCACTGTGTGTTTTGCACGTCAGCCTAGCAAAAACACACGACTTTCTCCAGGGGCCGCTAGGCCCCGATGGAGCATACGTGTCACTGCAGACCGAGCACGTGTGCTCAATGTGGCTTTTCCTCTAACATACACAAGCTGTGTCTCCCAGATCACAGTCCCAGCCTACAGTCTGGACAATCAGATTCTTCTTCAGAGTGATTTATCTTAAGAGAAAACAGTACCCCTGCAGTGTCATTTTCTATTTCATACACACTATGTCTTAGAAAAACAATATACATAACAAGTCTATGGGTGGTAAATACTGTCTCCAAATTGAATTTTTGGATTAGAGGGAGCCATGGGAAACTGGTTCATGCCCAGATACTCATCAAAAGAGAGGCAGAATATTGCAGTGCGTAGAAAAGACCTGTCTTCTAATCTTGTGGAAATGTGTGTGTGTGTGTGTGTGTGTACGTGGATGTGCATGTAAGTCATTTAGCCTTTCTGATCCTGATAACTCTTCTGTGAATAACATCATATTCATACACTTGAAGATGTCTTTGACTTGAAGATGAACCATTACTTTAGGCATCATTAAGAAACAAAACAAAAAAAAGGTGGGTGAGGGGATGGGTGAAATAGGTAATGGGGATTAAGGAGTGCACTTGTTGTGATAAGCACCCGGTGATTAAAATAAAAACGTAAAAAAAAAAAAAAAACAGATGTGGACAGCTAGGTCAATGTATAAGATCAGGAGTCCAGAAATAGACCCACATTCAAAACATCAATTGATTTCATTTGTTTACAAAGCCAGGAAGGTAATTCAATACAGAATGGCTTTTTTTTTTTTTTTAATTGTCCTGGAATATGTGGATTTCTATATGGAAGAAATAAACATGACCCTTAACTCAAAAAATAAAAAAAAGAAAAAGAGAAAAAGAAAAAAATGCCAGTTAAAGTATGACATAATTCTTTTTATCGCTTAGAATTATTGCTTATGTTTGATATTTGTGTTTTTTAAGTTAGCTTTTTTTAAATTAAGTTAAGCTGTATACCCAATGTGAGACTTGAACTTATACCTGAAATCTACTTTTAATATTTGAAAAGTTCTTTTAGACTTAGATATAAATTTTTGTCATACTTTACTCTTTTTAAAATTCTCTTTTTATTTTAGGGAGAGAGAGAGAGAAAGGGGTGAGAAGGGGCAGAGGGAGAGGAAGAGAGAAACCCAAGCAGACTCTGCACTGAGCATGGAGCCCTACGCGGGGCTTGATCTCACGACCCTGAGAGCACAATCTGAGCTGAAACCAAGAGTCATATGCTTAACTGACTGCGCCACCCAGGTGACCTAGTGCTTTACTCTTGTATAGAGAAAAGGAAAATAGAAACCAAATAATCAATTAAGGTATTCTGAAATTCTCCTTGGAGTGCAGCTTTTCAGATTTACTTTCGAATCCCACTTATTAATGTCTTTGGATATTGGATGTTAATGCAGCTTTAAAAAACAAAACAAAACAGCCTTACTATAATTATTATACATCCCCCCCACCCCAAGCTTCTAACACTATTTACAAGTCTTGAAGCTGTGGCTTTTTTCATCTTATCCAAAGGTGTCATCAGAAGGCTTCTGGACAAGAGCTGCAACTCAGCTGGTCCTGAAATGACATGAGTTTAGAGTTTTAAGTGTTGCCACCAGAAATAACTACAAGTTTGCGCACCGTCAGTGACAAGTGCATTGTGATTCCTGCCTGGCCGGCAAGGATAGCAAGATACTAACCAGTTCACATATGTTAAAATGTGAAAAAAAGTATGTTTCTTAGAGTCAAAGTATTGATTCACAAAACCAAATGAGGTTGTTGTGACTTTGTAAAATGGCATAGTACATTTTAAAAATCGTGCCTGTGTAGGACTTGTAAATTTCGGCATTCCTGTGTTCACTGGAATAATAAGAGAGATTGCCGTGGAGAATATTATGTCTACTAGGTTTTAGAATAAAACGTCAGACTCAGAAGCCAAGCAAGGCAGCTCCTCAAGGGGTGTTATTTTCAGGGGTCAGAGTGGTCACCTTTCCTCCTTACTATGTCTTACATCCCTGTCAGTCTCTGAAATTCTCTGAAATTCATTTTGGGAAGATGCATGTTAAAAACATAGTCTAGAAACAGGGGTGTGTTATCTATTATTAGTCAATAACACCTTAGCTTAAGGTTGTTTATCAGAATAATTTTAGAATTGACAGTCTAGTTAAGACAGAAACTATATCTATAGACATGTAATGAGAAGAGACTAGTTGCACAGTGATAAACATGTACAAAGTAGCAGAGTATGGCATAAAAGAAATATATCAATGCTGTATATGTTACCAGGATCCCAGCCTACCTACCCCCAGCAAATGACAATGTTAACTGACCTTAAAGGTCTTGAGATGGACACCTGATTCTGGAAATACTTTTGGTATTTCCAAGTCATGTCTTCAGGGCGTTTAAAAAAAGAATCATGTTCTTTAAGATGGAGCCGGCTATTGTAGCATAGTGGATAAAGAGCGGGCAACTTGCAGAGTGTGATTTTTGAGAACTTCCTATACCAGTTTTATCCGTCACCTTCCCCACCCATAATGGGGGTGGTAACTGTGCTTGCTTCTACGCATGAGCATTCTGTTCACTTTGTCCTCTCCTGGCCACCTTCGTGGTTGCTGAATGTATGAGGCCATTTCTGGGGTCACTTCTAGACATAACATTCAGTGGAAGAAGATAGGATGTTTTTTTCCTTCCATTTTCCTTTAAGGGAGAGGAACTATTTCCCAAATGCCTTGTGGTTCGTTGGCTAGAATTAAGTGACAGGATCTTTCTTAACCCATCACTGGCAATTGGAGAGGGTTTATGGTCATCACTTAACAACTAGGATTCCCTCCTGAGTGACCTGTGAGGGATAGATACTCTGAATAAAGAGGTATTCTCTCAACAGAGGAGTAGGTGGAAATGGCTGCACACTGGCCCACTGAGTAGTTCTGTTATACTCCTTAGGATTATTGGAAATCTAAGTGATAGAACTTTTATGAAGTACTTGGTAATAATGATGGCAATGGCAAAATCTTCTATGGTACTTGCTGTGTGTGCTGCGTTGTCCTGTCCGTGTAGTGCTGTAAACATACAGTAATCATCACAAGAGCCTCATGAGGCATTTGTGTAATTGTTAACCTCCTTTTTACACATGTGGAAACTGGGCCCAGAGTGGTTAAGTAACTTGACTAAGGTTTCACAGCTTGTAGGTGGCTGTGTTGGGATTAGAATCCTGCTGTGTGGTCTGGAGTACATGGGGTTAACCGTGCTCCTGTTAAATAGTAAGTGTTCAACCCCTGTGAGCTATGACTGTCATCTGTGCTGACCTAACCTTCCTTTATAGATTTTTGTCATCTTGTCTTGTTCGTTGAAGAGACGGAAAGATGCATTTAAAAAATGTATAGAAGGGGTTTGAAAAAAAATGGAATAGAAATGTTTTCCAAACTTTATGTCATAGCCTATTAGTGGGTCATAAAATCTATTTAATGAGTCACAACCCGCATTTAAAAAGACAAAATATAATACAATAGGATAAGATAAAGCGATGGAATCAAATAAAAAACATCAAGTGTACCCCTTAGAGTAACTTTCGTCTCCATTTCAGTTACATGTTTATATTGCTTTTTTGTTCTAGGTTGCCAAGTAAAATGTATTTTTATTTTAAGTCGTGGTCAGAAAAAGCCAGAAAAACCTGCCATAAACTCTTGCTACTCAAAGAGTGAACAAGCAGCCTCACAACCTCTGGGAGCCCCTTAGAAATAACAACTCCAACTCCACCCTAGGATTTGCTGCCTGAGAATCTGCATTGTAACAAGATACCCAGGTATTTCTTGTGTGGCCACTGAAGGTAAAGAAGCCCTGCTATGATGCTGGCTGTGTTCTGCCTAATTACATGTGTCCTGCACAGCATAGTCTCAAGGTGTGGGGGGAGAGGAGAAGTGAATGTAGTTGGAAAGCAATGCTCAAATGATCTGCTCCCAGGTTCCTTTAAGTTGCCTTCCCTATGGAATAACTCAGAGAAACTGCTCACTGACTTTCTTTTTTCTTTTCCTCTTTTTGGACTGAATGGTGATTTTTTCTTTTTTTTTTTTCTGATTAGCTGATTTTACACATACTCTATACGCACACATTTCCAGTTTCTCTTAAAAAAACTGGAAAATCTGACAACATGAGGCTAGCATTTCTGTAAGGCAGCAGTTGGCTGGAGTTGAGTACTGTCCGTGCCATGTGGACAGAGCACTGATCCTCAGTCCTCTCCACTCCCCACCACACACAGTCTTCTCATACATAGTTCCTGGTTGGTCACTGAAAGCATTTGATTTTGTGATCCCTGTGCTATATATATTATCCAGATTTTATTTTTATTTATTTTTTTATTTATTTTAAAGATTTTTATTTATTTATTTATTTGCCAGACAGAGATCACAAGTAAGCAGAGAGGCAGGCAGAGAGGAGGAAGCAGGCTCCCTGCTAAACAGAGAGCCCGATGTGGGGCTCGATCCTAGGACCCTGCAATCATGGCCTAGGGCGAAGGCAGAGGCTTTAACCCACTGAGCCACCCAGGTGCCCCTATTATCCTGATTTTAAATTGTTCTTCATAGATCTTAATCTGTGGTCTTTAGATCTTCTTTGGACTTTCCTACTGAGAATGATTAAAAAACAAAAATAGGCTCTGCACCAGCAACAGAATTTAGCAGAAGTGTATTATCTCAACTATGGCAAAAATATATAGCTCTGGACCGCCTGCTGCTTAATTGTCTTCCACGGTTTTTATACTGCTGACTCCGATTCTGCTTCTAAGAAAGTGAGACTCGGGCTTTTTTTCAGTTGTCTTGTGGTTGTTCCTCAATTCTTCCTAGTGGGGTTTTAGTTTTCCTAAATAGATACTATTGCTTT
Organism: Martes martes; assembly: GCF_963455335.1. NCBI lineage: Eukaryota > Metazoa > Chordata > Mammalia > Carnivora > Mustelidae > Martes > Martes martes. The sequence goes on along the minus strand of NC_137892.1, from coordinate 51,997,653 downwards.
GCCTCTTCAGATGTTATCCTGTTGTTTTATTTTTTCGATCAGAGACTAGTTTGTTCTGAGGGGACAAGTTAATGTAATGTCAACTTAGTGTACTCAGAGTGCCTCAGGCTCTGAAATGGACCAGCACTGACAGATATACAGTATTGGAGAGTAGTTAACAAATGTCTTTAGAAAGCATTTGGGGTATGAATTAGGTCAGACTGAGACACAAAGAATGAAAAGTTCTGAATTCCCTCTGGTGAATAATAATTTCCTCATTGTAACAGGTTTAGCTTAGCTTTCCTTTCTGTACAAAAGATGTTTCTGGTTGTGTGTAATCGAAGACCAGATTGAAACTGGCAGTGAAGGAAATTTACTGGCTCACAGAGTTAAAAAGTGCAGTGGGAGATCAGGCTTCAGGCATAATGAGATCAAGGCTCTAGTTCTGCTTCTCTTTTGAGTCTGTCACCTCTGCCCCTCTCAGTGTCTGCTTCATTTTTAGCCTTGCTTCCTATACAGTAAATAAACAGCTAAAATAGTTCCACATACAACAACTCCCTGTAGCCAAGAGAATATCTTTCCTGAGCAGTTGGTAAGAATAAGGAAATTTCCCACAAATCCTCATAAAAATCTTTTTATATCCATCCCTGGTCAGCACTGGGTCATTTGGCCATCTTTGATTCAGTGTACCAACGTAACTAGCCAGAGCTAATCAGGGCTTACTCTGTATTAGCTCATCCATACTTCATGGCTGAATGGGTTGGGTGGGGAAAGCTGTTACAGTGAAGGTGGGGTAGAAAGCTGGACTGAGATACCTTCTTTAGAAGTTATACAGCCAGGAGGAAGCTTCATTAATTATGACCATCCTCTCAGTTGCTACCTCACATACTGAAAAAAAGTTCTTTGTATGGTAGCCCTTCTTTTCTTTCATGAGGATGAAACCTTAATCATAAAAGTATAAGTACTGGTTATACCAACAGGCTGCCATAGCATAATACTGTAGACAGGGAGGCTTGAACAATGGATATTTATTTTCTCACAGTTCTGGGGGCTGGCAGTTGAAGATCAGGATGCCAGTTGTTGGGTTCCGGTGAGTACTCTCTTACTGGCTTGCAGATGGCCACCTTTTTGGTGTGTTCTCACATGGCAGAGAGAGAGAGGGAAAGAGAATGGGAGGGAAGGGGAGAAAGAGAGAGGCAGAGGGAGAAATCTCTCATCCTCTTCTTCTAAGGCCCTAATCCTACCAGATTAGGGCACCACCCTTTTGGCCTTATTTACCCTAAATTCACTTCTAAAGATCCTGTCTTCAGATAGTCCTATTGGGTGTTAGGGCTTCACCATATTAATTAGAGGGGAACAGACTCAGTATATATCAGTCCCCAAATGTTAATCATTCCCAAGTATTTTTTGAGCATCTGTTCTGTACTTAGGCTGGACCAGGGATTGTGATTGTTGGGAGTGTGGTGGGATGGGATGAAATACTCACTGAGGAGGCAGTCACAAACTAGAACAAATGCTGTGAGATAGAGTAAATGCTGAGGGAACTCCAGAGTGGCAGGGGTCAATGAAGAGTGGAATGGCCCAAAAGCTTTATGGAGGAGTTGAGGCCTAACCAGGATTTTGGAATCCGTGAAAGGAAGTAAGAACTGTGCGACAGGGTAAAAATCCAGACTAGGGATAGGGATCCCAATAGGGATGAAGGGAAAGTGCCAGGTACCAGAGAGGTCTTACAGAAAAGGCTGAGAAAACTTTATAATATATATATATTTATATTTATATTTATAATTGACTGGCATGGAGAGGATTTAATAACTGAGGCAAGGAGTGAATGGGTGAGGTGAGTGGTTCTTTAAAGAGAAATCAAATTCCAGAAGGAAGATGGGGGGGTGGGGTGAGGTACCTGGGGAAAAATGAGGAGTTCCTTTTAGAAATAACAGTTTTTAGAAGCTGGAGAATTTATTAAGTAAAATATCTGTGATGTCTTTGAGGATAAGGGCAAGGAGATGAGAAAAGGTAGGACTGGAGATAATAGTTATTTGTATCATTATCATAGGTCGATCATTGAAGCTAAGGAAATGAATGATCTCCTTGAGTAAGTATGTAGAGAGGTGTATGGAAAGAAAAGAGCTGAATCATCATCATGACCCTGAAGGATCTAGCAATAGCACATGGCATAATGGTGTATGACTATACAAATTTAACGGATTTAGTTCTGATTTTCTCAGTATACACAGTACTTAATGTTATGTAAAATGAATATTTGTTGGCCAGTTTGATGACTGAATGGATGAGTGTTAGAAGTTTAAAATCCAAAATGCCTCCTGTGCATCAGAGCTATTTTAAGGTCAGGCAGCTTTCCCACTTCTATTTAATTGATTGTTTTGATCATTATTTATGACTTACAAGCTGAAGAAATGATGAGCTAAAATGTTCCTCCCATCACATGAAGGGGTTAATTAGCTCAGTTTTTAGAGGAGTCATCTGACTGTCATACTAGTCCAGTTACATTCACTGAGGCATTCCCAGTGGCTGGGGATCCTGGAAGAGCACTGTGCTGTGACCTAGTTTTCCCCTTGAACCAGGTCCTTTCTTCTGGGCCTACCTCAGCCTTCCCTTGGCAGTTCTGCTCTCATTGACCTTCTCCCTGTATGAGCAGGTGCTGCTGCTGATTGGGTCTGTGAAGACAATGTGTAGTGGTCTGCCTTTGAATTTCCTACTCCTCCCTTTGGATCTCAGAGCTGCTCACAACTGAACCTGATATTTTAGATCCTCGAACCTCTTCTTTTCTACTAGCAATATTTGCCATTCCAGTGTCTAGTTCTTGTGAGCCCTGGTGTGGAAGAATGAACTTTATGCTACTTTGGGGCTTTCTGAAGACAAAGCCTTGGTTCAGATAAGGAGTTAATAATATATGTGGTGTTATAATAAAATTCTAGGACTTAAAATCCAGACAACCTTGGATGTGAGTCATTGGGCTTTAATTTGATAGGTGTGTGATTTGAGACAGTTGCCCAACCCTTCTTGAAAACAGTTTCCCCAACTAAAGGATAAGTGTAATAGCTATCTTTGAAAGTGGCTATAAGGATAACTAAGGTAGATGGACATAAAGAGACCTTGCATGGTACCTGGCATATTGTAGGAGCTTCATAGGATGGTATTTTGTATGACACGCCAAAGCAAAATACAGGTGTGCCATTTCTCCACTTCACAATTCACTCTACATGGGCTTATGAGGAAGAAGATTAAGGCATACAGACATGCAGTCTTTCCCCTAATTTAGGAATATATACTCTAGGTTCTACCTGGTCAGAGCTTTTCGATTTCTATGATGTTTTGTTAGCTAGTGCTTCAGCATCCTGATGAATAGTACCTTAGAGAACTAAACAAGTTAATAGATTTTCCTTAAATTGGAGCAATTTTCTGCTCCTTTATTGAATCAAGAAAGCTAACTGTCAAAGAAGCATAGAACGGTGTAGATAATACCCTAAGGTAACAAAACTCTATTATGTTGTATTCCATTAGAGCTGAGCCAAAGGTATTTTGGAAGAAAATTTCACTGTGTAATAAGAGGGGATTGTAACCTGAACTTTATACTGTGTTTTTCTCCAGGTTTTTCTGTTGTGTACCTTAGTAGCGTTGTCCCAAATGGAAATATCCCAGGTTTACTTTTTACTCTTGAGAGAATCTGATGTTAACACTAAATTGGAGATTATCTTTGAAGTAAACAACATTAAGGAGAACAGAGAAATATTCAGCTTCCCTTCGAAGAAACATTTTGACTTGCCTATCATCTTCCTCCCTCCATTTATGTAAGCCAGAGTCACTGGTATCTTTCCCATAAATAAGCAGGCAGGTGACTTTGCAGCTGCTCCTGAATAACAGCCAGACCTTTTTAGAAGTTTTACTCTCTTCTGACTCTTAAACCAACCAGGACTCGATTACTCTATGAATTAATGTTTGCTGTCGTAAGTTTAAGAAACCAAATATATTCCTTATTTACTAATCACGTCCTGAAATGTTTTGTATCTGTATCTTAGCATTAGGAGTATATATTAAAACTGTTCAATGCTATAGGTAAAAGTACATATCTTCATGCTAGAATTGGGAAGATTCTAATTACATTAAGGAAGAAAGAGACTTTTGCCTAAATAACCAAACCAATCCCAAATTGTACCTAGGCATACCTCATTTTATTGCACTGTACTTAATTGCACTTTGTGGATTCTTTTTCTTTCTTTCTTCCTTCCTTCCTTCCTTCAGACTGAAGGTTGGTGGCAACCTTGTGTCAAGCAAATCATTTGGGGCTGTTTTTCCAATAGCATTTGCTCACTTGTGTCCCTGTTGCACATTTTGGTAATTCTCCCACTATTTCAAACTTTTTCATTATTATTATATTTGTAATGGTGATCTCTGGTCAGTGATTTTTGAAGTTGCTATTAAAATTGTTTTGGGACAGCATCAACCATACCCCTGTAAGACCATGAATTTAAGTGATAAATATGTGGGTTCTGACTGCTTCACTGATGAGCCATCTCTCTCTCTCTCTCTCTCTCTCTCTCTCTCCCTCCTCGGGCCTCCCTATTCCCTGAGACACAACAATATTGAAATAAAGCCAGTTAATAACCCTACAATGATGTCTTAATGTTCAAGGAAAAGGAAGAGTCACATGTCTCTCACTTTAAATCAAAAGCTAGAAATAAATAAGCTTAGTGAGGAAGGCATGTCAAAAGCTGAGATAGGCCAAAAGATTGGCCTCTCATGCTAAACAGTTATTCAAGTTATGAATGCAAAGAAAAGGTTCTTGAAGGAAATTAAAAGTGCCACTCCAGTGAACATGTGAATGATACGAAAGTGAAATAGCCTGTTGCTGATATGGAGAAAATTTTAGTGGTTGAGTGTAAGACCAGTCTGGCCACAACATTCCCTTAAGTCAAAGCCTAATCCAGAGAAAGCCTCACTCCCTTTAATTCTGTGAAGGCTGAGAGAGGTAAGGAAACTGCAGAAGAAAAGTTGGAAGCTAGAAGAGGTTGGTGCATGAGGTTTAAGGAAAGAAGCTGTTTCAATAACAATAAAAGTGCAAGGTGTAGCAGCAAGTGCTGATGGAGAAGCTATAGCAAATTATCTAGAAGGTTTAGCTCTGATACCTCATGAAAGTGGTGACACTAACCAGCAGATTTTCAGTATAGATGCAACAGCTTTACACTGGAAGAAGAGGCCATCTAGGACTTTCATAGATGGAGAGGAGAAGTCAATTCCTTGCTTCAAAGCTTCATAAGATAGGGTGACCCTCATTAGGGGCTAATGTAGCTGGTGACTTTAAGTTGACACCAATGCTCATTTACCATTCTGAAAATCCCAGGGACCCAAAGAGTTATGCTAAATCTACTCTGCTTGTGCTCTATGAATGGAGCAGCGAAGCCTGATAACAGTACATATGTTTACAGCATGGTTTGATGAATATTTTAATCCCACTGTTGAAATCTGCTGCTCAGAAAAAAAGATTCCTTTCAAAATATCACTGCTCATTGACAATGTGCCTGGTCACTCAAGAGCTCTGATGGAGATGGACAATGAGATGAATGTTGTTTTCATGCCTGCTAGTACTATACATCCATTCTGCAGTCCATGGACTAAGGAGTAATTTTGACTTCCAAGTGGGTATGTATGTATGTTTTTTTTAAAAAGATTTTATTTTTAAATAATCTCTACACCCAGCGTGGGGCCTGAACTTAACAACCCCAAGATCAAGAGTCTCATGCTTTATTGACTGAGTCAACCAGGTGCCTCAACTTTTTTTTTTTTTAAATTATTTATTCACTTGATAGACAGAGATCATGAGTAGGCAGAGAGGCAGGCAGAGAGAGAGAGGAGGAAGCAGGCTCCCCGCAGAGCAGAGAGCTCGATGTGGGGCTCGATCCCAGGACCCCGAGATCACGACCTGAGCCGAAGGCAGAGGCTTAACCCACTGAGCCACCCAGGTGCCCCCAGGTGCCTCAACTTTTAAGTGTTAATTATTTAAGAACTATATTTTGTAAGACTATAGCTGCCATAGAGAGTGATTCCTCTGATGGATCTGGGAAGTCAGTTGAAAACCTTCTGGAAAGAATTTGTCATTTTAGATGCCATTAGGAAAATCTGTGATTCATGAAAAGAGGTAAAAGTACCAACATGAATAGGAGTTTTGAAGAAGTTACCCAGCCCTCATGGTTGACATTGAGGGGTTTAAACTTCAGTGGAGGAAGTAACTGCAGATGTGGTGGGAAGAGCAAGAGAACTAGAATTAGAATTGGATTCTGAAGATGGGACTGAATTGCTGCAACATCATGAAAGAACTTGAACAGAGGAAGAGTTGCTTCTTATGGATGACCAAAGAAAGTAGTTTCTTGAGCTAGAATCTGCTCCTGAGGAAGATGCTGTGAAGACTGTTGGAATGACAATAAGAGTTTTAGAATATTATGTATACTTAGCTTATAGGATAGCAGCAGGGCTTGAGAGGATTGATTTTAATTTCAATCTGCCATAGGTAAAATACTGTCAAACAGCCTTGCATGCTACAGAGAAATCATTCGTGAATGGAAGAGTCAAATAATGTGGCAAACTCACTGTTGTCTTATTTTAAGAAATTATCACAACCAAGGGTGCCTGGCTGCTCAGTTGGTAGAACATGTGACTCTTGATCTCAGAGTTCTGAGTTTGAGCCCTGTTTTGGACACATAGTTTACATTAAAAAAAGAAAGAAAGAAACTACAATAACCACTCCAGTCCTTAGCAACCACCACCCTGATCAGGCAGCAGCCATCGACCCCCCACCAGCCAAAAGATTACGAGTTGCTTAAAGCCCGTGTGTTCCTAAGGTCAGAACACAACAGGGATGACCGCTATCACCACTGTTGTTCAACATAGTACCAGAAGTCCTAGGTTCAGCAATGAGACAATGAAAAGAAATAAAAGGCATCTGAATCAGCAAAGAAGAAGTCAAACTCTCTCTCTTTGTAGATGACATGATACTTTATGTGGAAAACCCAAAATTGCTAGAATTCATATAGGAGTCCAGCAACGTGTCAGGATATAAAATCAATGCATAGAAATCAGTTGCATTTCTATACACTAACAATGAGAGGAGAAATTAAGGAGTCATCCCATTTACAATTGCACCAGAAGCCATAAGATACCGAAGAATAAACCTAACCAAAGAGGCAAAGGATCTGTACTCAGAAAACTGTAGAACATTTGTGAAAGAAATTGAGGAGACACAAAGAAATGGAAAAACATTCCATGCTCATGGATTGGAAGAACAAATATTGTTAAAATGTCTCGAAGAAAAAATATTGTTAAAATGTCTCTACTGCCCAGAGCAATCTATACATTCAGTGCAGTCCCTATCAAAACACCATCAACTTTTTTCGCAGGGCTGGAACAAATAATCCTAAAATTTGTATGGAACCAGAAAAGACCCCAAATACCTGAAGGAATGTTGAAAAAGAAAACCAAAGCTGGAGACATCACAAGTCCAGACTTCAAGCTCTATTACAAAGCTGTCATCATCCAGACAGTATGGTACTGGCACAAAAACAGACACATAGATCAGTGGAACAGAATTGAGTACCCAGAAGTGGACCATCAGCTCTGTGGTCAACTAATTATTGACAAAGCAGGAAGGAATACCCAATGGAAAAAAGACAGTCTCTTCAACAAATGGTGTCAGAAAAATTGGACAGCCACATGCAGAAGAATGAAACTGGACCATTTCCTTATACCATACACAAAAATGGACTCAAAATGGTTGAAAGACCCCAATGTGAGACAGGAATCCATCAAAATCCTTGAGGGGAACCCAGGCAGCAACCTCTGTGACGTTGGCCACAGCAACTTCTTGTTATACACATCTCCAAAGTCAAGGGAAACAAAGGCAAAAATGAACTATTGGGACTTCATCAAGATAAAGAGCTTTTCTACAGAAAACCAAAACAAAAATAGTCAATAAAACCAAAAGACAGCCAACAAAATGGGAGAAGATACTGGCAAATGTCTTATCAGATAAAGGGCTAGTATCCAAAATCTATAAAGAATTTATCAAACTCAACACTCCAAAAGCAAATACTCCAGTCAAGAAATAGAAGACATGAACAGACGTTTCTCCAAATGGCCAACAGACACATGAAAAAAATCCTCAATATCACTTGGCATCGGGAAAATCCAAATCAAAACCACAGTGAGATACCACCTCATACCAGCCAGCAATGGCTCAAGTTAACAAGTCAGGAAATGACAGATATTGATGAGGATTCAGAGAAAGGGGAACTCTTTTATACTGTTGGTGGGAGTGCAGGCTGGTGCAGTTATTAAGGAAAATAGTACAGACGTTCCTCAAAAAGTTAAAAATAGAACTATGACCCAGCAATTGCACTACTAGGTATTTATCCAAAGGATATAAAAATAGTGATTCAGAGGGGCAAGTGCACCCCAATGTTTATAGCAGCAATGTCCACAATAGCTAATTATGGAAAGAGCCCAGATGTCCATTGACAGATGAATGGATAAAGATAATGTATATATGGTGTATATGTACAACAGAATACTACTCAGCCATCAAAAAAATGAAATCTTGGCATTTGCAATGATGCGGATAGAACTAGAGTGTATTATCCTAAGCAAAATAGGTCAATTGGAGAAAGACAATTATTGTATGATCTCACTCATGTAGAATTTAAGAAACAAAACAGAGGATCATAGGGGAGGAAAGGAAAAAATAAAAGGAGATGAAATCAGAGAGGGAGACAAACCGTAAGAGACTCTTAATCGTAAGAACAAATTGAGGGTTGTTGGAGGGGAGGAGGTGGGGGATGGGCAAACTGCGTGATGGACATCAAGGAGGGCATGTGATGTAAAGAGCACTGGATATTATATGAGACTGATGAATCGCTGACCTCTACCTCTGAAACTAGTAATACATTATGTTAATGAATTGAATTTAAATTTTAAAAAAAGGAAGCAGGAAATGGAACATCAGAAAAGTCAGAGGACTTGTTCAAGTTCATTCAGCCACTTAGTGTCTGTGGATCAGAGCTTAAGTTTCTTGTCTCCCAGATGAGTGCTCACCTCCCACAGTATCACATCAGGAAAAAAGAGGGTAGTGGGGAAGGAATGTTTCCTTTGATCTATAGTGATTTTATAGTTTAAGACTAAATCTATTCTATAAAGCGAGGAGTTGCCAACTGTATTTCCTCGAAATAGATAGCTTTTCCTTATAGGCACTACATAGTATTGTTACCGTGTTTTGTTTTTTGGAGGAAGGGAAGTTATTATGTTGAATTGTGTCTCCCGAAAAGATAGATTGAAGCTCTAATGCCCAGTATCTCAGAATATTAGTTTATTTGGAACAGGGTCACTGCAGATGTAGTTAGTATAAAGTCATGCTAGAGTAGGGTGGGCCCTTAATCCAGCATGTCTATGTCTGTATAAGATGAGAGTCTCAGAGGAGAAATCCATAGGAAGAGACAGATAATACTGGGAGAAGAGGGCCATTAGATAAAAAAAAAAAAAAAAGGAGATAATCCAGTGATGCAGAAGGACTGCCAAAGATTGCCAGCCGCCATCAGAAGCAAGAAGAGGCAAGGAAAGCTCGGCCTGTACAGAATTCAGAAGGACCATGCCATGATTTTGTACTTCCAGCCCCCCAAAACTGTGAGAGAATAAATTTCAGTTGTTTTAAGTCTGCTGGTTTGAAGTATTTTGTTGAGGCAGCCAATAGGAAACTAATACCAAGGACAATGTAATGAGGGAATTTATTGGGCTTTTCCTGGTCAGTTTGCTCAAGGCACTCATAAAATCTCACCCCTGGAGGCACTTGTCCACTGCTTCCTTACACAGCATGCACTCCTATGGCTGTTGCTTCACCAGGGTTCCCTAAAGTTGACTCTCCAAATTGAAAGAGGAATAGTAAGGGGAGAGTATTTTCTCCTTTGCTTTTATAATTTTGGAATCAGCAGTTTCAGAAGAGAATGCGTCTGTGATTTTGTTATTGTGGGTTCCGGGTATGCTTTTCTAGGCTACCAGCATCCTGTTTTTCTATGTGATATGTGTGCTGTATCTTAGTTTCCTGTTATTTTCCTATTGTTCTAAACATCTTGAGTACTACCTTTTGGGATTCAGATCTGTCAAGAGGTGCAGGTTATTGAAGTGTGTCTTGCATTTGAAGGTAGAAATGTTGATTTCCTTAAAATAAAGCAAAGCAGAAACTGGCTGCTCATTCTAGCAATTTTTTTTTTTTTGCATTTCTATCATTACTTACTCTATTAATTCATTAGAGAAAAATTACCTAATAAGTACAAATTCCTGTATTCAGTAAGTATCGGATACCTTCCCCTTTTGGCAAAAGTTCGTGTCATTTAAAGTAATAACAGTACAATAATTTGCTTTCATGTGTTGTATCATCATTGTCAGACTTACGTTAGGAAAATATATATAATCTTTCACATCCTTCTGTTTACAGTAAGACTGTTTTGTGTAACTAGTAAATAGATCTCTGAATTATACAAAGATGTTTTATATCACTATTTTAACTTTATTAATGTTCCCAGTAACCTATCAATGCCAGAGGTAATAATCTTTTTGGAAAGATTGGAAATTGATGTTGAGAACTTATGAAGTCTTTTAGTTAGAAGTAGCAAAAATCCATTTCCAATTAGAATTAACTAAAATGTATCAGAAATTCCTAATGTCGGGCATCTGGGTGGCTCAGTCGTTAAGCGTCTGCCTTTGGCTCAGGTCACCATCTCAGGCACTGGGATTGAGCCCTGCATCAGGCTCCCTGCTCAGCAGGAAACTTACTTTTCCCTCTCCCACCTCCCCTGTTTGTGTTCCCTCTTTCACTGTCTCTCTCTGTGTCAAATAAATAAAATCTAAAAAAAGAAAAATAAATTCCTAATGTCATAAACACTTGTTTTCTTAAATCACATTAGGCTATATATTCTTTTATATGCATGTAAATATTATATAATAGTATATAAATACTAGACCTATTCTAAAACAACTTTGCTTTTTGGGTCTATAATATCTGGACTTCATTTACCCAAGTTGGTGTCTGTGAAGCTGGTTTGAAAAAATACATTTTCTTACTTATATGTTTAACTTCGTGCTGTTCAACAAAGACAGTGATACTGGTTCTATTTCCAGTTAGGATTGTGCATTTGGATTTTTAAACTACAGGTTGTCTTGGATTTGACATATTCATGTATCAGATTCCCATATTCGTGTATTTCCCAAAAAGAATTGTAGACTACATTCCTCAAAGAGTCAAATTAATTTTCTTATATCAATAAATATTTCTCTCCTGAATTGAAAAGTGCATCTCCTGTTGATTTTGAAATCAAGAAATAAAAAGGCAGAATATTTCATCATTCAGTCATGGTGGTTTTGAGAAATGCTGATTGTTGATACAGGAATTCTGAAGATATAATAGTTATTATTATAGTAGTTACAAAGTTGTATCTCACAAATACCAAGCCGTAAACCTGCTTGGGGATTTAAAATGGCATGATTGCGGCAGGGCATCTGGGGGCTCAGTGGGTTAAGCAGCTGCTTTCGGCTGAGGTTATGATCCTAGGGTCTTGGGATTGAGTCCTGTGTAGGGTTCTCAGTGGAGAGCCTGCTTCTCTCTCTCCCTCTGCCTTCTTCCACCCCTGCATATGCATGCTCTCTCTCAAATGAATAATAAAATCTTAAAAAAAAATTAATGGCCTGATTATTTTTCATTTATTAAGTACCCCAAATCCCCAGCTCAGTTAGAGTTTGGGACTCATGAAAACAGAGTTGCCTGTTGTGTCTCCATCTCTTACTTTTCTTTGGTGTGCTACAGAGCTTCTTAAATTTACTGTGGTTACAAATTACCTGGGAATCATGTAAACAGGTATTGGGTCAGTATTCTGGGATAGATCTTGATATTCTGCTTTTCTAATGTACTTAAGTGGATGCTATTGCTGCTGGTTTGGACAACACTTGAAATAGCAAGAATATATAGTAACCTCTTTTCTCCCTTCTTTTCTATTGGGAAACCCATTCTATGTGGCATGAGACATGACCCAGAATTGGCCAATCAGAATCTCCCCTAACAGGTGATTTGGAGTCAAGATAGCTTTCTTCCAGGAGCTATAGAAGCTGGGGTCATCTTTTTCCTGGCCCAACAAATATTGAAAGAATAAGGCTAATATGAAAAAGGGCAAGTGAAGAGAGATGAGACGAGTGTGTCCTCAGAGCATTATTTGGATTTCTGGATCTGAATGTACTTAATATACTTCATCCTTAGAATTACTGGTTAATACAGTTTTTTACTTAAGCTAGTCTGAGTTTCTCCCTGTTACATTATAAACTTGAAAAATATAGTTAAGCTTGGCCATTCATTAAATCCTAATTGGTGATAAAGAGTTTGGTTAAGTATAGATGACAATACAAAAGCAGGGCCAGGTAACTGTCAGTTGTATGTAACTTGAAACATGTAAGTCAGTCAGTTTAAAAGTATTCTGATACAAATTTAGAAGCAGTTCCATTCCCAATGTAGAGAACTACTTCTTTATTATTACAACCTTGTGCCTTCACTGATGAAGGGGAATTTGGATACCTACTTTTCCACTTTGTAGATGAAGGCATCCAAATTCACACATCTTGTTTAAGGCCACATATAAAGTTACAGAACCCAAAACCTAGGTCTCCCTTTCTCAGGGTGTAATTCTTCCCCCAGTCATTTTTACTCCTTATTGTATAAAGACATTGTGTAGATTGCTAGTTCTTATTTCCATGAGATTGATTATAAATACATTGTCTAAGTGTTTCTTTGTAATACACTTTGTATGTGTATACACATTTGAAATATGGGAGAATCATATAATAAGGCACATATACAAACTGAGCGCTGATCTATGGATATGTAAATATTGAAATATAAATACTGAAATAAGGTTATTTTCTAAATGTGATCCCACATTTTCTAAATGTGATTAGTAATTCTAATGTTATAAATTAATGCCAAATCCACATATTCTTTGAGAAAAAGATTACCCACGTTGTTTAAAAATTTGGAAAAAAGTATTTTTGTAAGCTTAGTTAATACAACTTTTAAAGTTGTGTGCTCTTAAATACTAGAAACATCACCGCAAGAGGGAATTGGTACCTGAAGGTGAAACTATTTTACCTGGTTAAGTTTGGTTCATACAGAGGACTGGCATTTATAGAATGAACTTACAGGTTTTATTTAAAAAAAAAAAAAAAAAAAAGCTTCTAAAATTTGATGAATTATATGCCATGATAATTAGTATTAAAAATTCCTTTAAGGCTTCAGTAATTCCCTTTGGTGGCTTGAAGCACTTCCTACCCAGATTGGCTTAAAAATAGAGTTTACCTGTAGTCCTAATAATGTTTGCATGTATGATGAGTTACTAACACGATCAAGATTCAATTAAGTCTCCAAACAATTTTACAAAAAAGAAAAAAAAACAAAACACTTTATTTTCCACAAGGAAGAGCAATAGGAAAAATTAAATCATTTCCCACATATTGTTTTCTTAAAACAGAGCCTACAAGGACATATTCAGCACCAAATAAAACAGGAAAAAAAGAGAAATTACAAACAGCCATAGAATATAATCTATAAAGCAAACATTTAATATTGCACTTTGTTTTGCTAATGTTTTGGATTTTACTTTTCCTAATTGCAAAATCAGGACTCTATCTTGAATACTGGAATACAACTGTGAACCTCACATCTTATGTCAGGAATTGACCAATATTTGGAAAAGAGTAAAGTAATGCCTCTAAATAAGAAAAGTAAACAAATACTTTAATGGGGTAAATAAAACTTTATTTGATAAAGTTTTATATATATTTAAAATTTAATCACATTTGTGACCCAGTGCCAATTATCAGAATATTGGTCATTCTCACTTCATGTGTTATAAGAGTATATGGTGATAAGTATTCCAATGCTATGCATATCAACAATTGTTCCCTAGTCAGTTAGACATAAGAGAGAAAAGAAAAGGGATTTTCAGACAACTCCCCCCCAACAAAAATAAAACCACCAAATGCCCTTTATGCCAAATATTCCATTAGCTTCTTTTGAGGGGGACATTCACAAAATGATTTAACAACAATAAAAAAATATTTCACCCCCATTTCCTTATTATCTAGTATTAGTTTGCTACGGGAGCCCAAACCCTTTACTGAATCACTTAAAACGTGATTCATTTTTATGCTGGGCTTTCTTCACCCTGTCAGCATTTTTCAAACATGAATTATCTTCCATGTTTTCTTAAAGGCCACTTATGGAAAAGCCTATTTGTTTTGTATGAAGCTTTAAGACAGTATTTAACCAGGTCAAGCACCAAGCCAGAGTTACCATTATTTTCAGCCACTTTATTAACTGTGGGGTTAAATGGCAGATAGATGTAACACCCATTTCACACGTATGTTGCAACATCACAGATGCTGATTTTCATTAAAAACATCAGAGCTGAATTCCTTCTAAAATAAGACCATTAGTACACTTGGTACCTTGGAAAATGGTTTTTAAGTGTCATCATGAATGCTGGTATATTTGTTATGAGCCAACTGTAAATTATCTTTAATACAAACTATAATTTACTGATGTAGTTGCTCTTATCTATATATACTCAAAGTGAGTGGTTTCTCATGTTTAGCAAAATGTTCTTTAGATAATGGAAAAAATACTGTCACTAAAAAAACCCCACAAAAATAGAAAACAGTTCTCATTCCAGCACACGTTCTAGTATTTGTAATTTTGAAGTTACACACTTTCAGAATAAACTTGGGTTTTCAAGCTCTGAGAAGTTGGAGCGGGATAGGAAATGTATAAAGTAAGCTCTCTAATCACAACCTGAATATGATTATATGGATATATATATATAGATACAGATATATCTGTATCTATATATATATATACATTCCTGCTCAGAAAACACTGCACCAGCAAAATGATTTCCAACATATGTGTTTTGGAGGTAATTAAGTAACTCTGTTATAAAAATAAATGCACTTTCTCCTCCTCTCCAGTGACTGGAAAATTTCCATACTCTTAAAATAATAAAAATAATAATTTTTAAGAGCAACAAGCCCTTAACTCTTTGCTGGTGCCTGCCATACTGCCTTTCTTTACTCCATTCTTAGCTCTGCTAGTTTCTTCTTTTATGTAATGATAAAAAGGGAATGTGGGTGGGTTATCACTTTTGTGTATGTCCCTTTTCCAAATTTCCCTCTCCAAAAAGCCAACCAACCAACCAACCAACCAAACAACAAAAAAAGTAACTCAACAGTGCAACGAAACACAAATAGCATTCCAACAGTTTGGCAAGTGATGCGTTCACCTGAGATTAAGTGATTTTAGGCAGTCAGTAACAAAATGCTGCTTTGCTGTAATAGTAGAAAGGCAACAAATTCTTAAAAGAAACCAAGAAGGTATACAATCTTGACAAAGTCTCTTATTAGCTTCCTCCTCTTATCTCTTTTCCCACATATCTGTTGCGTATCTACTACAGTAGGCTGCAAAACATACAGCAAGAAGGATTGGCTTGAAGGCATTTGATGTTTGTAAATAAATCCACAATAGGATCCAAGCTGAAGAGGTGATACATGGTCAGCCTAGTAGGACATTTCTGAGCATGTGCATACGCAGGTAAAGTCCAGGCTATATTAAATTAAAAAAAAAAAAGTCAGTGCGTTTTTTTTCATGTTAAAGTTTTTTCAAAGCTTTCTTTTGTTCCTTGTTGTGCTGACCACAAACAAGTTTTTAAACAGTATCAAGAGTCTGGCATAAATGGAAAAAAAAAAAAAAGCTGTAGTGACATCGGAACTGCACAATGTAAGCATTGAGCATGTGCAAATTTTCAAATCAAAAGAAGGAAATCATCCCTCTTTACAACGTGGTGTCTTGACACGTATGACCATAGGCTAAGAAGACTGCTCTTAGTATGTGCCTGTTTTAAAGGAGAAAAGCTTAGATCTTCAAGCATGTTGGAGCAGTCCCAGAATGTTGCTGTAGGCTTCTAAAGCATGATCACTGGTTGTTTCATGTATTTGCCATTTTTCTGGGCAAAAGCAATTCCACTTCCTCTGAAAACGTGTCTCCAAGATACTTCTCTGTCCTCAGCTGGGAAGAGATACAGTTCGGAACCCACATCAACTTGATTTAACCAAGTGTTCCTTCAACGAGAGGGGCAGGATGGTCTATCATCTGCTGACTGATCAGGATTTGGATCAATCTAAAAAGAAGAGTTAAAAAAAAATTACAAAGTTATTTGATAAAGTCTAGTAAAAATGCAGCAATGACTAACATTCTAAGTATTAGGAATTGAGTCAGAACATACACAGCATGTAGCGTAAGGGAGAAAAGGATACAAATATTATCTATAAAATGCCTGATATTTAATTACAAAATTAGTAAAATTTTTAAAGGTATGCCCATATGGTGTTTTACTCAGCATTCAGTAGTACTTAAGACTCAAAATACAGAGTGGAGAACATTTTCATAGTAATGATCTCCTTTTGTCCCTTTTCATCCTTTTACAAAAAAAGTCAACTCTTTTCTAGGCTTTGGGAAGAATGCAGTTGTGTGAACAGTGTTCTTGGTGGTTATCTGAAGTAATAACCTATGAATGTTAAACACTAGAGAAGGCCTAAGAAAACTCTGTATCAAGAAATAGCAGTGCTAAACTCAGAATGCTCTAGAGTCTGCCCACCTTCTCTATGACTAGAGAGACTTTAATATGCACATACATTTAAGCAAATTAATAAATTTCAGTTGATTCTCAGGTAGAGAATGAGCACAGGAAGGCAACTGGTTGGCTTTAAAACATTTCTTTTACTGAAACATCTTTTGGGTAAGACCCATTTTTTTTATTTGAATTTAAATGTAGCACAATCCAAAGTGCCTCATAAAACTTTAGGTAAAACATGTTTTTGAAGGAAAAAAAGCAAGTAACTTTTCTTTTAATGACTTAAGAGAAAAACACTTTAATGCAGTCTAGAACTTCTCCCCTTCTATGTAACTATTAACTGAATCACATTCTGAACCAATTTAGGATTTTAGAAATTTTTAATTCTCTTAATTATCTTTAGTACACTTTAAAAGGTGGTAGTAGAATTTTGCCACAAATTGCTTAAGGGTGGATAACTGAGACTATCATTCTTTTAAAACGCCTGTTGTAAAGGCAGAAAGTCTCAGATCAAATCAGAAATTACTGACTTAAGATAGAAACATCAGCATAAAAATGTAACATGAAATCTGTAATAAGTGGGAGAACTTTTAGCATGTTAGGACAGATTCCTTGAAACAGAACAGTGGGATAGAAAAATTATGGCTAATTAAGAATTTACAAGAACAAATTCTAAATATCCTATAATCAACAGATAAAGTGATCTTCTATTAACCACATCTGGAGGAAAATGGACTCTTCTAGCCATGATCTTAAGGGGGAAAAAAGCAACAATTTCTTGCAGAGTGAAGCAGTCCCACTTAGGTCTTATTTGGGAGTAACATTTCATTGTTAAATAGCTAATCTGTGATAACCAAAAGGGTAAGGCTGATTCTAGTGATTTACAAAATTACTTAGCATTATATACTGGTATCAATGCCAAATTTAAAGCCCTGCACAACATATATTAAGATGCATTCTGAAGAACTGACTTTAACAATCACCTTCCCAGGGAAGCCTTTCCTGATTTCCAGGGCCTAATGAACTGCTCTTCAAAAACTGTGTGCATTTCTATCATTGTTATGGAATATTTTGCTTCTAAATTTGTTCTTCGCATCAGTCTGTGAGCTTCTCCCAAGAAGAGCCATGTTTTAGTCACGTAATGCTTAGTGGTCATCAACATGAGATGAATAAAAATAATCAGTGTAGAAATGTTTGTATAACCTGTTTTGCAAATATGTTATTTTCCCTTATGACTGGGAATGTTAAAATATGCAAGAATAAATTGGGAAAGGATGATAAATAAGAGAAATTCTAGCTACTTAAGTAGTTCATGCATGTAAAATGCCACTCCTATTGATGCTTTAAAATATGAATTATTCCTTTAACAGGCATTTTGTAAGCATGCTATTAGATCATTATCCCTACTTCCCCAATAATGTAAGAATTCTACTTATTAAATTTAATCTAATATTTAATACTGTTGTTCTATGTTATATTTTTCTATTAATATAATAATAATCAAAACTCAACTGTATTTTTAAAAAAGTCTGTAATGCTGTTTCCCAGGAGAGTCAGCCCATTTCAGACTTGAGCTGGTGCTTACCTCTGAATAAAGAGGTGGAGGCAAGAACCGAAACTCCTGGATATATGCAAACAGTGGTCCTTGAAGGGCTCTCTCAAAGTCATCACAAGCACTCATGGGTGCAAGATTGTTCCGCCTTTGTTCCTCTGTTACCACTTCTGCATAACTGGGTGGTGCTGAAGGAAAAAGATACACGCAATTCGAACACCATGTTCTTATGCATGTCAAAATACACAGAATAGTAGGTATTAAAAAGGAATGTCAAGATAAAAATAGTAATTGTTTTGTGATTAAAACTAGGGGGATATATGTTTTAAATCTAATATTAGGGACACATCTACTTTCTACACGTATAGGCAAAAGTTTAATCATAAGATATTAAAGGCAAAATTATGTTCTTCAACATAATAATAACAGAATAGGCTTAAACATGCATTATCAAATTACCTTCAGGTCTTTCACGTAGAGATAAACCAAGCCAGTTCATATTCATGCTACACTGACTGCTTACACTTGAGGTTCTGCTACCAAATGGATGTAGAGGAATGGTACCAATGACAAGTGGCAAATTAAGAAATAAATCCATAGCTCCAGGAATATCCACATATACCTAAACATTGAAAGGAGATGGTAGGTTTAGTATTACAAGCATTATTTCTTTCTTTAAAAATAACCCAACTTTAATGTTATCTTAGGCCTTCATTTACTTACATATACACAGAATATAAAAAAAAAAAAGTTCCATCACTATGTGTAGTACTACATGTAGTAGTTCACATGTGAGGTAAAATTAGTAATTGTAATTCAAATTAAAGGTTTACATGTATTTGTATATATGATACACAGAATACAAAAATCAAATCCTCGAGTAAGATAAAACCATATCCTCATGACTTTAATACTAAACAAACCCTTAATCTATACCTACCATTAGTGAATATTCCACACGAATTATGCTACAGTCGAGGATAGAAGGAGAAACTGGTGGAATTTTCAGCAACTTTCCATTCCATGTATCTGTCTTTCCAGATGATAAGGATTCCCCACGTAAATTAGCCACAAGCTGTTTTACTTCCTTCATTTTCCCTTTGGCATAGAAGGCCTGTGTTTGGTAAATGGCTGCCTTTGGCACTACCATTCGGGAAGAGCAGTTCTCAATCTCAGCAAATATCTGAATTGATTCACCTAGAGGGAAAAAATATGTATCTACTGTTAAACAAAAACAACAAACCTCCAAAAATGTAGATTCTTAAGCCAAAGTCTGAAAGGTCAATGGACTACATGGATGAAAAACAGTCCCAAAAGTGGCAAGAAACTTAGAATTATAAAAATGAACTACTCATGTTTAGTAGTTGTTTAAGAACGGACATTGCATTCACATTTATGAAAGAAAACTGGGTTATTTTTACCAAGAATATCATATTATGTTTGCATTTAGTAGAAATACTAAATACTTAATACACAAAAGCTGAGTGAAGAAACATCATTTTCTGTGGGAGTCCATCTCATACATACCTGGGGTATAGCCCTTCCTTTCGATTTTGGCACTTAAGGATATTGGGCCTGAGGTACAGAACCAGCAACAGAGAGTCTTTTCTTTTGTGCCTGCTTGGGGTGACTGTAAGAAATAAATTAGAGAAAAAGGTCAATGCACAAATTAATACAGTATAACACAATGTTTTAAAATAAAACCCTAAATTTTTTGAGAATTAAAATTAAAAACAGTGGCTTTTTTTCCCAGGTATATTCAGATATACTTTTAAAAAAACTAACCAATGGCTTCTGAATTATACAGTTATTTTCATCTTTATATATATTCTCCATCCAATTAAAAAAAGGGGTAGAGGGCTTAACATCATATTCCATAAACACAGTTTTAGCTCACACTATTTACATATAAAGTAATTAAAAACAAACCAACCAATCAATCAAACAAACAAAAAAACCCTTTCCACATTCCACTTCAACTGCCTTAAAAAAAAAAAGGCAGCTTGGAAAGCAACTTGGTTACAATCCCAAATGTTAACATCTTTCTTTGAGAATATAAAAATCAGTTATGTGAAAAAAAGGAAAACTCTCATTTTTAAGATTCTTATTTGCTCAAAGATGTTATCATTTGTTTAGACCAGATAAAGTTTTTAAAGTCAAATTTGAATATTGTGAAAAAATGCAATTAAGGATTTCTTTTAAAATATGATGGATTTTTCATGAAAGTGACAATCTCCCCATCACTTGACAACTATCCCTATATTGGAATATGCAGTGCAGTCCAAGGTTTAGATTATGCTCTTTCAATGGCAAGTGATACTGTCTTATAATAATAATTGATACTACTGTTCCTCCTCCACTGAAATTATCCAGGGAACAAATCTATTTTTTGTTATTCTTTTAACTTCCGAGTGAGAATTATTTTGTACCATATGCTGTTTTTCCTTTTAAAGTTTTCTTAAAGTTATTATAATATCAGAAAATATGAGCATGTTCTTCACTAATTTGTGTGCTCTTGACTGTTTTTAAAAATAGTATTTATGGAATTTAAAATCACTATCGTAGAAGTATAGAGACTGCATAGTTTAGGTGATTATTCTTTAGTATTTATATGCCAAAAACGAAGAATGAAGAATTCAGTCAGTTCTTACCAGTAATGAAGGAGTGTTGATATCTATATGCTCAAAGACTGTAAATTCCTTCTTTAATTTTACTGGTAGAAGCCAAGGCCTGTGCAATTCGGCTTTCACCCAATAGCGCACACTGCCATGTCGGCCTTCGAATGAGGTAGCAAGTGGTCTGTGCAGAATATAAATTCAATATATTAATTTTATACCTCTTTTTTATAATTATACAGTTGGTCAGCATAGAAGTGTTACTATATTCCACTGCTTATATATCAATGAGGTAGCAAACAGATTTTTTTTTAATTTCTAAAGGGATAAGTCATTGGGGAAAAAAAATCTTGTTTTCCAAAAAACAACAGCTAACACTAAAGTATTATAGAAATTTTGCTTTAAAAAGCCAGAAGAATACAATCCCTTTAAACTAAGAAGAGGCTGCTTTTAACGCTGGTGGCAAAATTATAAAAGTCTGGAAATCAAAAATTCAATTTAAAAACAAAGTTAAGAATGGTTTTAATATTTTTTTTTTAAAGATTTTATTTATTTATTTAACAGACAGAGATCACAAGTAGCCAGAGAGGCAGGCAGAGAGAGAGAGAGGGGGAAGCACGCTCCCTGCCGAGCAGAGCACCCGATGCAGGGCTTCATCCCAGGACCCTGGGATCATGACCTGAGCCGAAGGTAGAGGTTTAACCCACTGAGCCACCCAGGCGCCCCGGTTTTAATATTTCTATTGAGAAAGTTTACACACTGGCTTAGGAATTCTCTTTTTTTATAATAAGTAAGAAGATCTAGAGAGTATCTAAAAGAGTTGTTATAATTTCAAAAATTTCAACTTTTACAAAGTCTACTGAAAATCTAAAAAAGCTGTGTTTCCATTTCCTAGTTTTCTCATGTTCTAACTCTTTTTTGGCCATGTTTTCTAACTATATAGGCTTAATAAGAGAAACAAACAATTCTGTTAATCTCTATCAAGGGAATCAGAACTGGTTTTCACCTCTCCCAGATTTTATTAATTGTGGAAGGTTTTATTGCAGTGAGTTTAGTCTCTTTCATAATTTCACTAGCAAAATGCCCAGTGTTCAGTTATTTACAAGGTAAAGTGCTAGCTTAGATTAGCATGAAAAGTAGTGGGATTTTTTTTTTTTTTTTTTGCATTTTAGACTCCTGCATTAACATGTATAGCATGGAAAAATAAAATGTAGTATTTGTTAGTCTTCCAGAGTCTATTTTAAGTGACTTCGGTTGATAGATAAACTAGTCAGACCCAGTATTAGCAATATATTCACAGACTTACAGTATTGCTCTTAAAGTGGATTGGGGCATTACGTTTAGAATGACGTTAAATAAATATGGTAAATAGAATACTCTGAAAAACACCATTTATGAATTTATCCGCATAGTAACAATTCAAGTACTACAATTAACAGAGATACTAAGAAAATTTGGCGGGGAGGGAATAATCTTCGAAGATGTATTTTTACATCAAGAATAAACCACTTTCCTTTTTCCTTACTATATTTCATGCCTTATATTCAATTATCTGATAGGTGTTTCCTTTTAAGTCCAGGTCACAGAATCAGTCGTATGACTTTTATAATAGGTCTTTACACAGAAGCTACTAAATTCATATCAAAAGGTCATTATAAAGTTAGATTATTCCTAATTATGTTTATCTTTTTACATTACTGCTGTGGGTTAGCATTAGCAGAAAAGATAAAACACTGGATTTTTATAAATTACTGAGTTAAGAGTTTTAATAAGTTCTAAATTTCCACTAATGTCAACTGATGATAAAATAGAAAGTGCTTACATTCTGACTAGCACCTTCCAATTCACTCAGGGTACATGAAATACTATTTAAGTTTTAAAGACCTCATAGATTTTGAGACAGAGTACTAAGAATTGAGCTTTGCTTTCTATAATTTTGCCAGCCTATATTAAAAAGCAGCTTCTTTTTCGGTGTATTGTTTTCCTCTAGCAATATTCAGTGATGAAAAGGGTTTTTTTTTTTAAACTAAAAATATTTAAATTTAGAATAATTTTAACTTTAGAAGAATGGAGGTTTATGAAAAATGCCTGTTACTCATAATACTTACGTCTGTGGAAGCTCGAAGCTGAATGCATATTCATGCCTTCCTGAATGAATAGTGTTGAAGCCTTCTTCTGAATTATCATCATCTAAAACAAACAAAGAGAAAACAAAAGACTTGGTATTAAACCTTTACACACTCCCTGGTGGCAGTACTCTAAAGGTACTCCTATAATAATTAAGGCCACAAGCTTTGGAGTCTGAGAGATCTTAATTCTAACTTTTGTCACTTCCTCTGGGTGAGTTACTACAAATTCCAACTCTTCTGTTGCCTCATCTGTAAGATGGGGATAATCAATACTTATGCCCTTAAAGGCAGTTTTTTTAAATGGTAAATGACCCAAACTGTAAAGCATTTGTATTTAACATAGTAGATGCTCAACCAGAGTCAGAGCTCAAGTCTCTAAGAGGTTATCTTTGTCTCCAATGGTTTACTTACAAATTTATCATGACTATATATAAAATAAAATTTGTGCAAAGCTTTAAAGTCTGTCAGTTTTGATGCAGATGACATGAATGTTACAATTTAAAACCATTAGAAAACTTCGTCAAATGCTTAAAAAAAAAAGGAAGTGATATTTAAATGTCAGTTTCAGAGCTAAAAATAAAAATTCTTTATTGAACCTAAAATGTTCACACTAAGTTTGTCCTAGCAACAGCTAAAAATCTGCACATAAAAATATATCTTACGATTTAAAAGGTTCCTGCTTACTGGGAAACAACACTGTTCCACATCCTTGAAAAATGAACTCTAATTAGGCTGTTCCCAATTGCTAGGAGAATGACCTTTCATTTTATAACCAATTTTCTTTAGGCCAAATATTTTTAAAATTTCTCCAAAATATATACATATTTAACGAAAATGTGGGAGAGGATTGAGTTTTAGTTTAGCTTTCTGAGTAGTCTAATTACATACACGTCTTTACTGATGTAGAAGCCAACATTAGCCATGAGTGTAGATGCAATTGGTATTATCATTTAACTTTCTCTCACCAAAGTATTGAAGGGACACAACGTGATGCTTCCGTTACATCAAAAGAGAAAAGGGGGAAAAAAGCGTGTATCTGCGGGTACTTTTATTCAGAAACCATGATGATTCCTTTTTATCTCAATACTGTTTTCCTCGCCCCCTGTGCAAATCCTCTGAACGAATTTCAGCACCGAAAACTGGTGAGTTGGGGGCCATTTAAATTCGCTCCCCTCGAAGGCGCCCGAAGTTCGCCTCCCTCTCCTTTTCGTCCCTACTCACTCCCTTTTTGTGCCAGCTCAGCACTCTCATTGAGGCGAGCGGCGGCGGCCGCGCCGTGGTAAACAAGTGCCGGGCTGTCAATCAAGAACTAGACCGGAGCAGGAGAGGACCGGCCTAAACCGGCGCGAGCAGATCCCAGCCGGCCCGCCCGCGCGCCGCCGCCCGCGCGCTCCGCTATACATACGGCATACGTCGCGCGGCGCTCGCGCTCGCGTTCGCGCAGCCTAGCCTGCTGGACTGGGGGCGGGGCGACCGCACCGCGGCGCTTCCGCTTTACACGCCCCAGCCGGTGACCGGTTCGATCTGGCTCGGGCCACCCTGACACCTTTACAGTTGCGGTGAGGGAAACTGGGGCGGGGAGGAGGCGAGGAAGGCCAGGGCTGCACAGTCTCTGGGAAACAATGGGGAGGGGTCAGAGGATACTCGCCGAGGCCTCCCCACCAGCTTTCAGTGTCAGTATCACTTTTCCTTCCCCTCCTGACCAGCCCTTACGGTCTTTCCCCGGGTCAAATCAGGGTAGGTCTGGTGACTACACAGGTCGGGAAACACGCTTTATTTCACCTAAGAGGCAATGAACGCCTACAGAAGCCACCTGACCTCTGCCAGCCGAAAAACAGGAAAATGGGGTCCCGCTAACCCTGCGTACCCAAGTTCCTTCTGAATAGATTTGTCAGTTAAAAGTTACGCCCAGGGGCCATTCGGCACCTGCGAGGCCAGCGGGAGCTTCTCCCATCTATTCTGCGGAAACCCGAGATCGCTTCTTTTCGGGGCGCCAAGCAGGGAGGTGAGGGGCGACATTCTGCGACATGAGCCACGACGCCTCCAGAAGCTGCGGGAGGGACGCGAGTAGGGGCGGGGGAAGCCACTCTGGAGGGACCTTTACCGGCGCACGCCGGTTCCAAGCCTCGCCCCAACCGGCGCGAGCCCACTCTCCCCACCCGCCCGCGCCCAATCCAATCAGAGCCTGGCATCGCCTTAGCAACAGGCTAACAAACGCGGCTCCGCCTATCGCCGGGCGCCCGGGGCGGGGTCTCAGTTACCAGGCTAGTTTGAGAGGTCCCACTTTTTAAGTCATTGAAACTATTCCAGCTAAGAGCTTGTCCACGCTTTGCAGGGGCTGAGGGGCGTCTCGTGGGGTACGGGGTACATAGTTTTGTTTACGAAGCAGTCATGGAAAAACTAATGAAATTGTGTCTGTCCCCGTAAGTCATTATTCTACTTTTACTCCATTGCAAATCTCAACTCCCTCAAAACCTTTGTTTCTTATCCATTTTATAAAAAGCTGCAATGTCCAGAAAGGTTCAAAGACAAACTCGTGTATGCTTTTCCAAAAAATACCAAGGCTGTCATTCGGCATTTGCATCTTAACCAATGTTACTGCTTGTAAATACTAACTAAAAATTATTTCAGGATGCAGATTACCTATGTGTAACTGCGAAATCCGATTTCATCTTAATATTTTAAAAAATGATTACATGCGGTAACTCAAAGCATCCTTCATTTCGACACTTGTCTTAGCTCCATTTGCACTTCCTCAGGGATGTGTATTTTTTAATATAAAAAAAGGTTAAAGACGTGCTGTACTTTCTGAAAAATCGTTAACATTTGAGCTAAATACTGCATTAAAAAGGAGAAGCATAAAATTACATAACCAGTTTTAACATTATATTCTTCTTGGGCTAGGAATTAAGTCATCGCCACCACCTGACGCGTGTAACCAATCTGCTGAGAGCAGAACAAGCGCCCCTCCTCACCACCCCCCAGAACTGGTCCGAAACAGGATTGAACCGCTTCTAACAAAGGGTGGAAACTTAGAAAAACAAGCTTAGAGTCTCCTATATTTCCACAATGTAACCATTTAAACAATAGATTGGAAATCTCAGGACCTCTTCTCGCCTTGACAACCGTTTATCTCCCTTTTCCAACCAAAAATCAAATCCAATGTGCCGAATACTTTTCAATTCCATTTGACTGGCACGGGTTTCATTGAATGCATGTTCCAAAGTTAGGCATCATACTCGGAAAAGAAAATTACTGATCCGAAATGGTTTCTAAAACTGATTTGAAACCTATCATAATGATAGATACTGTCCTTTAAGATAGAGAATGCTTGATGTAAATTTATAAAAGGATCTGGAGAGAATAGGGAAAAAACACGTGGGGTGTTGATACCATATGTCAAAATAAGCCACAGAAATTCTTTATCAAAGAACAATGATGAATTCCTTACAGTATTTTGCGTGTCAATATTAAAAATGAAAAGCACCTATTAATCCACTTAAATGTTATTCTATTTCTTCACTGAAGCTTAGTTTTTAAAATCTACGGTTGCACACTGCAAGGAAAAAATCGAATACTGGACTGCGGATTTTAGCATTTCATTTGAAAACTTATTAATAAAATCACTGAATGGGATTTAAGTAGAATTTGCAAGTAAGGTAGAAAGGTATTGCAAGTGCGTATGGAACAAACCAAGCCGGGTACAGAGGTAGTTGAATTAAGTGCAGTTTGCAGTCACTTTGCAGATGCCTGCATGCATTACGGTTTAAGACACGATGAATGTCAAGGAGAACCCAAATCTTCCAACTTTGCTAATCTTTAACTGCTATGTGTTATTCCAGGAGCTGAATTACATGAATTCAGAAAAACTGAAAAGGTACTTTCCCAAAGGAAAAAAAGGTCTAATGACTTCTGAATAATATAAAAACTTACCTCTTTCGTGTCCAATTAAGATGTCTTTATGGTTGAAATATTCTACTTCTTCAGTGTAATTCTGTGTATAGGCAGTATTGGAGCCGGCGTTTCTTGATTCGGTCCAGCGTACTTTCGCATGTCCTCTTGCATGAATTTTAAGAGATTTCACTCTGATTTCCCCGGTAACTTCTAAATTCACCCTTCCTGAGACTGTATCCCCACTAGAATACACAGGGACATTGCTGTCATTAAGACAGTCAAAGCTTATTGTCAAACTCTTCACCTTTCCCAGCACCATGTTTATAACAAAATCTATAAAAATATAATGTAAGACAAAAAAGTCGAGATCACATATAAAACGTGATCTTCACCTAACACTGATCGATGTCTTTGCCGTGCAAAAAGCTTGCAGGCAAGATCAGTGATTCTTTACAAATAGTTCATTGAGATTTCTTAAAAAGTCAGGGCAGCAGAGAGGTTGCTGCTCCACGAACCCGCTAGTCTCAGTGGTCTCCTTACAAAGACGGGCGGCTGGAGGCTGCCAGCTCACTTTAAGAGCAGCTTTGTGAAAAACAACCCCAGTGCGCATGCGCACGCCGCGGCTGCTGTCCGCCCTCTCTGCGCGTCCCCTCCCGCGCCTGGCTCGCTCCCTCGCTCGCTCGCGGGTACAGTAGGTGTACAGCTAAGGGAAGAAGACACTGGGGCTGTCGGGAGGCTGAACCTGACTTCTCTTCATTCTGGGCTCTTATTGGTAGGCAGGCTACCGTAAACTCTCGACGTGCTATCTGGAGCCCCTTCTTACCGAGCACCCTCTAATAGAGAATGAAAGAGTGGGGGCACTGGGGGACAAGGGCTGGGTGGGAAGCTGTTTGCAAAGCCACGTAAGGATAAACTGCTGAGTGACCAACCCGAAGCGTGCGTTACTGGCACTGCAGGGTTTTGGCCACTGCTTGGATGGGAGGTGGAAGAAGTGGTGTATGAAGAGAGATGGGGGAAGGGGAGAAAGAAACCGGTTGGGCGAGCGACTGGTTGCTGAGCATGATCTAACGAATTTAAAAAAAAAAAAAAAGTAATAAAACCCAGACAAGAAATAATGTTCGTAGACAAGAGCATTCTTGGTTTGGATTTTTAAAAAGACCAGTGCGTTGTAGGCAGTGTGGAAATGAACTCAGGCGAGGCCAAAGGAACCTAAGAGAGGCCAAAGTGAATACTATAAGGGAGTAAGAAAGAGAAGCAACTATAATTTAATCGATAGGTTTTTTTTTCCCCCCTCCTCAACTGTTTTCTCTTCCATCTCTTAATCAGAGAGCAACGAAAAGCAACCAAGTTGTTTGCATGATGACACCAGGGGGAAAAAGGCCTGACCACTTCCTAGAAGGAAGAAAAGAGACTTTTTAAAGACACCACCTACAGCTAGATGTGCAGTGTATGACATGATTACAACTCCTGTGTCCAGAGGATTAAAAATAGAGTTTGGCCTAAAAAAGTACCACCTTATTAAGAAGCAGCATGACACAGTGTTTTAGTTGACATCATATCCACAGCATAATAGAAAAATCTTTGTTAGAAATCAGCGAAGCCTGTAAGATGGTTTTTTTAAAAGCATGATTTCTTGTATAAGTAGAGCTTAGTTTTGTAAAGTTCTAATATTAATTTTTACCAGACCAATTTTTACCTAAGACTCTTCAACATAGTAATTCTCATAATACATCTTAAAGACAAGTACAGTTATCTCTTTTTTTGTGAACATTTGAGTAACAAATGGCAGTGTTTTCATAAAATCACACTGGGATTCAAGGTGTAACAACATACACTTTTCTAGATATTTCAATCAACAGAACTCTTTCTAAGAGGGAAATGTAGAAGGAAAAAATATGAATCTGCAACTATTCTCATAAACAAATACACTTTGGCAGATCTTTTGACTATACTCATTGGTCTTGCTGTTTTCTTGCTTTTGGGGGAAGAAACAATTTTATTTAATTGGATTTTAGTTGACAAGGCAATTATCTCAGATTCAGCATTGTATATAAAGATGCAAACTGGAGAGTTAATGGACAGACCATTTATCTCTAATAGAGTTTAGATGGTTATGTTTAAAACTGTGAATATGTGTATTTAAGGGGGGAAAAAGTCATTTTTTTCCTCCTCTTGGTTGACACCTGGTGGAAATTCTAGTTGTTCAAGTACTTGGAATCTTTTACTAGCTTTGGTAACAGATACTGCTTGGGTTTTTTCGCCACCTAGTGGTAAAACGTGAATTTGCTAAAATGTCCGCTTCTCAGCGTTAAGGTCGAATCTTTTATTAAGCATTCAAACGACGTTGGACAAGAAACAGATATGAAAGTGCAGTAAACAATGAGGCATTCATTAATAAATTTGCTTTAAGTTATTAAGGGCTAATGAACAACAGTTGAATTCTTCAGAATTTTTAGTAAAATTTTTCTAGTTGGAACATAACTTATTTCTGAAAATTAAAAATCAGCGTTTTAAATAAACTAGAATTGCATTTAACCAGAAAGAACCCTAAGAGATTTACTTGTAGTTTGGAAAGTTGTTTTCCCATATTAAATGATTAATTTCTATGACTATAATGCATTATTCCTTCTCTTTGAAACTTTTAGGATATTATAGTTTACTTTAGGATGTTATTTTAGGATATTATAAGTTATTGGCTACTATAGGATATTATGTTATTGCCTTTATTATTTATTTTGCCATTTCTCTCTCTCTCTCTCTCTTTTTTTTTTTTTTTTTGGTACCATGTCTTCCTAAACACTTAGGTAACCAACAAATTGCCAGGAAATTTTTATTCCCTGTCATTTTTACTTAAGATCCTACTCACTTAACCTAATTATCACTTTTCTTCACTTTGGTTTTAGTCATATAACTGTTTCTAAGTGTCTAAACTTGAGTTTACATGCTTCATTTTGTTTACCCCCTATTCATTCCAACTATGGAAACACCAGAAACAACAAACAATGAACAAACAACTCTGGCACCTTTAAATTCCTGTTTATGTTTTTGTTTTTAAAGTTTATTCAAGTAATCTCTACACTCAACGTGGGGTTCAAGCTCATAATCCTGAGATCAAGAGTCACATGCCCTTCTGACTGCAGCAGCCAGGTGCCCCTGTGCTTTCCGATCTAAAACCCACTTGGACTAAATTTTGGACTAAACGTTTTCTCTCCTGACTTTTGTGACCTTCCCTTTTCAAAATTCCTTGTCTAAAAATCTGCCCTTTAGATAAGTTGAAATGTTGTACTGTAGCTCTTATCTTGGTCTTCTGGACCTGTCTCACTAGGCTCTTATTGTATTTTGCATTAAGTTTAAGCTATTCATCTTTACCACCAAGGCTCTTTCCTATTGCACCCCAGCCTACGTCTCATATGCCATCTCCTCCTACTCATCTGCTAACTCTCTATACTCCTGTCAAGTACATCTTCTGTCCCTTTTGTTAGGCTGTCTCACCGTTGCCAATGTGAAGTTACATGCTGCTTTTTGTGCCCAGAACAACATCCCACTGCTGTTATCTCCTTTTCCATCTTCTAACCCCTCTACTAGACTCAGCTGGCACAATTGAATAAAATTCCTGGTAGAGTAACTAGCACCCCCTTCCCTTTTTATAGCTGTGTCAGAACTTAAATAGAAATCTGTCTTTATGGTATTTGTTTCTTAGATTTTTAAATTCAATGCCTGTTGCACCTTACTGTACAAAGGTTTGAACTCAATCTCAAGAACTTGTCTAAAACTGACAAATGATAATCACTATCAAGATATTTAATATTGATGTGGTATGTAGAAATACTGCCAAGTCTGGAATTTTTCACATATCAAAATGCTCAATATTATTATTGGAAAAAAAAGGCAAGCCATCTCAACTGAAAGTTTGGTTATAGTTGTAAGAAAAACCATACCAGCAGTTTTTTTTTAAATCCATGGTTAATCCTTGTTTCAGCTAACACTTGATAGGCCTAACTACTGTAGAACTAGGGGCATTCTGTTTTTGTTTTTGTTGTTGTTGTTTTGTTTTTTGGGTCTTAATTGTGTATTTCAAGATTTTGTAACTCTGGCTTTATTACTTTTTTTAAAGATTTTTTTTTTTACTTACTTGAGAGAGAGAGAGACAGAAAAAAAAAAAAAAGCCACAAGCAGGAGAGAGGCAAAGGAAGAGGGAGAAGCCCATTTTCCACTGGGTTTGGAGCCTGATTCCAGGATCCGGAGATCCTAGGCCTGGAACCGATGGCAGATGCTTAACCAACTGAGCCACTCAAGTGCCTTTGACTTAACTCTAATATCTTCAAAATGCAACAATGACTTTGGTGTGGAGACTGGAGGCAAGATTTGCTATATTATTAGTAAAATGAGTGAGGTTTTTTATATTTGATAATTATATGGTATGCTTGTTATATTTTTCATACTTTTTTTTTTAAAGATTTTATTTATTTATTTGACAGAGATCATAAGTAAGCAGAGAGGCAAGTAGAGAGAGAGGGGGAAGCAGGCCTCCCGTCAAGCAGAGAGCCCGATGCGGGGCTCAATCCCAGGACCCTGGGATCATGACCTGAGCCGAAGGCAGAGGCTTTAACCCGCTGAGCCACCCAGGTGCCCCTATATTTTTCATACTTAATGAACATTTAAATGTGTGGTGAATTTCATCATAAAATTCAGCACCAAATTTCTGTTTCTCTTCTCCCGCATTAAGATATAGTGTGATATGTATTATGTGAATGCAGTTAATCTTTTATTTTTGATTTCTTGATTTAAAATAAAGTCATCCATAATTTGAACCCAGAGATACCACTATTAACATTTTGTTACATTTCCATCTAGGGGTACAACTGGTAGAGAAAAGCATTGCCTGTGAAGCAAAAATAATGCTTCTCATATCATTAGAACTTTTTTTTTTTTTTAATTTGACAGACAGAGATCACAAGTAGGCAGAGAGGCAGGCAGAGAGAGAGAGGAGAAAGCAGACTCTCCATGGAGCAGAGAGCCCGATGTGGGGCTCGATCCCAGGACCCTGGGATCATGACTTGAGCTGAAGGCAGAGGCTTTAACCCACTGAGCCACCCAGGTGCCCCTCATTAGCACATTTTTGACAACAGGTTTGATTAGTGGCTTAAAGGGAAAATCTCTTGAATGAATTTATAACATGTAGGTCCTGCTAAGTTAGATGATTTTGTAAAGTTTTTCTAGCCCTGAGTGGCACTGGGCCTATGGGAAGGATCAGAAATGCTAAGTTCCTTTTTTTGTTTCCTTAAGATTTTATTTGTTTATTAGAGAGAGAGAGCACACAAGCAGCGGGAAGGGGCAGTGGGAGAAGCAGACTCCCCGCTGAGCAGGGAGCGCGACATGGGACTTGATCCCAGGACTTTGGGATCATGACCTAAGCTGAAAGCAGACATTTAACTGACTGAGCCACCCAGGTGCCGCAATGCTAAGTTTCTTTTCTGAACTACTTTATGACTTTTGACCAGGCACAACTTTATGTAATGACGGTTAAAAAAAAAAAAAATCTAATTATAATAACAAACATTTTCTGATGGGTATTGAATTTTAGTGGCAAAATATAATTGAATGCAACCAGTTCTCAGTTTTTTTTTTTAACCTCAAGTTCATATTTTGCTAACTGGAATTTCATATTTGATATCTTACTTAGAGAATGTTGCTTTTCCAGTTATCTATATTCTTCTTGTTGATGAAGAGGATCACTATTTTTTTTTTTTGAAGAGGATCACTATTATTGGTGATTTTTAAAATCGAAAACTTGGGGTGCCTGGGTGGCTCAGTAGGTTAAGTGTCCAACACTTGGTTTTGGCTCAGTGTTGTGAGTTTGAGCCCGGCATCTGGCTCTGTGCTGGATGTGGTGCCTCCTTAAGATTCTCTGTCTCCCTCTCTCTCTGCCCCTCTTCCCTATTTCTCCTCTCTCCTTCCCTCTCTAAAAAACAAACCCCCAAACTTGTTGTTTACTGTCACTGTTTTTTCAATACTGTTTAATGGAAGCATATTCCAAGGGTCTGCTATGTACTGTTAGTTTTATTTATTGTTGTTAGTTATTATACTTCTGCTATCATAACTTAAAAACTGTAAGAGAGAATTATTACTTGTCATTCATCTGAAGGAGCTCAGTTTTCATGTTACCATTTTTCCTGTTGTTGAAGAATTTTACTTGCTACCGCTTTGAAGAAGTAGCTATGATGAAGGAAGTGTTGGTTGGGAAAATCTGTGAGGAGGAGGGGCAATTAAAGTTTAAAATTTTGCTGGGAACTCACTGCCTCCGGAATTCTAAGTGTTTCAAATGACTTTTTGTGTCAGGGTCAGGAAACAGGTTAGATGATAGCTAAACTTTGAAATCACACATTTAATCTGTGATTTAGTAAATTCACATGTGGCTAATCAGCAATTGGTTTTATATTTTTTGTTTTTGCAACATGAATTTTTTTTTTAGTTCATGTATAAACTACTTAAATCAACACATTTCAGTGGAAGTATGAGGTAACTGAAATTTTCTGCTCCTAATTGATATGTAATTGATATAATCCATTGAGAATTGATTTTTGTAGTCATGTATGAATTTGAAATTATTTTGCTGTGGAGAATCTGACTGCTTTAATATTTTGGACTTTGAAGCATATGATGAGTTTTATAGACATGAGGTATACATGTTATCTTAAAGATGCACAAAGCAAGTTGTCTGAAGTGAACAACTAAATTATGAATAATTTACAAATTGAAATAATATCGTCTGCCTTGGTCTTTAGAAAGTAGGAGTAATGCTCTGGTAAAGTCAAAATAATTTTGTAAGGTATGGGTTAAAGGCAAAATTTGGAAGATAGAGTAGATTGCATTTTGTGTAATAATTTTAATATTCAAATAAAAATTTTTACACGTTTACAAATAAGGAACACTCTATTTCTACCAGAGGGCCCCGTGAATAAGGAGAAGTCTTTACACTTTAATTTTTCATTTATTGTTATCTTTTGCTCTCATTTGGATCTGTTTTGGTGAAACCTGGGAGAATTCCTAAGAAAGGTGAATGTATAAGAAGAAACTGAACTGAGTGTGGCCACCTCTTAGGTCTTTCTGCAAATGATGAGGAAGAAGAGAACCTTTTAGAGAGAGTCACTTAATAGATAAGTGGCCAATGGGAGATTGCTGAAGGGAAAGAATGATTGTAAAATGGAGTCATGATCCTAAAGAGGAAAGAACAAAAGACCATACTCTTTTTGCTTCTAGTGCTAACCTTTCTCATCTTCAGGAACCTCAATGATTTTGTATTCTTTTTTTTTTTTTTTTTAAAGATTTTGTTTATTTATTTGACACACAGAGAGAGATCACAAGTAGGCAGAGAGGCAGGCAGAGACAGAGGGGGAAGCAGGCTCCCCGCTGAGCAGAGAACCTGATGTGGGGCTCCATCCCAGGACCCTGAGACCATGACCTGAGCTGAAGGCAGAGGCTTAATCCACTGAGCCACCCAGGCGCCCCTGATTTTGTGTTCTAATCACATTGTTCTCTTCAGTCTGTCTCTGCAGTGAAATGAAAATGAAATTTCACTCCAAATGAAATGAAATGAAAGGAAGCGTTGGCTGCTGGGTGAGAAACAGTGTGACCAATCGTTAGAGGGCAAAGCCGGTTAAGTGAACTATGGAAAAATCACCAAAACACTGGTAGGAAGGACGCATCAGAGATAGTGTGAGGGTGAAGGGCAAGAGATTTGTCTCCTGATGGATATGGGGACAGAGAAGAATGACAGGAGCGGTCTGGTAGACAGTCCGGAGATTTCTCAGTGGTCAGGGCCACATTCAGAGAGTGGACATGGCACGGGCATGTCTGATAATGAAAAGCTAGTCAAGGAGACTTTTCAGGGGATCAGAAAGCCTGACTGATAACAGAAAATGAAGGTGGGCAGGCTTGGTAAGATGAAGGTTTTTACAGGTGTATAGGACATATGTGCATTGTCCAAGAAGTCCAGAAACCACCAGCTTGTATGCTAAGTGGGGTGGGTGGGTATGTGAGAGAAAGAGAAAGAGGTCATCTTTATAACAAGCAGAAGACTAACATATTTTATGGCAGCTATTGTGCTTTCTTTTTTTTTTTTTAAAGATTTTATTTATTTATTTGACAGACAGAGATCACAAGTAGGCAGAAAGGCAGGCAGAGAGAGAGGAGGAGGCAGGCTCCCTGCTGAGCAGAGAGCTGGTTGTGGGGCTCGATGTGGGGCTCGATGTGGGGCTCGATGTGGGGCTCGATCCCAGGACCCTGGGATCATGACCTGAGCCGAAGGCAGAGGCTTTAACCCACTGAGCCACCCAGGCTATTGTGCTTTCTACTCATTATCTTATTTGGTCCTCTTCATAGCACTGGGAGGTAAATACAATCATATCCATCTTATAAACAAGGAAACAAACTTGGAAAGATGAAATAACTTGCCCAAACTCATACACCTAGTAACAGATGATACTGGGATTTGAACCTATGCTCTTAATCAGGAGGCCATGCTGAAAGCAAGGCAGTAGGCTTATTTATCAATAAGGCTTATTTATCAATAAGCCTTCAAGAAAGCTTCTGTAACCATCCTTCCCTTCCCTAGTTTGGATTATATGCTTCTCTTCCTTGTTCACCGCACCTTTTGAAAACCCTATTTCTTAACAGTATTTTATTTGGTTTGTTTTACAGTCTCTTCCATAATATTCCAAACTTCTCAGGGGTATTCTTCATGTCTTATCTAGGGCTCAAGTGTTAATCACTTTTATATCTCCAAGACTTAGCATAGTGCTTGCATATAATACACACTTAGTAAATGTTTATTGATATGTGATAAATTGATAGAGGAATGTGATCTTTAAACAATTTTCCATTATAAGATCATAGACTCTTTTTTTTTTTTAAAGATATTATTTATTTATTTGACAGACAGAGATCACAGTTGGCAGAGAGGCAGGCAGAGAGAGAGAAAGGGAAGCAGGCTCCCCGCTGAGCAGAGATCCTGATTCGGGGATCAATCCCAGGACCCTGGGATCATGACCCGAGCTGAAGGCAGAGGCTTTAACCCACTGAGCCACCCAGGCGCCCCAAGATTGTAGACTCTTAAGGGAAATTTTTCCAGATACCAACATGAAAGCACAAGAGGCTGATGAATTGAAGATAAAATATAAGTTCAAACTATCATTTTATAAGTGTGTGCTGATTGCCACAAGGTCATCATCCTGATGATTGTCCAATCCCTGTTGAAATAGAGATTACTGCATTTGCTAAAGTAAAGTTTTATGGATTTAAAGTAATAATCATATAAAAAATACATAGTCATTTTTCAGCACTTTTATACTTGGTACATTGTTTACAACTAGTGAACACATTTTGATTGCTTAGGAAAAATGCTGTTGTGTGCCACAGCAGAGCAAAATACATAACTGTAAGAATTTGGGGAAGTTAAATGAAACTTGCAATATTACTTTCTATATTTTTAACATAGTTTCACAACTGACTTTATTTATTTATTTATTTTTAAGATTTTATTTATTTATTTGACAGAGAGAGAGAGAGAGAGCGCACAAGCAGAGGGAATGGCAGAGGGAGAGGAAGAAGCAGGCTCCCTACTGGACATGGGGCTCAATCCCAGGACCCTGGGATCATGAGCTGAGCCGAAGGCAGACAGTTAACTGACTGAGCCACCTAGGCACCCTGACACAGCTAACATTTAATAGAAGTATTCAGAACAGATTTGCAGGTAGGTCATAGAAAGGTTTATTTCAAAGATCTTGATTTTATAATATTTTATTTGTTATATATATAGAGATTATATGCAGGTGATGTCTGTCGTAGATATTAAAATCACTAAAAACATTTCTGAAGACAAACACTTCTTCATAAATTTGGTTAATTTGACAGTTGGGTATGTGAAAAACTGGTCACTAAAAATTTATATTATTTAAAAATGATTTGTATATATTCTCAAATATACTTTTATTTTTAAAAACAGTGAAATAATTAGATGGAAAATACTATAATATTTGTTGTGGAGAAACAGAATTTTGTGGATTTATGAATGAAAATGTGATAAAATGTTCTGGATTCTTGCAAGAAAGCCAAAAGCTGTGGATTACATTTTTTTTAAGTTTTTATTTAAATTCCAGTTAGTTAACATACAGGGTTATATTAGTTCCAGATGTACAATAAAGTGATTCATCACATTCATATATCACCTGGTGCTCATGAGGACAGGTACACTAAATCCTTAGTCCCCATCACCTATTTCAACCATCCCCACCACCCACCTCCCCTTTGGTAACCACCAGTTTGTTTTCTATAGTTTAGAGTCTGTTTCTTGGTCTCTCTCTCTCTCTCTCTTTTTCCCCTTTGCTTGTTTGTTTTATTTCTTAAGTTGCTGTGGATTAAATTTGTTTGTATAAATTTAAGTTCTGAACTGGTTAATTAATTTTCCTTCTAGGGATCTATTTAATGTATTATCTTACATATTTTCCTAAATAAAGGAACTCAGTGATAAAAAGGTACAATAAACAAAAGTAAAATATGATAGTTAAATTTAGAGGAAGAGGGTGGTCAATGAGTAGAAATGTACAATCATGTAGTTGTAAATTTTTACTTCTGGCAGCCAGAACCTTTAGTTTAAAGTTTATAAAAGAAATACAACTTAAGAGAGCTGGAAAATACCCACATACGTTTCTTCACAATTACAGGATTCAAAAGAGCTTTAAGTGTATTGTAAATGATGTCCAATCTGTCATTGTAGA
Source organism: Martes martes (assembly GCF_963455335.1). Lineage (NCBI taxonomy): Eukaryota > Metazoa > Chordata > Mammalia > Carnivora > Mustelidae > Martes > Martes martes. Next base: position 51,959,988 of record NC_137892.1, on the reverse strand, counting down.
GCTCCTTAATTAGTTGAATTGTTATTCTTTTTTATAATAGGGCTTTTCTCCTCCCAAACAATGTTTAGTTATTAATAAACATCTATTTAAATGATAGAGACATTGTTTTACACAAATATATGTATTTGGCCCTCATTGTTTTATAACATTTTAAAAGCATATTTTCTTATAAAAATACTATATTTACCATACAGTGTATGTGTAGAATTTGCTGTGGGGACTGATATGTGTTTACTCATTAGGATAGAGAGGAAAGAAATATTCCATGCCTGAGCAGTGCTAATAGTTTCTAGTATTATCTCATTCTCGGAAGATAACTTTCTGTTAGAACATTTATTTTTTTAAAAAAAGCAAATAAATAATAAAGTGAAAAATAACTACCATGAAGAGACTTGTTATATTTGTGTTAAGAAGAAGCAGTCTTTATCTCTGCTTGATAAGTAAGGTACATAAAAAAAAATCAAAAGATTGATGAGGAAAAGAAGACAGTTCTAGGGGAAAGAAGACAGGTCTAGGGGAAAAAAATGCTTTCAGCTATTTACAAAATTCTTAAAACATAAAACGATGAATAGGGTGGGCTAAGCCTTTACTTGCTTTATATCATTTGATCATAACAATAAAGCAGTTATCTTCTTTTACAGATGTGAAAACCGAGGCTTAGGTCTTATAGCTTGGTCAAGGTCACACCCCATATGGTAAAGTTACCTTTACAGAATTTACTGTTTAAGGGGGAATATAAGCAAATCGTTAAAATTAAGACATGTGCGATAGATACGTATTACTAATAGGACTAGTATAGTGTTAGGAAGCATCTAGCAGAGATATCAAAACCTGATCCAGTGCTCAGGCAGAGCTTTCCCAGAAGAGTTGAGATTCATTAGAGATGAGAGGGAAGTCAGGATCAATCTAGTGAAGTAAATGGAACATATGATTCATTGTCCTAATTGGGACACTACTGAGTCTGAAAGGGAGGCCAAAAACATACTTGTACAACAGATATAAACAACCATCCAGGGCAAACCAGAGTGTGTGGCAGTATAAAGAATTTGGTCTTCATTCTATAAGGCTTCAAGAACATTGATGGACTTTTATAAGGAATAACATGAACAGATTTATGTTTTGGAATAACTGAGACTGGTACTGGAAAATGGAGGAAACTTGTAGATTATTTTGGGAGGCTGTTGCAGTAAGACAGGAGAGTGATGATGGTAGCCAGAGTTGGATAGTATTAGAATAAAGGGAAATGACTTAAGTTCAAGAGATATTTAGGATGTAGAATCATTAGCACTTGGTGTGTAGTTGGATATAGGTACAGAGGGAGACATATTAATTGGATGTATATTGTAGTGGAGGGAAGGGAAGTCAAGGATGACACTGGATTTCTGGATTAACAATTTGAGTGAATAGCGGAGCCATTCACTGAGATGAAGAATATGGGGAGGAGTGAGGATGATGATGAATTTACTGTTGTTCAGTTTTATATTTGATCATTTTTAATTTTATTGCTTTTTAAAATTTTGAAACAATGAAAAATGTATGGAAAATTTGCAGGCACAGTACACAGACCATTTTTTTCCCCCCAAAACCATTTGAAAGTAATTTGCCAGTATGATGCTCCACTATTCCCGAATACTTTACTCTCTATTTCCTACCAATAGGGACATTTGCCTACACAACTATAATACAACCATAAAAATCAAGTAATTGATGTTATACCTTACTGCCGTCTAATCTCAAATCCCAGTTAAGTTTGCCACTTGTCTAAATCCTGTCCTTTAAAGCAGAACTATATAGTTAAGAGTCACCTGTTGCATATAGTTGTAATACCTTTTTAGTCTCTTTCACTTGGGAGCAGCAATAAAAATCTTTTCTAATCTTTGGTGACCTTGACATATTGACGATTACAGACCAGTTATTTTATAGAATGTACCTCTGGGCTTTTTCCAACTACAGAGAGTTAGACTCTAACATCTTAGGGCATCTGTTTTATGAAAAAATTAACTTCTTTCAGTACACTTGGAATGGTGTTAATTATGTACTATTCTTGAGAGATTTATGAAAATGGTCACTGTGTTCTTTCATTCATTTGAAAAGGACTGAATTAATAGATTTTGAGAGGAATACCTCAAAAGTGTTGCTGTTTTCTCCTCATTGGATCCTATCAGACGACACGGAGTTTTGATTTGTCCCATTACTAATATTCACTTGATTCAGGATGTGTCTCTTAGGATTCTCAACTATTTTGTTTTTTTTTTTCTTTAGTTTTTTTTTTTAAGTAACAAATTAATTATTAATTACTTAGTAATTAGTAAGTATTTTGTAGGGAAGTTCTTTAAGACTGTGCAAATAGCCCATTTCTCATTAAACTTTCAATTTACTCATTTATTTATTTATAGTATTAGTGATTAATATGGGTCTTAATTCTTCACTGTCATTTATTTTGGTGTTCAAATTGTTCCATATTTAGCTAGTGGAAGCCCCTTGCAGATGGTTTATGTTTTTTCTTGACACATCTCCATTACTTTTTTTTTTTAGGTTTTATTTATTTAATTGACAGTGCATGCACACAAGCAGAGGGAGAAAGGGGAAGCAGGCTCCCCGCTGCACTGAGAAGAGAGCCCAGCGTGGGGCCCGATCCAGGACCCTGGGATCATGACCCACGCCAAAGGCAGATTCACAACCCACTTAGCCACCAAGATGCCCCTCCATTACTTTTTGACTTCTTTCTTTCTGGCATAGGATATGAAAAAGGTCATCTTGTACTTTACCTAACCTCACCCTGGAATTTGCCGTTTTAGCCCTGAATAACATTAAATGGAGAATAACATTTAGAAGACAAAGTCTGGGCACTAGGTATGCCTTTGGAGTGTGGTACTTCAAAGTTTTTCAATGGAAAGAGCTAAGATATATATGCCTGTATATATGAATGTATGTCCAGACATTTGCATTTCATTTTTCTGTGATCTGTCTTTCAAACTACAAATGTATACTGATAGCATTAGTTTTAATCTAGCACCTCAGGGTTTATTCTAATGTTGTCCCTTTCCATATATGTAACCCCCTTCCTTGTTGCTGAGAAACCGGCTCCCATTGGCCTAATTGGATCACTTATTTTCCCAGTCCTTCTGCGTGTAATCAATCTCTCCTCTCCAGTGCCGTCCCCTCTCCTCCGCAGGTACACTATTCCCCTGTGCAGGCTCTGTCATCCATACCAGACTGCCCTTCTTTATGAACAAATCCTTCCCCTACTTAGGCTTGGCCTCTCTGCACTGTACTGATCTTTGTGTGGAGACATCTTTACCAGTATCAGGTGGGCTCCCCACTTTCTCCCAACTCCATCCACAAGCAGGGCAGATATGCAATTAATTCAATTTAGTTGTGAATGAAAAAGAAATATAGGGCAGTAGCTAAAATGTCACTCATTCAGGAAAGACTTGGTTTTGATAAGATGCCAATCTGAGGGCAAATTTAAAGATCTAGAAGAGACAGGATTAGTTTTAGGTGTGAGAAAGGACCAAGTTCCCACTTCAGTAGAAAGGGAGTAGAGAATGGCTTCAGTACAGGTTGGTTTGAGAATTTCCTAGCTGGAAGAGGAATTTCAGCTTTCTATATTATGGCTTTTAGATTTCTGAGTATTATGGAAGATCTGAGAATTGAAACTGAAAATGAGTTGAGACACCCACCTGAAATGTTGTAGGGTTTTCTCTAGCAAGTGCCAGCACTAGGAGTGGAGAAGGCAGTTTTTATCACAAGTAAGTTGAAGATATTGGGTAGAGAGAGGTTTATGTGAAGGAAATGAATGTTGAATATTGAAATGTTGAAATGAATAGTTATTAAGAAAATAAAGGAAGAGAAGAGGGGTCTGGAAGAGAGATAGTAGATGGGTCAATGGCCTATCTCAAGGTCCTTGTGTGACTTGGTCCCAAGAAATTAGAAACCAATTCTAACCTAAAGTTATTTGTATAGGGGTAGGGAGGGGAAGGATTTGTTATGAGTATATTGGGTAGCTCAGAGAATTAAAAGTCAGGCTGAACAATCATGACTTAGGTTGTGGCATGTGGCTTTGGTGTTGCAGGTAGTAGGAAATCTCTTCAGGTGACCAATACTGGAATGAATCAGCTCTACTATCATCTGTTCTTGTGTTACTGCTCAGAATTTGGATACCAAGAAGAAAACTTAGTTTAAATGGCTTTGGACTTGTGCTCACCTCCTTGGCCAGGAGATTAAGGGTTATAACAAGAAGGCATGAAATGGGATAGAAGTAGTTTCTAAAGGAAAAAAGAGAAGAAGGCGATGGATGCTTTTGGTGCCAAAAACAAGAGATGTTCAGCATTGGCAGATTGCATGTGTGGATTGAATTTATGTAGGATGAAGCATAACTTCATATGGAGAGAAAGATGGATAGAAAGCTAATCATATTTTTTACTTTTATTCTTTAATTACAAAAATAATACATGTATCTTGTAAAAATAATTAAAATAATTCCCCTCCCCCATATCTTCAATGAATGTGAAGATAAGAGAGTAAAAGGGAGAAGTGGGTAAAAGGTGATAGAATTATTATAAGATCTCTTTTCCTTCGGCGCCCACGGTACTTGGTCACGCCACTTTGAAGAATGAAGAGGTAGACCAGACAGAGTGGTGGGCAGCAAAGGAAAGCAAAGGAAAGTCTATTGAATGACAGTAAAGTGATAGTATAAAAATGATAGTATAAAGTTCCCAAAGAAGGAAGGGACCTGAGAGGGTTGCTACCAGAATTTCTAAGTCTAGGAATTTTTATGGGCTTTTTGGCAGGCTGTTTTAATCTGATTAACTCTCCAAGAGCCTGTCATCCAGTCAGGTTTTTGTCATCTGTCACGTGGGAAAGGGTGGAGGGCTCCTTCCAGGATGGGTGTAAAAAATTTTTTTTAATTTTTAATTTTTTATTATTATTTTAATAATAAAATTTTATTTATTATTATTATTTTATTTATTATATTATTTATAATGTATATTTATTTATATTATATTATTTTTTTAAAGATTTTATTTATTTATTTGACAGACAGAGATCACAAGCAGGCAGAGAGGCAGGCAGAGAGAGAGGTAGAAGCAGGCTCCCTGCTGAGCAGAGAGCTGGATGCAGGGCTCAATCCCAGGACCCTGGGATCATGACCTGAGCCAAAGGCAGAGGCTTTAACCCACTGAGCCACCTAGGCACCCTGGTGTAAAATTCTTTTAAGGGTGGTTTCCTCTTAGGGTGAGGAGGAAGGGGGGGTCCCTTGTCCCTCCTGCCTTTCTTCCAACTATCCTTCATCAGAATTATTTAAAAGTCATGATTTGAACATTTTCTATGGTTCAGATCTGTTGTGTACACAGTGGATATGAGAGTTTGGTCTTTTGCTTGTAAGGTATAATTCAAAACAGGACATTGAAAACCTGAAGGTCTCAATACAAATCCAAGGTTTGTTTTACTAATAAGGTCTCTCACTTTTTAAAGGATTTTTAAAAATTTATTTATTTATTTATTTATTTACTTTTGGGGTAGCAGGGGGAGGAGCAGAAGGAGAGAGAAGGGGAAAGAATCTCAACCAAACTTCAGGTGGAGCACAGAGCTATACCTGGGGCTCAATCTCACAATCTCAAGATCATGACTCTGAGATCATGGCCCAAGCCGAAACCAAGACTGAGATGCTCAACTGACTGAGCCACCCAGGTACCCCTAAAAATGTCTCCTTTTAACAAAGATATAGGTAAATAAGTTTGTGTCTTCAACTTATATAATAAAATCAAATCTGAATAATTTTTTGTTCTTTTAAAATTTCCTTTCCTAGTTCCTACATTTAAGAATTGACTTGTTTTTTGTTATTATTTTGTTTTCAGTGTATACTATTTTTAAGGCAATGTGTGGCTCCTTTCATTCCCCCCACCAAAACCCCTCCCAACCTGCTTTAGAAAATCAGTATTTTAATGTAAACAGTTTTATTGAGTAGGCTCTACTTGGTGAATATTAACACAATAATGTTTTTATTTTTCTCCAATCACAATCCCCAGTAGTGCTTTGTAGAAATCTCCCAAGACAATTTCTTTGGCATATTCCACATCTTTCTCATCACTTTCAGTTGTTTAAAAAAAAAGAAAAAGCTATACCAAACTAATTTCACTCCAGTGTAAAAGTTCAGTCTCAAATGTGATTCAAATATAATCCTTTCAGTTCCCTCTACTAGCATCTCACCCTTTTGTTGGGGAGGAGAAATATGAGCGATGCCAGGGGTTGCTTACTGGAGATGAGGAAGTACTGCTACCCACAAAAAGTACATGACTCTGTTGCTGTTGGTGGTCACTGAGGATGTTGTGGTCTCCTCATAACTTTGTGCAATTTTTTGCACTGTGTAGTTTCACCTTGGAGGATATGGCACCTCTCTGAAGATATGGCAGAGGAGGCACCCATGTCTTCCTTTAGTCCTGCCTTTGGTCCACATTCTACCCCCATAAGAAGAAAGCTTTCGGGTAACTCTAGGTAACTTCTCCTCTCTCCTCTGTATTCTTTGTATTGAGTCAAACATGGAGGTCCTCTGCTGCACCTTCTGATAGCTCAGAAAACTGGGAATAATTTGGAAGTTTCTTCCACGTTTTTCTTAGATTCCCTATGACATGGTCTTATTTTGTCCCTTTCTCCTGGGCTTAGCCAGCACATCCTTCTACTTCAAAATCTCCAGAAAAAAAGGAAGCACAGTTCTTGGTGTTCAGATATGCTCCCAAATTCCAAAAGACATAGCTCTCATAGGGCTCACTACGCTTTGAAGGCAGTTTCAAATTGGTCTCTAGGTCCCTGACTATAAATATTTAGCTAAGTGGTGGGCTGTCAGTCTTTCCACCTTGCCAGCACTCACATTGTGTATTTCACTGGAACTCCCTCTTCATTTGGCTTCTGGTGGGTTGGGGGGATGTACTTTTTTGCCCACGTAGAGCTGACTTTTTTTTTTTTTAAAGATTTTATTTATTTATTTGATACACAGAGAGAGTATAAGCAGGGGGAGCAGCAGGCAGAGGGAGAAGGAGAGGCAGAGCTGAGAGACAGATGTGGGCTCAATGCCAGGACTCTGGGATCATGACTTGAGCTGAAGGCAAACGTTTAACCCACTGAGCCACCCAGGCACCCCAAGGCTGACATGTTGATTGGGAATAGGAGAGGTGGTTCCTTTGCCTCTGAATAAGTCCTCAGGAAGGCTTTTGGCTCCAATGGGTGGAGAGGCCTTTGTTTATTATTATTTTTTAAGATTTTATTTATTTATATGACAGAAAGAGAGTGCGTGCAGGCACAAGCAGGGGGAGCTGCAGGCAGAGGGAGAGGGAGAAGCAGGCTCCCTACTGACCAGGATGCCCAGTGCAGGGCTTGATCCCAGGACCCTGGGATTATGACCTGAGCCAAAAGATGCTTAGCCAACTGAGCCACCCATGCACCCAGAGAGACCTTTAAAAGTATGGAATCCTTATACTATTTTGTCATCATTTTTCAGTCAGAATAACCAATTCCAAGACAACAAGAAAAATCCCATTCAACATTCTATTATTAGAGCACAAAACTAAAGTAAATGATATCCTTCATTCTTACTTGACTTTGCCTTATACTATGAAAAGAAAAAAAAAAAACAACACAAAGTGTAACCCACAGGATATGACAAACCCAATTTTTTCAGTGCCCAAGATTTTAAGTTAGGTATGTTTAGAGCAGCACTGATTTTCCAAGGTCATCAGAAGTACTATTAGTGAATAACAGTATAGTTGTTTTGTCTGATTGCCTTTTGGAATATATCAGGTGTAAGATGGGTGTCAGAATAAGGGAGAGGAGTTAAGCCTATTATTAAATCATTGATTAGTCAAGAATATAACTCAGTAATAATGTTTAGCTTTAACTGTCTATATTAGTAGGCTTTGAATATAATAAGCAGGATTGGCATTGATTTAAAAACTATTTAAAAAACAGATTTCCCTTTAAGACCTTTGAAAGATGTTTTTAAAATTTAAATAGATGTTAAAATGTACTTGTTAATCTTATGCCTCACAGTCCCCTTGAAAGAGGTTTGAATAAAGAAGTATTTTAGGTTCTGGCTTAAATATGAAGATGATTTTAAGCATTCCCAATGGCGAACAAATATAATGATTATCATTCCCAGAGCGGTACTGTCTTCAAACTTTCTCAGCTGAAATCTTTCTGAGTGACATTTCTGCTATCCATATCCTTCTTGTTAAGAACTCAATAATGGACTAGGTTAATTAGAGATAGGTAATCTTACCTTGTATTAATCATCCTTCTGTCAGAATAAATTAACCTTTTTAGCTCCTATTTTCTGGAATTCCCAGCCTCCGTAGACACTGTTCTCGAGGCATTAGATAGCCTCATAAAATTTTAAACTCATTTGAATTTAGAAATATCCATTACTGATAGAATTATTAAACTTAATAATCATAGAGATTTACTCTGAGATCATTGAAGATTAGACTAATTCAGGTACTTTGTAGGCTTGTTTCTTCCTTGCTGTGTGATCTGGGGGAAATTCAGTTATCATCTCTGAGTTTCCATTTCCTGACTTAAAGAATGGGAATAGTTATATTCACTTCAAATTGTAGAAATCAAATGGGATAACACCTATAGTGGATTCTGAAATATAATGCTATAATGTTTGGGTTGTATTATTTTGAAATATGGTCAATTCAGAAGATTTCATTTCTTGTATTCTTGATGTTAACTGATGACTGATATCCTGGATTCTTTCCCAGCTCTCTTGTATCATTATCAGAGGGCAAAATGATGGCAAAAAGTTGTGTGAGAGGGTATTCTGACCACTTGTGGCTCCCATAATCCTTTGGTAAATGTGTGGCCTAGGTGCAGATTTATCAATTAGTCCATCGAATAATAGAACTTGTCGGGCTGGCCACAGTGGAGATTCATGATACCCCATGACAATCTCAAAAATGAGCATGTGTTAAAATACATCTATTAACAATGTATGTATAAGTTTGTCTGCTTTTAAAAGGCAAAATAATGCAATGAATTTCAGAGGTAATTTAGGAAATATTTGAACATTTGGCTTTAATTAGAAAGGCAGGAAAATATATCAGAACTAGATTCCATTTGGAAGGGTTTGTTTATTCTTCTCATCTTGAGTTTGAGCCAAAAATCCTCAGTTTTGACTAGTTTTAAATGTTTCTCCAAATTTGGGCAGAGCCTTTTGCCTATTTAGAGATAGATGCTGCTTTGTTCAGCATTAGATAAGACGGGTAGAGGCCCATGCATATCAGAACCCACCAAAATTAAGAGCAGGAGAAGGTCACAAGGGTAAAAAATGGTACTTGTATGGGAAGGGGGTGCCACTAATAAGTCAGTGAGTACCTCATGAAGTGGAAGTAATCCCATTCATCAGAGTTTCTCTTGGGCAAAGAATGTATATATATGGAAAAGATAATTTGATAAACTACTTGGCGGTAGTTTGACAATACACTGTGTTGGTAAAGCTTTGACAAAATAGGGACTGTCATTTATTTCTGTTTTGAGTATAAATTGATTCAACTCCTTAGGAGGGAAACGTAGCAATGTTTATTGAAATTACAATTGCATATCCAAAACAGACATCCAGATGGCCAGCAGACACATGAAAAGATGCTCATCATCACTGTCATCAGGGAAAAGCAAATCAAAACTACAATGAGGTATCACCTCACACCTGTCAGAATGGCTAAAATCAACAACATAAGAAACAACAGGTTTTGGCAAGGATGTGGAGATAAAGGAACCTTCTCATGCTGTTGGTGGGAATGCAAACTGGTGCAGCCACTTGGGAAAACAGTATGGAAGTTCCTCAGAAAGTTAAAAATAGAACTGCCCTATGATCCAGTGATTACTGGGTATTAACCCAAAGAATACAACAACCCTAATTCATAGGGATACACGAATCCCTCTATTTACAGTAGCATTATTCAAAAGAGCCAAGATACGGAAGCAGCCTAAGTATCTATCGCTTGATGAATAACGAAGATGTGTGTGTGTATGAAATCCTGCCATTTGCAATGACGTGGATGGAGCTAGAGAGTATAATGCTAAGCAAAATAAGTCAGAGAAAAACAAATACCACCTGATTTCACTCATATGTGGAATTTGAGAAACAAATGGACAAAGAGAAAATAAGAGTCTAATAAATGCACTTGTTGTGATAAGCACATGGTGATATATGAAAATATTGAATTACTATATTGTACACCTGAAACTAATATAACACTGTATGTTAACAAACTGGAATTAAAATAAAACTTAAAAAAAAGAAGGTAAGAGGGATACCTGGGTGGGTCATTTGGTTAAGTGTCTGCCTTCAGCGCAAGTCATGATCTCAGGGTCCTGGAATTGAGCCCCACACCAATGGGGAGTCTGCTTGTCCCTCTTTCTCTGACTCTTCCCACTTTGCCCCTTGCTCCCACTCATGTGCTTGCTCTCTCTCAAATAAATAAATAAATAAATAAATAAATAAATATTTTTAAAAAAGAAAAGAAAGAAAGGAGAAAAAACTAAACTGCACATCTCTCTCTCTCTTTTTTCTTACAACTGCACATATCTTTTTTATTTATTTATTTATTTTTAAGATTTTATTTTATTTTATTTTTTTTTATTTATTTGAAAGAGAGAGAGATAGAATCACAAGTAGGCAGAGCAGCAGGCAGAGAGAGAGGGAGAAGCAGGCTCCCCGCTGAGCAGAGAGCCCGATGTGGGGCTCGATCCCAGGACCCTGAGATCATGACCTGAGCCGAAGGCAGAGGCTTAACCCACTGAGCCACCCAGGTGCCCCACAACTGCACATATCTTACCCAACAATACCATTACTGAGAACTTACTCTGTGAGACCCAATGTCCACAAATAGGTTAAGGTAGTTACAGTGCATAGATAAAATGGAATACAGTGGAACAATGAAAAAGAATTAGAAAGCTCCCTATGTAATGATAGGAAAGATATCTAAAGTATATGGAACAGAGAAAAAAAAATAAATTATAGGACAATAATTAATTTAACCTATCCATGGACATCAGATTGTTTCTGATTGTTTGCATTTACAATAATATTGCAACAAGTAAACTCATACAGATTTTATTTTGCATTAGTGTATGCATACCAACAGAATAAATTCCCAGTAGTGGTATTGTTGGACAAGATATATGCAGTTGTTATTTTGATAAACACTACTACATTTCCCTCCTAAGTAGTTGTACTATTTTATACTCCCAACAGAGATAAGTACCCCTTTTCTCAAAGCTTTGCCCACACAATGTATTGTCAAACTTTTACATTTCCCCAAAACTGAGAGGAGACAAATAGCATCTTGGTCTCCAGTTTTTTTGGTTTTTGTTGTTGTTGTTTAAGTTAAATTTTAAAAAATATGCAGACTATCTCAAGTGTAGGGAAGAGTTGCAAGTATAGAGAATGTTTCTTCCCTGAATTACTTAGGAATAAGTTGGCAATATCATGTCCCTATACCCCTAATACTGTAGGGCGTATATGTTACAAACAAAGGCATTCTTCTGCATAACCAAAATAAAACCATTGATATCAGAGCATTAGTTTTGATATATTAATATCATCTAATTCTCAGATTCCATTCACGTTTTTCCCATTATCCTAAGTATGGCCTTTATAGCAAAAGTATATAGTCCATAATCATGTGTGGTGCCTAGCTGCTGGGCCTCTTTAGTGATTGAAATTGATTTGAAATGGTTCCTTCTACTTTCTTTCACTTTTATGATCTTGATACTTTTGAAGATTATAGACCAGATATTTTGTAAAGTGCTTCTTAATTTGGGTTTGTCTGACATATTTGGGGGACTCAATTCAGATTATACATATTTGGCAGGAATATGGCAGAAATGATGTTGTATTTTTTTTATTGCAATCTATCAGGTGACTCACAATTTTGATTTCTTGTATTACTGATGATGTTTATTCTGATCATTTCACTAAATTGTTGGCTGCCAAGATTCTCCACTGTAAATGTAGTCTTTTCCTTTAGTAATTATTGTTTTATAAAGTACTTTGAAATTATGTATATAGCTTCAGTGTTAAAATTTCAGTGTAAAAATTTGTTTCCTTTAGTAATATCACTGTGGAGTCATGATTTCTAATATATTTAATAGGTCATAATCTGTGACTATCATTTTCATGGTCAAATTGTCCTAGATGTGGTCTGAGGGAGTTTCCTCAAGCTAGCTCCTTTGTCCTTTTGACTTACCTCCATCATGTGTGAGCACTTCCTTTCTTTCTGATCCAAAGAAATGTTCCAGGCTCATCTTGTACTTTGCTTGTCCCAGATCTGGAGTCATCCATTTCTTCAAGGAAATTTTAGTGAAGAATGGTATTCAGATGCCAAGATATGGGTGCTAGGTGTGTTCTTTGCTATTGGGGTGTCTCTCTTCCTGGACTGTCTCAATAAACCAGTACTTTTTCCTTCCTTCCTTTCTTCCTTTCTTCCTTCATCTCTATTAAAAACTATGGGTTGATACTCTGACTTTAATACTTATCTAATACCGTATGATTCATTTTAGTTAATAACTTCAGTTCTTTTCTAATACCACATGATTCACTTTAGTTACCTCCCTTTCCATATTTTTAAATCCCCTTCTATGACAGTGAGAAACTTATTTCACATTATCCTTAAATATTTACTTATTTAATGATTTCCCCTATATGTAACACATCTCCCTTCACTGCTCCTCTCCTGCATTAATACTTTCCTCAATCTTCTTGGGCTTTGTGCCAGATACTTCCCTTTCTTTCCCTGCCTCCTTCCCTCCGTTTCCTGCAGAAGTTCTCTTCACTTTTCTTAGGCTCTAACAAGTCAGGTTTCTTGGTGAAGTTTTAATTGGCATTTTTTTTTTTAACTGAGGGAGGTTGAGCAATTTTAATGAAGAGCACTGATATAAATCCTTTCTTCATTTCCCATATAAAATCTTCAGTAAAATCATCATTGCCCAATAATATTTTTTTGTGAGTGAATTATTTAGTAGTTTGAATCAGAGCTGAGTTTTATGTTCAGCTGTACGATTGAATACATTATTTAAATAATATATTCATTTCATACTTATTTACTGAGTTCACTGTATGTTCTGGCACTGTTCTAGGCACTGAGGATCTAGTGGTAAGAAAAAAAAGACAAATTGCCTTCCCTTGTGGAAGTTGTATTTTTAATGTAGGATTAAATAATGAGCAATTTAGCTTAGATGCTTAGAATGTAATCTCAGTAGTGAAAAAGCTACAAAGAGAATAAAGTACAGAGACAGCATTTGCACTTGAAGGTGCTGAGCAGCAGGGAAGCCTCAGTGGACACAGGGATAGAACGGAAAGAAATATTTGGTGTATACATTCCAAGGGTCAGCATCTGGGGAGTCATGTCTCTCCCTGGAAGGAACAAGCCAATCGCTGGGACTGAGAGCTTGAGTCAGGGATCCCAACTGGAGAGGAGGGCCACCGTTCTCTATGGACCTCTTGCTATTAACTCTGGGGCCACTTCTCAGAGGCAGGCCTGTGTCATACTGTCTTCGCAGCTTCATTTCTAACAAAGACATCAGAAATGAAAACTTTGTAGTAACTGATAAAGTTTTATCTTAAGTTTTTTTTTTAACCTATTTCTAATCTTTATAACCTCATCCTTGCAAGTTCGGGGATATTAGTTCCATCTTACAGATGAGGAAACTGAAGTACTTAAGGATTAATAACTTGTCTTAGCTAGTAAGACACTGAGCAGTGATTAATTCCAAAGCCCAGCTCTTTCCCCTGTTGCCCAGGGTTAGACTTTGTTCTCTTATTTTGGGCAAGTACCTTTCAGAGGCAATGCCATTATAAGGTAAACTTGGGCCTTTTATGAGCCAGGATTCTCTAAGCTATGGTCCTTTTGCTAAAACTTGATATTCTTCAATCATATAGACATGTTTCCATTTCCATTACAGTGAAATATAAACTAATTTTTATTCACCTTTTAAAGCTCAGACATTATCCAATAGTGTCCAGAATCCAGGTATATTAGATGGTTTGTTATATAGTTGTAATAAACAAAAATGTTTATAGCCTTGCTAGATATAAAAACACATAATATTGTTTCATAGTAAGTGTAGCTACCACTTGATATTCCTGCAAATGTACGTTTCTGAACTGAATTTTACCAGTGAGATCACAGATAAATTCAGCCAGTCATTTCAGCAAAGCCCTGATCATAGACAACTTAAATAGATTTATTTGGATTAATTTTGAGAACTGAGTAACTAAACTGTTGTGGTAGTTAATATTAGACTTAAAAGTATCCAATTATTAAAAAGACAAATTGCCTATGCCTGGGGTCCAAATGAAATAAAATAATAATACTTTACTTGTCAAAAATCAAGTTAAGGGTGCCTGGGTAGCTCAGTTGGTTAGGCAACTGCCTTTGGCTCAGGTCATGATCCCAGAGTCTCGGGATTGAGTCCTGCATCGGGCTTCCAGCTCCACGGGGAGTCTGCTTCTCCTTCTGACCTCTCCACTCTCATGCTCTCCCTCATGGTCTTTCTCAAATAAATACATAAAAATATTTAAAAAATAATCAAGTTCAGAAAACAAACAGGAGAATAAGAACGAAATATTTGGGGGCGCCTGGGTGGCTCAGTGGGTTAAAGCCTCTACCTTCAGCTCAGGTCATGATCTCAGGGTCCTGGGATCGAGCTCCACGTCGGGCTCTCTGCTTAGCGGGGAGCCTGCTTCCTCCCTCTCTCTCTGCCTGCCTCTCTGCCTGCTTGTGATCTCTCTCTCTGTCCAAAAAAAAAAAAAAAATATATATATGTGTATATATATATATATATATATATATATTTGAACCACTTTATGTATAATGAGAAAGAAATGTCACTGTAAAAGAATATAATTTGCTTCATCTGTGATTTAGCATAAACCTGGGATATAGTGTAATCTCATTGGTAGTCACTCAGAGTGCCTGCCTAGAATGCTGTATTGAGAAAGACTGTGAATCCTGAATAGGTCTCAGCAGCATCCGAGTGCAGGGATCAACTAGAGATGTACTCTTTGGGGAAGGGAGCAAGGAGTGGTGGCTGTCATTTTCCCTGAGGCTACACTGGCCCTCCAGCCACTGTCAGGCCCTCAACTGGAACTAGCTCTGCTGCTCTTCCCTCAAGGCAGTTGCAGAACACAATGAAAACATGACCTAGAGATGTGGGCCACCCAAATCTGCTTTGACCTATAGTCAACTAACTTCATCTAGTACCTACCACCCTATAAGAAGAGCTTCGTGTTTTAACCTTATGTTAAAAGGACAGAGATGGAAGAGTTTATGGAGCTGAAGAAAATGAAATCAAGATTTCATGTGAGGAGCTGGGCTGGGAAATGGAGGTACTATTAGGCTCGGCTTCCACAGTACTGCCCTCTGCAGGCCAGTAGCAGTCCCTGCCTATTACAGATCAGGCAAGATAGGACATGCACAAGTGCAAGAGAATTCTTCGTGGGGAATCCAAATCATGCAGAAATAGTAGCAGTTGTTGAAATAAGAACCATTTTGTGGTATCCTTTTCTACATAGGAGCATAATAATGACTAAATATATTTTGCGGGGTGCCTGGGTAGCTCATTTGGTTGAGCATCTTTATTTTTTTTATTTTTTTTCTTTCTTTTTTTTTTTTTTAATTTTATTTATCTGACAGAGAAACAGACAGTGAGAGCAGAAACACAAGCAAGGGGAGTGGGAGAGCTTCCTGAGGAGCAGGGAGCCCGATGTGGGGCTCTATCCCAGGACCGTGGGGTCATGACCTGAGCCAAAGGCAGACACTTAGTGACTGAGCTACCCAAGCATTCCTGGTTGAGTGTCTGACTCTTGATTTTGGCTCAGGTCATAATCTCAGGGTCCTGCGATCAAGCTATGTGTCAGGCTGTATGCTCAGTGGGGTGTCTGCTTCTCTCCCTTTTCCTTTCCCTCTGCCCCTCCCCCTGCTTGTGTGCACTCTCTCTAAAGTAAATGAATCTTAAAAAAATACATTTTGAAGTATAAAACTGAAATTAGGATAGAATATTTTAATATATAAAATCTTTTCTGAATCCTGACTCTCCTGTGAAACCTGGACCCCAGTTCTTAATCAATAAAATGGAGATAATAATTCATATTTTGTAGAAGGTGTTTGATACGGGGCACCTGGATGGCTCAGTCACTGGGCATCTGCCTAAAGCTTAGGTCATGATGTCGGGCTCCCTGCTCAGTGGCAGGCCTGCTTCTCCCTCTCCCACTCCCCCTGCTTGTATTCCCTCTCTTGCTGTGTCTCTCTCTCTGTCAAGTAAATAAATAAAATCTTTTAGAAAAAGGTGTTTGATACATAGTGTTTTGCAAATATTAACTCTTGTTATTTATTTATTTATTTATTATTTTTTTAGAGAGGAAGGGAGGTAGAGGGAGAGGGAGAAAGAGAATCTTAAGCAGACTCCATGCCCATTGTGGAGCCCAATGGAGCCTTGATCTCATAACCCTGAGATCATGACCTGAGCTGAAATCAAGAGTTGGACACTTAACCGACTGTGCCACCCAGGCGCCCCTTAACTCTTATTATTTTTTTAAAAAGTTATTTTTATGGATGATCAGCGACATGCAAAACCCAGTTAATGACTGGGTATGGAAAATCAAAATTATGGAATGATCTTCAAAATATATTGTTGCTTGAAAAAAAAGTAAGGTGCAGAACAGTGTGTACTGTATGTTTCTCTTTTTAAAAAGGATAGTTAATTGCATATATGCTTGTATGAGTATATACATTTTTGAGAAGTGACACTCCGAACTGTTAATACTTGGGAGGGAGATGGGAGCTTCTGGGTGTGACATGAGTCTGATTTTCAATGTGTACCTTTTTGTACTATTTGAATTTTTCAGTCGTGCATCTGGAGTTTTTAATTGAAAAGAACAAATTCTGGGGCACCTGGGTGGCTTAGTGGGTTAAAGCCTCAGCCTTCAGCTCAGGTCATGATCCCAGGGTCCTGGATCAAGCCCCACATCGGGCTCTTTGCTCAGTGGGGAGCCTGCCTCCCCGTCTCTCTCTGCCTGCCTCTCTGCCTACTTGTGATCTCTATATGTCAAATAAATAAATAAATAAATAATGTTTAAAAAAAAAAAAAGAACAAATTCAAAGTTAGGATATATAAAGGTTAATATCTCTTTGGTTAGACATTTTTTCAATATATTATTTCACCTATCGAAATAGAAAATTTTCATTGGTAAATTATGAAAGTGAGCCATTGCTTACAGTAGCCAAATTATGGAAACAGCCCAAGTGTCCATCAATAACTGGATAAAGAAGATGTAGTGTGTATATATATGTAATGGAATGTTATTCAGCCACAAAAAGCATGAGATCTTGCCATTTACAACGATGTGGATGGAACTAGAGGGTATTATGCTAAGTGAAATAAGTCAGTCAGAGAAAATACCATATGATCTCACTCATAGGTGGAATTTAAGAAACAAAACAAATGAGCAAAAGGAAAAAGAGAGAGAGAAAAATCAAGGAACAGACTCTTAGGTATAGAGAACAAACTGATGGTTTCCAAAGGAGAGATGAGTAAAAGGATGGTTGAAATAGGTTAATGGGGATTCAGAATGGCATTTGTGATGAGCACTGGGTGATGTATGGAACTGTTGAATCACTGTATTGTACTCCTGAAACTAATATTACATTGCATGTTAACTAGCTGGAATTTATTATTGCATTATTATTATTATTATTATTTTCAGTGACCTCAGTGTGGGGCTTGAACTTACAACCCTGTGATCAAGAGTCATATGCTCCACTGACTGAGCCAGCCAGGTGTCTTCTAACTGGAATTTAAATAAATACTTAGAAAGTAAGCTATTGCTGACAATGATCCTTAGCAATTCTAGTATATGTGACTGAACAGTGACATCTGTATAAAGTGACATCTTTATAAAATACATATATAGATATATATACATGTATAAAATACATATATATATATATAGTGACATCTGTATAAAATACATATCATGATATGTAATAACTTATGGAGTCATATTATGGCGAAATATTTGTTGGATCTCATTTTAATCCTAGTCTTTAATTCAGTAATTTGGATTAGAGAGCACATGTTATGATGAGAACTGGGTGTTAGATGCAACTAATGAATCATTGAACACTACCTCAAAGACTAATGATGTACTATATGTTGGCTAATTGAACCTAATAAAAAAATCTTTAAAAAATTTAAAAAAAAGAAATTTAATTAACTGAAAATAAATCATAATAGTAACTTATTTATCATTTAAAACATGTGACACATTTTGGTCAATAATAAACTTGGACTTCTAATATGGCATAGGAGTGGCCAATATTTGGATTTAAAATGAATAGTAACATGCAACTTTCTTGCTTATTAAGTGACAAATATTTGTTTTACAATATTTGGAAATTATAGAAATAACATGCCCGCCCATTAAAATTGTATCTTGCATACATACTTCTGTGATTTGAGCTTTTTTTTTCCTAGCCTTTTTCTTCTTAGTTTTTATAAATTGCATAAGAAGATGGTGACCAGAGCATCTTTTCTCTCACTTCCACTCCCAATTCCAGTCTATGAGCTTCTTCTCAACCAGATTCAGAGAGACGAGTGCAGATAAGGAGTGAGGCCCAATGGAAGAACAGGCAGCTGAGGACCAGAAAGCAGTGAATTCAGGGAAGGCTTTGGACCCATGGGGGCAAGGTCATCACAGGCGTAGTAGGAAGAAACCTAGTTTCCTTGGCTTCCAAAAAGTCAAGGAGTTTTATGGTCTAACTTCTTCTTCCTCGACCTTGAGGCTAGCTGATTTGGGAGGGACAGATAACAGGGTGTCTCAAGTAGGGCACTGGCCCTCTGCCTGCTTCTCTGCCTAGGAGAGAACTTAGCCTTTCACCCTGCAGGATTTTTCCATGTAGCGTTCTCTAACAAGTAGAATTAAGTCCCTTTGAGCCAAAAGAAAAATAACATCTTATGTAAAGGGGGCCAGAAGCCAGAGAGGGAAAGATCAGGCAGAATAATCAGTGCAGTAGAGCTTTTGGGAGGAGTAGAAGGAAATTCTGAACTCAAAAGTAAGAAGAGCACCCAAGGAAATAAAAATGCAGCATGAAAGAGGCTTTCTGTGGAAAAAAAAAAATTCAAATAAATAATTTATTAGGGGAACTTGGAACGAGGATGCTCACTGTTGAAATTTGCAGTAGTCAACTAGAAATCAGTGCCAAGATATATCTTAAAGATAGAGTAAAATATAAAGAGATGGGAATCTGAGGGAAGCTATTAGATATTTAGGAAATGTGTCCAGAGGTCTAACATGTGAGTAGTGGTAGTTCTAGAAGAAGGAAAAGGAAATCAGGAAGTACTTAAACAAATACGGAAGTTACTTTCTCTTCACTGAAGAAAGAGATCAACTTGCAGATTCTAATATCTCGCCAAGTTATAGGTTTTGTAGATAAGAAGAAAATACTTAGAATGTCCTGATAGAGGTCCTTAACTCTAATCATTAATAGAAAATGGTGGAAGACTTTAGGCCAAAAGAACAAACCCTACAAGGAGGAAAGATGGTACTTAAGATACTTCTTAAGTTACTTAGAAATATTAATTACATGCCTTTATTCTTCACACCAGTCCTATAAGGTAGGAGTCATTTTTATCTACATTTTACCAGTGAGGAAACTGAGATACACAGAGTTTAAATCATAAGCCAAGGTGTCATAGCTAGAAAGTGACAGAGCCAGGACTCCGCAAAAGTGGTCTAGCTGCAGAGGCACCGTATTTTAACACGATACCAGTTGAGTTTCAGGTGGGGTATTGTATTTGAGAAGACATGTGGGGAAAAGAGTCTAAATAAACAACAGATGAACCAGAGAAAGAAGAAACAAGGTGAGCACTGAACTGTAGTGTGTGTGTGTGTGTGTGTGTGTGTGTGTGAGCTTTTCCCCAACTTCTCTCTCATTTTCTCTCTCTCCCACCCTCCTTTCTTCTCTCTTTCTCAGTAAATAGTACCATTGCTGACAATGGTTCCTCACATTGACTGCCACCTTAGGTGAACGGGGAAAGGGAAAATCTTGAATTGATTGTTTTGACTTGAAATGATTATAAGAATGCAAAATATTTTTTAGATTGATTTTAATACAAGACTCAGTCTTGTATTAAAATTTGTGCTGCTAAGTTGATGAAGATAAAGTATAGACTTTTTAATGAAGTTGATTTCTCAACCTTTTTAAGGACGTAGTTGTAAAGTGTCTTAAAATTTGTATTCACCTATGGAGAAAAAATTCAAATAGCAAGTGATAAGAGTTAGATAAAGCTTTGCTCTTTGAAAGTTTCCTGCTGCTTAAAAATAATAGAAAGCTCAGAAACAGATCCTTACATATGTAGAAATTTAATATATGACAGAGATATTTAAAAAATCAAGGAGAAAAGGATGCACTATTCAATAAATAATGCCAAGACAATTCTTTACTCATGTGGAAAAACAAAATTAGATTCTTACCTAATCATATTCAAAAATATATTTTAGATGCATTAAAGTCTTTAATGTGAAAGAAAGTCTTTAAAATTTCTAGGAGAAAACATGAAATATCTTTATATCTTCAGAATAGTGATTGTTATTTTAAAGAGGACACAATATATAAAAAACACAACAAACAAAAGATATAACAAAACAGGATATAAAAAACACAGCCATAAAGCAAAAGAGATGAAACTGCATGGTAGATATTCCTACTATTTATGTGCATTAGAAAAAAAACATTAAAAAGTAAAAATATGAGCTAAAAATTGAAAGAAGATATTTGTAATGTTTATTACTGACTTTCAAATGATATTCCAAATATACAAAGAATCTTACACAATCAATAATAAAGAGATCAGCAATCCTGTAGAGACATAGGCAAGGTTCTGATGAGGCATTTCACACCTGAGAAAAACTGGATGTCCATTAACACAAAGAAGATGCTCAATCTCATTTGTGATCAGAGAAAAGGAAATTAAAACCTCAGTGCAACACCATTTCTCACCCATCCGATTTGCATAAAACCAGAAAATTTCATGAAAGTTTGGGTGAAGGGGAGAAGCTAAAAGAACTAATACTACTGGTGAGAGAGTGTACATCAAGGTATAGAGGTTAGAGAAAGTCACATGTATGTGAGAAGATTGGGACAAGAAGGTTGATGTTCATAATGTAAGTATGGAAATATATCTAATTGTCCAACAGTAGAATGGAGAAGCAAACAGTATGTGATGGAAAGTGTGAGTAACCTATAGTTACATGTTTCAACTTGGGGCTAAATCCCAACATGAAGCTGAGTAACAAAATGGGGAAGGATATATACAATAGAATACCCTGTGTATAAGGTTTTTAAATGTGCCAAACAGTATTGTACATTGTTTGCAGATGCTTACATATGTAATAAAGATATGGCAACTGTGTAGTATCATAATGAGAAACATCAAATTGAGATAGTGTTTATTTCTGCAATGGGAAAAAAGAGGATGGAATTAGTACAAATTAGCAGATTAGCAAATTTTATTTCGTTTTTTGTTTTAAACTCACAGAGAGTGGTACTTAAATATTTCTACTGTTACTTTTTGTATGTTTTAATAGGCTTGACATATTCTACAATTAAAACAAAAAATTTATGATTTATTTTTTAAAGATTTTATTTTTTAATCTCTGCACCCAATGTGGGGCTTGAACTCACAACCCCAAGATCAAGACTTGCATGTACCAGGGGCACCTGGGTGGCTTAGTCGGTTAAGTGTCTGCTGTTGGCTCAGGTCATGGTCCCTGGCTCCTGAGATGGAGCCCCGTATAGGGCCCCAGGATCAAGCCCCGCATCAGGCTCCCTGCTCAGTGGGGTGCCTGCTTTCCCGCACCCTCTGCCGCTTCCTCCACTTGTTCTCACTTTCTGTCAAATAAATAAAATCCTAAAAAAAAGAGAGGGGCTTGCATACACCACTGATTGAGCCAGTCAGGTACTCCACACAATTGTTATTTAAAAAAAATTTTTTTTTAAAGGTTTCATTTGGGGATGCCTGGGTCGCTCAATTTTTAAACATCTGTCTTCCACACTGGTCATGATCCCAGGGTCCTGGGATGGGGCCCTGCATTGGGCTCCCTGCTCCCCTGGGAGCCTGCTTTCTCTCCCATTCCCCCTGCTTGTGCTCCCTCTGTTTCTAAATAAAGTTTAAAAAAAATAAAAGTTTTTTGTTTTGTTTTGTTTTGTTTTGTTTTAGAGAAAAAGCACAAGGGAGTGGGGAGAGAGAGGGACAAGAAGGCTCTTCACTAAGTGCGGAGCCCCACGTGGTGCTCAGTCCCATGACCCCAAGATCATGACCCCAGCTGAAATCAAGAGTTTGATGCTCAACCAACCGAGCCACCCAGGTGCACCAACTATTTTTAATTTTTAAAAACATGTGGCAGTAGGCATTTACCCAATTTTCATCTAATATAAAGATTTTATTTATAGGAAATTATATATATAATATCTAAGCTTTATAATCAATTTGATTGGATTTTGGATTTTTAGTCATCTTAAAAAAATTAAGCCATCTGTTATTGATTGCGTAATATAGAAATGCCTAACCACTATGTTGTACCGTTGCACACCTAACACTAATGTAACATTGTATGTCAACTGTACTCCAATTAAAAAAAATAACAAAATTAAGCAATCTTTTGATATATTTGAGTGGAAAAGAAAGCCCCATACAAAGAAATATGTTTTTAAAATATAATGCAAGGGGCAGGGAGGTGGCTTAGTTGGTTGGGCATCCAGCTCTTGATTTTGGCTCAGGTTGTGATTTCAGGGTCCTGGGATCAAGCCCTGGGCTCAGTGGAGAGTCTGCTTGAGGATTGTCTCTCTCTCCCTTTCCCTCTGCCCCTCCCCACCAAAATAAAAAATCTTAAAAAAAAAGTTTTGTGTAAAATAAAAAATTTTTTAAAAGTTAATGCAAAAAAGCCCCCCCCCCGGAAAAATAATGAGTATTATTTTACTTCAAAGGAAAACACTGATTTAGAGTTAGGTTAAAACTAGTTAAAGACAGAAAATGTGCTCTTTGTTTCTTTTGATAAAAACTTGTAGTCTAATCTAATGCTTTCTTCAGAGTTAGACAGGTACAAATAACTAATTATTTAGTATTTAAGTAATATCATTTTCATGTAACTGTGTGGTTGAATTGTTCACAATGAAAGTAAAAGCAAAGTGAGAAGAGCGTTCCATAAACAAGATTGGGCTGTTTGCTAGATGAAGGTTTCAGGGAAAGGTGCCACCAGTGGAGGAATGTTAAAATACTCTTCTTTCTCGTGGCTATAGTTTTGTTTATATAGCATTTTTTTCAAGATCCATGGAACATTTTGACATATTAGACATTTGACTCTGTTACACAAATCATGAGAGGAACCCCAAACGAAACTTTTCTGGGTAGGGGGGTTTAGGGGAAGAAGCTTATTCTTCAGGTTTTTTTTTTCTCTTGTTTTCTCATTTACATTGCCTCTTCTTTTCCCATATTTGCATCCTAATCCAGGTTCCTGTAACTTTATGGGTTACCACAGATCATTTTGGAAGTTCTGTCTTCTAGGCTTCTCTTTCCAACTCCCCGATTTAGTTAGTCTTCTACTTAAAGACAAATAGTAATTACTGGTTGCCAACCAGATGAAATTTAAAAAAAATTATTGACATTCTATTTAGTTAACATATAGTGTAATATTGGTTTCAGGAGTAGAATTTAGTGGTTCATCACTTAAATATAATACTCAGTGCTTGTCATAACAAGTGTCTCCCTTAATACCCACCACCCACTTAGCCCAACCTTTACCCACCTCCCTCCATCAACCCTCAGTTTGTTCTCTATCATTAAGAGTCTCTTATAGTTGGTTTCCTTCTCTCTCTCTTTTTCTTCTCTTATGTTCATCTGTTGTTTTTTTTAAAAGATTTTATTTATTTATTTGAGAGGGAGAGAGTGAGAGCATGAGAGGGGAGGAGGTCAGAGGGAGAAGCAGACTCCGCATGGAGCTGGGAGCCTGATACAGGACTTGATCCTGGGACTCCGGGATCATAACCCGAGCCAAAGGCAGTCATCTAACCAACTGAGCCACCCAGGCACCCATCAGTTTTGTTTTTTGAATTCCACATGAGTGAAATCATATGGTATTTCTCTTTCTCTGACTGACTTATTTCACTTAGCATAATATCCTCTAGTTCCATCCACATCATTGCAAATGGCATGATTTCATTCTTTTTGATGGCTAAGTAATATTCCATTGTATACATATTCCATCTCTTCTTTATCCATTCATCATTCGATGGACATTTGGTCTCTTTCCACAGTTTGGCTATTGTCGATAATGCTGCTATACACAGTGGGGTATATATACCCACCCCAATCTGTATTTTTTATTTTTTTTTGTAAATACCTAGTTGTTCAATTGCTGGATCATAGGGTAGTTCTAGTTTTAATTTTTTGAAGAACCTCCCTTCTGTTTACCAGAGTGGCTGTAGCAGTCTACATTCCCACCAACAGATTAAGAGGGGTTCCCTTTCTCCTCACCCTCACCAACATCACATTTCCTGTGTTGTTAATGTTAGCCATTCTGACAGGTGGAAGGTGGTATCTTACTGTGGTTTTGATTTGTATTTCCTTGATGATGAGTGATGTAGAGCATCTTTTCATATGTCTGTTAGCCATCTGGATGTCTTCTTTGGAAAAATTTCTATTCATGTCTTCTGCCCATTTCTTAATGGAATTATATGTTTTGTATATTGAGTTTGGTAAATTCTTTATAAATTTTGGATACTAACCCTTTATCAGATATGTAATTTGCAAATATCTTCTCCCCTTCTGTATGCTGCCTTTTAGTTTTGCCAACCAGATGAAATTACTCAGTTTCATTTTGAAGGTATGCTGATTTTCTCATTAATCTCAACTTGGGCTGTCCATTTTTTTAGGCCTGTATTCACAGAAGATGATTTGTGACAGAGTTTTCTCCAGTCCACAGTAAAATGATAAAAATATGGCTAATGTGGTTAGAGTTGTGTATGGCTAGAGTTGTGTGTATTCAAACGTAAACTTTTTAGATTTTTTCCTGCTTTTTCTGTTTTTTTTTTTTTAAAGATTTTATTTATTTAACACAGAGAGACACAGTGAGAGAAGGAACAGAAGCAGGGGGAGTGGGAGAGGAAGAAGCAGGCTTCCCGCTGAGCAGAGAGCCCGATGCAGGGCTCCATCCCAGGAACCCGGGATCATTACCTGAGCCGAAGGCAGATGCTTAACGATGGAGCCATCCAGGTACCCCTGTTTTGTTTTGTTTTGTTTTGTTTTAATTTAAATTCAATTAGCCAACATATTTCTCCTGATAAAATTTTTTTCTTTATAAAATAGTGATAGTTGATGATAGAACTCTAAAAAAGATTTTTCTTGGGAAAAGTACAAGTTGGTAACTTTTATAGCTGCCTTCTTCCTACTTCCCTACCCCTCCACTTCTCCCTACTGCAGAAACACAAACACACACACACACACACACACACACACTCTTAACATTTTTGCAGGTCAGGAAAACTTAATGACTCCAGTTGTTTTACATAATTCATTCTCAGTAATCATATTTTTTCCCCCACTTCTCTGTCTTTTCTCATAGTATTTCCTATTGTGTGTAATGACCTCCTGCTACTTCACTACAAATTCTACATTTCCTATAATGCCAAGATCAAATCTCCTCTCCTCTAGTCAGTCTTCTTTATGCGACACCTGTATTTCCTCACTCATCTTCCTTTGCACTTATGAGAATATCTGTTAAAACCTCTGGCATTAGTTGCATAGTGATTTTGTTTTTCTAATATATTTTTTTCTCTCTAGCTAGTCTTAATGCCTGTAAAAGAAAGAACATTTGCATTTCCTTAATAGAGGATTTGGTGGTAAGGACATAAAATTCATATATAGTGTTTTATGTTACAGTAATCCTGAAGATATTTTTTATATATATGTGTATAGTGATTGAATATTTATGAATTATAGTGACTCTTTACTATACATTTCCAGCTTTCTGCTTTCTAGATCTCCTGGTATTAGGTATATGCATGTGACTGGTTTTGGCTAATGAAATGTGAGTAAAACTGATGTGTTAATTCCAGACCTTTTGAGCCAATGTAGATTTACTGCCTTCCTGTGCATAGAGACCAGGAATATCCCAGTTGGTAAATGATCTCGAGCTTGGGTCCTAGAGTGAGTGTAATGTGAAAGAGAGCCCCAAACAACCTGCAGTGAACTTGTAGTGTGTGTGAGAAATAAACCTTTGTCTCTTAGTCCACTGTGATTTTGAAGATTGTAGATTACAGCAGCATAACATAATCTATTGGTATGTGTATGAATCATAATTTTTTAAAAAATAGAATTTCTAATTTTATTTCCTTATTAAATTTATAATGTAATTCATTTAAAGTTTCAAATACATCAACTTTCAGTAAATGCTATTTCTTGCATTTAAAAATAAAGAGTAGAAGATTTAAACCTGAATCTTTTCACCTCACATCTAATAACATGCCCAATGGGGAAAAACTGAGAACTTTTCCTCCAAGGTCAGGAGCAAGACAAGAATATCCACTCTTCCCACTTTCATTCAACACAATAGTGGAAGTCCTAGCCACAACAATCAGACAACAACAACAAAATAAAAGGCATCCAAATAGTAAGAAGTAAAATCTTCAGTATTTGTAGATAATCTGATACTACATATAGAAACCCTAAAAACTCCACCAAAAAATTACTAGAACTGATAAATGGATTCAATAGAGTCATAGGATACAAAATCAATGTACAGAAATCCATTGCATTTCTATACATTAATAATGAAGCAGCAGAAAGAAAAATTAAGAAAACAATCCTATTTGCAATTGCACCAAAAATAATGAAATACCTAGGAATAAACTTAACCAAAGTGGTACAAGATCTGTACTCTGAAAATTATAAACACTGATTAAAGAAATTAAAGATAACACAGAGAAATGGAAAGACATTCCATGCTCATGTTTTGGAAGAATGAATATTGTTAAAATGTCCATACTACTCCAAGCAATCCCTATCAAAATACCAATAGCATTTTTAAAGATTTTATTTATTTATTTGTCAGAGAGAGTGAGCACAGGCAGACAGAGAGGCAGGCAAAGGCAGAGGGAAAAGCAGGCTCCCCGCTGAGCAAGGAGCCCGATGTGGGACTCGATCCCAGAACCCTGAGATCTCGACCCGAGCCGAAGGCAGCTGCTTAACCAACTGAGCCACCCAGGCGTCCCACCAATAGCATTTTTTACAGAAATAGAACAATTTTAAAATTTGTATGGAACCACAAAAGACTCTGAATAGCCAAAGCAATGTTGAAGAACAACTAAACTGGAGGTATCACGATCCCAGATTTCAAGATATAGTCATCAAAACAGTATGGTACTGGCATAGAAATAGACACAAAGATCAATGGAACTTAATAGAAACCCCCAAAACAAACCTACAATTATATGGTCAGTTAATCTTCAACAAAGGAGGCAAGACTCTGGGAAAATGGCAATCTCTTCAACAAACAGTGTTGTGAAAACTGGACAGCTACATGCAAAAGAATGAACTTGGACCACTTTCTTACACCATACACAAAAATGAGCTCAAAATGGATTAAAGATCTAAATAGACTTGAAACCATTAAAAGCCTGGAAGAGAACACAGGTAGTTATTTCTCTGACATCAGCCATAACTTTATACACACACACACACACACACACACATATACATACATATCTTTCTAGATATGTCTCCTGAGTCAAGGGAAACAAAAGCAAAAATAAACTGTTGGGATTACATCAAAATGAAAAGCTTTTGTACATCAAATTAAACCAACCAACAAAACTAAAAAACATACCCACTGGGAGAAGATATTTGCAAATGACCAATCTGATGAAGAGTTATTATCCAAACTATATAAAGAACTTATACAACTCAACACCCAAAAAACAAATAATCCAATCACAAAATGGGCAGAAAACACAGACTTTTTTCCAAAGAA
Organism: Martes martes; assembly: GCF_963455335.1. Lineage (NCBI taxonomy): Eukaryota > Metazoa > Chordata > Mammalia > Carnivora > Mustelidae > Martes > Martes martes. The sequence goes on along the minus strand of NC_137892.1, from coordinate 51,931,904 downwards.
GAAATTTAGATGGCTGACAAGACACATGAAAACAATCTCAACATCACTTATCATCAGGGAATTGCAAATCAAAGCTATAATGAGATATCACCTCACACCTGTCAGAATGTCTAAAATCAAAAACAGAAGAAACAAGAGTTGACAAGAATGTGGAGAAATAGGAACGTTAGTGCACTGTTGGTGGGAATGCAGATTGGTGCATACTGTGGAAAACAGTATGGAGATTCCTCAAAAAATTAAAAATAGAGCTACCCTATGATCCAGGAATTGCTCCACTGGGTATTTACCCAAAGAATACAAAAACACTAATTCAAAGGGATATATGCATCCCTATGTATATTGCAGCGTTATTTACATTAGCCAAAGTAGGGAAGCAGCCAAGTGTCCATTGATAGATGAATGAATAAAGAAGAGGTGTTGTGTGTTTGTGTGTGTGTATGTATGTGTAGCAATGGAATGTTATGCAGTCATAAAAAGAATGGAATCTTGCCATTTGCAACAACATAGATGGAACTAGAGAATATAACACTAAGCGAGGTAAGTCAGAGAAGGACAAATACTGTATGATTTCACTCATATGTGAAATTTAAGAAACAAAACAAATCGACAAAGGAAAAAAAAAGACCAAACAAACAGATTCCCAACCATAGAGAACAGATGGCTACTAGAAGGGAGGTAGGGGAGGGGAACAGGTGAAGTAGGTAAAGGGGATTAAGAGTACCCTTATCTCTATGAGCACTGAATAATATAGAGTTGTTGAATTACTATATTGTACACCTGAAGGGAATATAACATTGTATGTATATATACATATATACATGTGTAACTAAAGAAGTTACAGGTGTAAACTGCCTAACAATGCAGGTCATATAGCAAATTCTGATCAATGTCGACTCTCCACCATCCCACTTCCCCAACACTGCAATGTCATAGGTGAAAGTTACTCTGTCTTTATCAAAGCTTTTTATGTGCCAAGCAGCAAATTATCTCAAGTGAATATAACATTGTATGCATTGTATAACTAACATATATAGTGGAATTAAAATCCAAACCTGAATCTTTTTAGTGAGATCAACAATAAAGTCTCAAAGTCTCATAGCAACATGCAGAAACATGTAGGACAGATTTGAAAACACACCTGATATTGAAATTGGCAAGTTGAAAACTAAAACACATATGAAGATTTAACTCCTTCGAAAAGAAGCGGCTATGTAGTTCTCAAGAATGGAATTTCCAAGTCTCATTAATGCATCTGAAATTCTACCTCCTACCACAAATCTTAATCTTGAGAAAGCTGATTTGAATCAGTTTCTACCATGTTACTTTGGATTTAAAATAACTAAAATTGGACATCTGTAAGTGATTTTACTTACAATTCTTTCTTCATTCATGTCCTAACATTAAATGAATAAATTCCTCATTGAGTTTATATGGTAAAGATCTGGCAGTGGAAAGTATATTGAAAACTGGACAGATTAAAGAATGAACAGCTAAAGCAGTGATCTGATAGGATCCCATAAAGGATTCTTGATCCGTAGTAAATAATTTTCCATGATTCTTCAAGATGGTTGTGCGTATACCACAAAAGCACAACAGAAGTAATTGACTAACCTTACAGCTCTAGATTAACTTTTGAACGCTCTTTTGTTTGCCTAGCACAAAGATATTTGGGATCATGGTGCCATCTGCTGGCCAAGTACCAGCTTTTCGGATTCCCTTTTGTTACCTTTTCTTCAAGAAATACTGTGAATTACTTTATACTTTCTAATAAATAGTGTTAAGTCAATAAGTAAAAATATTTCAAATGCCAATTTCAAGAACTTTTAAGAATGAAGACATATTTCTGTATAGTATAAACGATAGTTATATGACTGAGTTTCAATCCTGAGTGTTTTGTATTTATACTTGATTTATTTTTGAGAGACTTGCACAGTTAAAACTGCCACCCTTTTCTTAATATAAAAGATAATTTCCAAAAAAGTCAGATTTTTCTATGTTCATTAAAATTTAAATTAATTTTTTCGTACTTCTAGAAAAGATGGATGTAGGGGTCTGCATGTGTGTGTTTGTTTAATATCAGAAATTCTTTTTTAAATGTAAGAAGAAGGGGAATGGAGCTGGAAATAACTTTGCTAACTGTCTGCTTTGTACTCAGCATTGTGCAGGATCTTTTCAGTAGAAGATCTCCCTTAGCCCTACAATCACCCTTCATATTATGCAATGTGAACTCAATTTTACTGTTCAAGAATTAAGTCTAAGAGGTTAAGGACACAAATGTGAATGTTTTGGGAGAAAATCAAGTTTATTTTAATAGAATGATTGCAATTGCTCATTTATTAAGCTATTGCAGAAAACTGAGTTAGCAGGGTTTTTTTCCCAGTCTTTTTCTTTTGTAGTGACTGATTTTTATCATTGTTAGAATATGTAGGTATTTTATTTAATTCTATTTTGGGGATAATGAAAGGCACAGAGTTGTTTGTGTTGTTTCCTACTACACTTTTTCTCATTGCTGTCTTTTCAGTAACCAAATGAAACATTAAATATCAAGTAGGCACCCAATGGGTTTTAAAAGAAAGAAAGAAAAGAGAAAGGGGATAGAAAGAGAGAGGGGAAGGAAAGGGGAAAAAAGGGAAGAAGGCGGGAAGGGATGGATAGGAGATAATTTGCTACTTGGCACATAAAAATCTTTGATAAAGACAGAGTAACTTTCACCTATGACATTGCAGTGTTGGGGAAGTGGGATGGTGGAGAGTCGACATTGATCAGAATTTGCTATATGACCTGCATTGTTAGGCAGTTTACACCTGTAACTTCTTTAGTTCTAAAACCTATCGAGTGAGCTGTTTATTAGTGTTTCCATTTTTACAGATGAGAAAATTGTGCTCAGTGTAGTTAAATTGCTTATCCAATGTCACAAAACTCACAGGTGGCACAGTCAAGATTCAAATCTGTATCTGTCTTATAAGACTTATATGCTTAATGGGTTTTTCACTCACTCATTTAGCAAACATTTACGGATTGATGTATCACTCTTCTGAGAGAGTCTCATTTCTTCTCTTACCTTACAGTATCACATGTAGCACCATAGTATTTTTTAGTCAAAACCTGTCCTCTGAACTCTAGACATGTATACCCACATGCCTTTTTGACATTCCCACTTGGCAGCCTCTATATACTTCAACCTAATATGTAAAAATAAAATCCTAGATTTTAGCCCCAAATGTGTTTTTTTCTGGGTCTTTATTTTCTCTGAAAATTACACAATTATCCATATAGCTAATAAAATCAGAAAACTGGGAATCATCCTTAACTCCTTTATTTGTTTTAACTCTCAAATCTTATCCTCTCGCTTTACCTGGCTTTATAAGATCCATACCCTGTCTCCATCTCTATCAGCCTTGCATCCCATTTGCTAGTCATGCAGGCATTGTGGCAGTTTTGAAAACAGATGAAATTCTTCCTTACAAAAATATGTTGTACTTGATATCATCTTCCTAGAATGATTCCTCCATTGTTTCTCTCAGGTCTCAGCTTAAACGAAACTTCCTCAGAGATATTTGGTCTGACAAACTGTAATTAAAAAAAAAAAATTCCAAGTAGTTTCCTTGTTCTTCTCTGTATCATAGTACTCGTTCATTTTCTTCCTACTGCTTGGAACAGTCTGGACTTATTTTCCTTCTTTGTTTACTTATTAAACATGTCTTCACAAAGACTAAATTCTTTGACTCATTGAATTTGTCTTTCTGGTTCATTGCTGCAAACCTGTGATGACTTAGCACTGGGCTTGGTACTGAGAAGAAACATGATAGGTACTGGCTGAATCCACAAATAATGTTCAGCAGAACCTCTTAAAGTATGCCTGTGCATTGAGAATGCTTGTTCTGAGGCCTATAATTATGTCCATTTTGCAAACAAGGGCTTTTTTTGTGTCTTTCAGAATTTCGTCTTCAGCCTCTTCTTTTTTCTCTTACAGCTTGCCATGGATTAGAGACTCCTAAACCTAACCCTTTAACTCAGACATTTCTTTAATTTTAGGCTTTGGTTACTCTGAGTGTTCTGGGTATAATGCAAGCAACTGAAATACTTCTTTCAAAGCTAAACTGTGATTTTCTCTACAAATTTCTTTTCTTTCTGTATAATATATCTAGATCAGAGTCAACACAATTCACCTAGTTCACCAAATCTGCTAACAATTTGAGACCTCATGGACTACTGCTCTGTTTCATCCTACAACTAATCAGTGAAGTCCAGCCAACTTTAGCCCAGATAGTCTCTCAGTCTGATTCCTTATCATACTCTTGCTGACCAACTCCAGCATTAATGATGGTGCTTTTTGCATTGTAGTTGGAGTTTAATGACTATTTTCAAAATAAGTGATGATCAGAGAGGTCAGATGGGTTCCTCAAGGTAATAGGTCTTGTGTGAAAGATTTGAACTTAGGTTTTCTGACTCTTTTGCCTGCTGCAGTGTTGGCATAAAGGGGCACTTTCAGGAGGAGATTTTTTTTTTTAACATATATATCTGCATTTATTCCGTATTCACCAAAATTTCGTTAAGTAACAGAGCAATATAATGGAATTCAGGGAACTTGGTTTTTGCTTCTGCTTCCTGGCAGCCTCTTATTTTGGACTGGTTGTTTGGGTTTCTTCATCTCTAAAACATGGAGATTGGATGAAATGCGAGCTGAGGTCCCTGTCAACTTTATTTTTGTTTTTTATTATGTTATGTTAGTCACTATACAGTATATCACTACTTTTTTTTCTGTTTTGTTTTTTTTTTCTTAATTTTTAAAATTAACATATAATGTATTATTTGCTCTGGGGGTACAGGTCTGTGAATCGTCAGGCTTACACACTTCACAGCACTCACCATAGCACTTACCCTCCCCAATGTCCATAACCCAACCACCCTCTCCCTTCCCCCCTCCCCCCAGCAACCCTCAGTTTGTTTTGTGAGATTAAGAGTCTCTTATGGGGGGTGCCTGGGTAGCTCAGTGGGTTAAAGCCTCTGCTTTTGGCTCTGGTCATGATCCCAGGACCCTGGGATTGAGCCCCACATTGGGCTATCTGCTCAGCAGGGAGCCTGCTTACCCCCCTCTCTCTCTCTGCCTGCCATTCTGCCTACTTGTGATCTCTGTCTGTCAAATAAATAAAATTTCTAAAAAAAAAAAAAAAAGAGTCTCTTATGGTTTGTCTCCCTCCTGATCCCATCCTTTCATTTTTTCCTTCCCTACTCCCCAAACCCCCCACTTTGCCTCTCCAATTCCTCATATCAGGGAGAGCATATGATAATTGTCTTTCTCTGATTTACTTATTTTACTCAGCATAATACTCTCTAGTTCCACCCACATTGTTGTGAATGGCAAGATTTCATTTCTTTTGATGGCTGCATAGTATTCCATTGTATATATATACCATTTCTTCTTGATCCATTCATCTATCAAAGGACATTCAGGTTCTTTCCATAGTTTGGCTATTGTGGACATTACTGCTATAAACATTCAGGTGCATGTGCCCCTTGAGACCACTACATTTGTTATCTTTAGGGTAAATACCCAGTAGTGTGATTGCTGGGTCATAGGGTAACTCTATTTTCAACAATTTAAGGAACTTCCATACTGTTTTTCATAGTGGTGGCATCTGGCTTGCATTCCCACCAACAATGTAAGAGGTCTCCTCTTTCTCCACATCCTTGCCAACATCTGTTGTTTCCTGACTTATTAATTTTAGCCATTCTGACTGGTGTGAGGTGGTATCTCACTGTGCTTTTGATTTGTATTTCCTTGATGCCAAGTGATGTGGAGCACTTTTTCATGAGTCTGTTGGCCATCCGAATGTCTTCTTTGGAGAAATGTCTGTTCATATCCTCTGCCCATTTCTTGATTGGATTATTTGTTCTTTGGGTGTTGAGTTTGATAAGTTCTCTATAAATTTTGGATACTAGCCCTTTATCTGATATGTCATTTGAAAATATCTTCTCCCATTCAGTCTCAGTTGTCTTGTTGACTGTTTCCTTTGCTGTGCAAAAGCTTTTGATGTTGATGAAGTCCTAATAGTTCATTTTTGCCCTCTCTTCCCTTGCCTTTGGCGATGTTTCTAGGAAGACATTGCTGCGGCTGAGGTCGAAAAGGTTGCTGCCTGTGTTCTCCTCAAGGATTGAATGGATTCCTTTCTCACATTGAGGTCTTTCATCCATTTTGAGTCTATTTTTGTGTGTGGTGTAAGGAAATGGTCTAGTTTCATTTTTCTGCATGTGGCTGTCCAATTTTCCCAACACCATTTGTTGAAGACACTGTCTTTATTCCATTGGACATTCTTTCCTGCTTTGTCAAAGGGTAGTTGACCATAGGGTTGAGGGTCTATTGCTGGGCTCTCTATTCTGTTCCTTTGATCTATGTGTCTGTTTTTGTGCCAGTACCATACTGTCTTGATGATGACAGCTTTGTAATAGAGCTTGAAGTCTGGAATTGTGATGCCCCCAACTTTGGCTTTCTTTTTCAACATTCCTCTGGCAATTCAAGGTCTTTTCTGGTTCCATATAAATTTTAGGATTATTTGTTCCATTTCTTTGAAAAAAATTGATGGTATTTTGATAGGGATTGCATTAAACATGTATACTGCTTCAGGTAGCATAGACATTTTCACAATATTTGTTCTTCCAACCCATGAGCATGGAACATTTTTCCATTTCTTTGTGTTTTCCTCAATTATTTCATGAGTACTTTATAGTTTTCTGAGTACAGATTCTTTGCCTCTTTGGTTAGGTTTATTCCTAGGTATCTTATGGTTTTGGGTGCAATTGTAAATGGGATCGACTGCTTAATTTCTCTTTCTTCTCTCTTGTTCTTGGTGTATAGAAATGCAACTGATTTCTACGCATTGATTTTATATCCTGACACTTTACTGAATTCCTGTACAAGTTCTAGCAGATTTGGAGTGGAATCTTTTGGGTTTTCCACATAAAATATCATTTCATCTACAAAGAGTGATAGATTGACTTCTTCTTTGATGATTTGGATGCCTTTAATTTCTTTCTGTTTTTTGATTGCTGAGGCTAGGTACTATGTTGAATAGCAGTGGTGATAGTGGACAGCCCTGCTGTGTTCCTGACCTTAGCAGAAAAGCTCTCAGTTTTTCCCCATTGAGAATTACATTTGCTGTGGGTTTTTCATAGATGGTTTTGATGATATTGAGGTATGTTTCCTCTGTTCCTACACTTTGTACAGTTATGATCAAGAAAGGATGCTGTACTTTGTCATATGCTTTTTCAGCATCTATTGAGAGTATCATATGGTTCTTGTTCTTTCTTTTATTAATGTATTGTATCACTTCAGTTGATTTGTGGATATTGAACCAACCTTGCAGCAAATGAATAAATCCCACTTGGTCATGGTGAATAATCCTTTTAATGTACTGCTGGATCCTATTGGCTAGTATTTTGGTGAGAATTTTTGTATCTGTGTTCATCAAGGATATTGGTCTGTAATTCTCTTTTTTGATGGGGTCTTTGTCTGGTTTTGGGATCAAGGTTATCCTGTCTTCAATGAGTTTGGAAGTTTTCCTTCCATTTTTATTTTTTGGAACAGTTTCAGGAGAATAGGTATTAATTCTTTAATGTTTGGTAGAATTCCCCTGAGAAACCATCTGGCCCTGGGCTCTTGTTTGTTGGGAGATTTTTGATGACTACTCCAATCTCCTTACTGATTATCGATCTGTTCAGGTTTTCTATTTCTTCCTGGTTCAGTTTTGGTAGTTTATATGTTTCTAGGAATACATCCATTTCTTCCAGATTGTCAAATTTGCTGGTGTATAGTTACTTATAATATGTTATTATAATTGTTTGTATTTCTTTGGTGTTGGTTGTGATCTCTCCTCTTTCATTCATGATTTTATTTATTTGGGTCCTTTTCTTTTCTTTTTGATAAGCCTGGCCAGGGGTCTGTCAATCTTATTAATTCTCTCAAAGAACCAACTCCTACTTTCGTTGATTTGTTCTACCTTTGTTTGTTTGTTTGTTTTGTTTGGTTTGGTTTTGTTTCTATTTCATTGATTCTGCTCTGGTCTTTATGATTTCTCTTCTCCTGCTGGGTTTAGGCTTTCTTTGTTGTTCTTTCTCCAGCTCCTTTAGGTGTAGAGTTAGGTTGTGTACTTGAGACCTTTCCTGTTTCTTGAGAAAGGCTTTTATCGCTATATACTTTCCTCTCAGGACTGCCTTTGCTGTGTCCCCGGATTTTGAAAGGTTGTGTTTTCATTATCATTTGTTTCCGTGAATTTTTTTCAGTTCTTCTTTAATTTCCTGGTTGACCCATTCATTCTTTAGTAGGATACTCTTTAGCCTCCATGTTTTTGAGTTCTTTCCCACTTTCCTCTTGTGATTGAGTTCTAGCTTCAGAGCGTTGTGGTCTGAAAATATGCAGGGAATGATCCCAATCTTTTGGTACTGGTTGAGACCTGATTTGTGACCCAGGATGTGATCTATTCTGGAGAATGTTCCATGTGCACTAGAGAAGAATGTGTATTCTGTTCTTTGGGATGGAATGTTCTGAATATATCTGTGATGTCCATCTGGTTCAGTGTGTCATTTAAGGTCTTTATTTCCTTGTTGATCTTTTGCTTGGATGATCTGTCCGTTTCAGTGAGGAGGGTGTGTGTGGAAGTCCCCTACTATTATTGTATTATTATTGATGTGTTTCTTTGATTTTGTTATTAATTGGTTTATATAGTTGGCTGCTCCCATGTTAGGGGCATAGATATTTAAAATTGTTAGATCTTCTTGTTGGACAAATGCTTTGAGTATGATATAGTGTCCTTCCTCATCTCTTATTATAGTCTTTGGCTTAAAATCTAATTTATCTGATAGAAGGATTGCCAACTCAGCTTTCTTTTGATGTCCATTAGCATGGTAAATTGTTTTGCAATGCCTCACTTTAAATCTGGAGGTATCTTTGGGTCTAAAATGAGTTTCTTGTAGACAGCATATTGATGGCTTAAAAAAAAAAATCCATTCTGATACCCTGTATCTTTTGATTGGGGCATTTAGCCTGTTTGCATTCAGGGTAACTATTGAAAGATATGAATTTAGTGCCATTGTATTGCCTGTAAGGTGACTGTCACTCTATATTGTCTCTGTTCATTTCTGGTCTACTACTTTTAGGCTCTCTCTTTGCTTAGAGGACCTCTTTGAATATTTCCTGTAGGGGTGGTTTGGTGTTTAAAAATTCTTTTAGTGTTTGTTTGTCCTGGAAGCTTTTTATCTCTCCTTCTATTTTCAATGATAGCCTAGCTGGATATAGTATTCTTGGCTGCATGGTTTTCTCATTTAGTGCTCTGAATATATCATGCCAGTTCTTTCTGGCCTGCCAGATCTCTGTGGATAGGTCTGCTGTCAATCTAATATTTCTACCATTGTATTTTACAGACTTCTTGTGCCGAGTTGCTTTCAGGATTTTCTCTTTGTCACTAAGATTTGCAACTTTTACTATTAGATGACGGGGTGTGGACCTATTTTTATTGATTTTGAGGGGGGTTCTCTGTGCCTCCTGGATTTTGATGCTTGTTCCCTTTGCCATATTAGGGAAATTCTCTGCTATAATTCACTTCAATATACCTTTTGCCCACCCCCCTTCTTCTTCTGGAATCCCAATTATTGTAATATTGTTTCATCTTATGGAATCACTTATCTCTTGAATTCTCCCCTCGTGGTCCAGTAGTTGTTTGTCTCTCCTTTGCTCAGCTTCTTTATTCTCCATCATTTGGTCTTCTATGTCACTAATTCTCTCTTCTGCCTCATTTATCCTAGCAGTAAGAGCCTCCATTTTTTTTTTTAAATTTTATTTATTCATTTGACAGACAGAGATCACAAGTAGGCAGAGAGGCAGCAGAGAGGGAGAGAGGAGGAAGCAGGCTCCCCGCTGAGCAGAGAGCCCAATGCGGGGCTCGATCCCAGGACCCTGAGATCATGACCCAAGCCAAAGGCAGAGGCTTTAAACCACTGAGCCACCCAGGCGCCCCAAGAGCCTCCATTTTTTATTGCATCTCATTAATAGCTTTTTTTGATTTCAGGTTGGTTAGATTTTAGTTCTTTTATTTCTCCAGAAAGGGCTTTTATTTTTCTAGACAGGGTTTATCTAATATCTTCCATGCCTTTTTCGAGCCCAGCTAGCACCTTGAGAATCGTCATTCTGAATTCTAGATCTGATGTTTTACCAATGTCTGTATTGATTAGGTCCCTAGGCTTTGGTACTGCCTCTTGTTCTTTTTTTTTGTGATAAGTTTTTCTGCCTTGTCATTTTATCCAGATAAGAATATATGAATGAGAGAATAAAGTACTGAAAGGGTGGCAAAGACCCCAGGAAAATGTACGCTAACTAAATCAGAAGAGACCCTAAATCAGGAGGAGAAGAAAGGGGGTAAAAAGAAATAAAATAAAGAATAAAGAAATAAAAATAAAGAAATAAAAAAATTAAAAAAATTAAAAAATTAAAAATTAAAATTAAAATTAAAATTAAAAAAATTTAAATATATATATATATATACGTATTAGAGTGGTGAATAAACAGAGCCACCCACTTCTTGATTTGGGGTGTATTTTGGTCTCTGAGAAGAAACTACCTCCCAAAATTTAAAGAAAGAAAAAGTTATGTATACCAAAATACAAGTGAACACGTTGAAGGGATGGAATATGACTGTAAAGATGAAAATAAAAAAAAAATTCTAAAAAAGGAATTGATAAGTTGGTTGGAACAAGAAAGAAAAAGAAAGTTGAGAGAATTTGCTCAGGCTGGAGACTAGAACAAAGCCATGTGATAGATTAGGGGTATATTTTGATGTATTGGAAGTAATCATATCCCAAAATTGTTTATAAGAAGAAACCCTGAGGCACCTGGGTGCCTCAGTGGGTTAAAGCCTCTGCCTTTGGCTCAGGTCATGATTCCAGGGTCCTGGGATCGAGCCCTGCATCGGGCTCTCTGCTCTGCTGGGAGCCTCCTTTCTCCTCTCTCTGCCTACTTGTGATCTCTATCTGTCAAATGAATAAATAAAAATAAATAAATAAAATAAATAAATAAAAATATAAATAAATAAATAAAAGAAAAAACCCTATGGGTATACCAAAAATAAAGTTAGATACAATGAAGGATAAAATATGACTATAATAATGAAGGTTTAAAAGCTTTTTTTTTTTTTAAAGGTATTGTTAAGATAAACTAGTTTAAAAATGCTAAAAGAGGAAAGAGGAAAAGTTTAAAAAACTTAGAATAAGAAAAAATTAAAATTAAATCAATTTAATTAACTTTGCAAGACTAAAGAATCATGGGGAGAAGGCCATGAATTCCATGCTCTGCTTTCTCCTCCTCTGGAATTCTGCTCTTCTCCTTAGTGAGCTTGGTCTTGGCTGGAATTTCTTGCTGATCTTCTTGGGGAGAGGCCTGTTGCAGTGATTCTCAAATGTCTTTGCCCAAGGTGGCGGCCTTGCCAGGGGCCGGGCTAAGCAATCTGCTTGGGTTTGCTCTTGGGAGCTTTTGTTCCCTGAACACTTTCCATAGAGTTCCGGAGGATGGGAATGAAAATGGCGGCCTCCCAATCTCTGGCACAGAGTTGCCGAGAGCTCGAGGCCCCGCTCCTCATTGCGCCCTTGGAGAAAGGTGGTCAATCATTCCCATCCCCCTGGCGTCTGGCTGTGTGCTGAGCTCACCCAGCCTATGACTGAGCATCTCTGTCTCTGGCACACAGCCCCACCTAGAGTCTCCAAACCCAGCAGATCACTGCTGCTCTTCCAGGGAGGTCTCCCAGGATCTGTGACTTGTGGGGTCCCTGTTCAAAGAGCAGTGGTCCGACTGTGCTATGGATCAGTTTAAGGTAACCTCAAGCTGAGAGCTCACTCCTTGGCTCTGTCTCTGTAGTCGGCTTCCCCTCTCTGATACACACAAGCTCTGCTACACCAGACACCCCTGATCCTTCTGTGATCCTGCAGGAATTGAGACCACATTGTCCCACGAGGGGTCCACCCCTGCTTAGCCTCTGGAGCGATGTCTCTCAGTGGAGCAGACTTCTGAAAGTTCAGATTTTGTGCTCCACTGCTCTGAGGCTTGCTGGAAGCCGGCCCCTCCCCCCGCGGCTTATCTTCCTTCTGCTTAGGATTCACCTCTCCACATGTCCTACCTTTCAGAAAGTGGTCGATTTTTTGTTTCTAGAATTGCTGCTCTTCTTCTCTTCGATCTCCTGTTGGGTTTGTAGGTGTTCGTAATGGTTTGATAACTATCTAGCTGAACTCTTGCGACCTGATGTCATCTCAGTCTGCTATTCCTCTGCCATCTTGACTCCTCCCATCATTAGTTTTTGATGTAGTGTTCCATGATTCATTGTTTGTGCATAACACCCAGTGTTCCAAGTGATACATTTCCTTAATACACATCACTGGGCTAACCCATCCCCCCACACTCCTCCCCTCTAAAACCCTCACTTTGTTCTTGGAGTCCATAGTTTCTTATGGTTCATTTCCCCTCTGATTCCCCACCCTTCATTTTTCCCTTCCTTCTCCTAATGTCCTTCATGCTATTCCTTATCCCTTTGTTCCACAAATAAGTGAAACCATATCGTAATTGACTTTCTCTGCTTGACTTATTTCACTTAGCATAATCTCCTCCAATCCCATCCATGTTGATGCAGAAGCTGAGTATTCATCCTTTCTGATGGCTGAGTAATATACCTTTCTGTAACCTACACTATTTCTTCCCTCTATCCTATAATTCAATCCCAATGTGAACTAAAGAAAAGTAACAGCTTTGTATACAAACATAGCCCAAGACTAGCCCTGCCTTCCAAGCAGTTCACCCAAGTTCCTTCTATAAAATGACATTCTGCACTTGCTTACTTAGATTATGTTATATATATTTCACAGTTAATTTAAATATGCAGATTAGCATAATGCACTTAAGACTGATGAAAATCTCTCTGATCTAGTAATTTATATGTAAATATAAACAAACATAAATATAAATATATATATATATGTTTGTAGTCATCAGATACAAGATTATTCTGACTTAAAAGAATGAGATTAAACTCTATCAACTTTTAAACAAATAGAAGATAATTTATGTCACTTGGATTTCCACAAATATCTTCACTTTATTTAATAACTCATTGGTAACTTCATTGTAGATCAGTAAAGTAAAGTGGAAATAAACTATTTTTAACACAATAGGGCAGTTTTTGTATTAGGTTGGTTATTAAATATTATCTTATGATATTCTTGCGGATTGAATGTTATCTCCCCTGGGATTTTATAAATGTTTAGTAAATATTTTTACAGTCTGAAACAAGAGTTGGCAAACTATGGGCAGTGTAACATTTCAGTGCTTATAAATAAAGTTTTATTAAGACATAGCTATGCTCCTTTGTCTTTGTGTTACCTTTGGCTGCTTTTGTACTACAGGTGCACAGTCAAGCAGCTGCAAATGGCTTGCAAAACCTGAAATGTTTACTTTCTGAACTTTACAGAAAACATTTGCCTACCCCTGTTTAGAATACTATAGCCAAGACTGCCCATATTCCCTCAGGTTCCACCCCTGTATTGCAAATGCCTTGTCACTGTCTAGGTCTCTAGGTCTGAGCACCCTTGCCTGTGTTCTCTGCAGGTCTAAAGTGTCCACTTATCAGCAGCTCTCAACAAATGGTAGTAGACAAATACCCATAGATTAGGCATGTTTAGCACCAAAAGATTTTTTTTTTTTTTTTTTAATGAGGTATCAAGTCTGGTTGGTCATAGTGCTGTCTTGACAAAACACCCCTTTCTGACTTCCCACCCCACCAGTTTTTCCTGGGACCACCTCTCAAATGAGCTGCTTGTACTAGAATCCTTGTTGCAGAGTATGCTTCTGGGGGACATCCATACTGAGACAAATGTGAATTACTTGTGTGTGTGTGTATATATATATATATATATATATATATATATAATTATTATTATTATTTAGGGTGTCACTTTGATGTATAAGCTACTCCGGTGTGATGAAAAATTTATAACCAAACATTTGGGCCATTTTTTTCTTAGTACTAAAGGCAAGATAGGTTTTTATTAATTGATAGTTTTATTCTGTGTGACATTTATTGGCCAAATTTATCCTGAAACATGCAGCTTGATAATTTTCTCATATTTTTGAACATAAATGCTTATTCCAAGAGAGTTATTCTTGAAGTATTGAATTAATTTTTCATATTGTAAAATCTTCCTTTCTTCCTTTGTAAAATTTATATTTTTTCTTTTTTACTAATAAAACTTTTTACTGTATCTTTAGAAAATTTCCACTCAAATTGTATTTTGCATCAATAATATGTGGAAACAAACACAGCATAAGAAGTAGCCCAGATAATTTTTTTCCATACGATAATTAGCTATAGGTTCAGTATGTTTAAGAATAAATATTTCTTAACTCTGTGGAAAATGCCCATATGTTTTCCTTGTATATGTCTCATATTATTTCCCTAGTGGTTAGTAAAAATCAGTAGTGTCAGACCTAAACCTCTTCCATTTTTCCTTTGTTCAAGATTCTTTAAGTGTCTATAGACTTGAATAAAACTTTATATCTTGCATAAAACTTTAATGTTACTACTTAAATTATGTCACATTTTAAAAATTTGCTTTATGAACATAATAGTTGATGCCCCTAAACTATTATAAAGTATGGAATAGATGTTTAAGAGATTTAACTGGAAAAAAAAAAACAAACCAAAACTGGAGGAACAAAATATTTGATTTGTTTGGGCCACATAACTATTTTATAGTTTAAACAAATAACTGCCTCAAGTTACTTTGAGATTTCCCATTGTGTATATGTATATGTGGTTGTATGTATGCAGTATATAGTTTAAGGATTTTGGAGACATGGTTATATGAAAAAAAGTTGAATTACTATGTTTAAAATGTTACAATTTGTGTAAAAAAAATGCCCAAGATATATTTAGGATGATACACAGGAAACTAGTAGTGGTGCTTTTCTTTGTGGAGGGGAACAGACTTAAGATCTGTGGTGAGAGGAGATATACTTTTAACTATACACTTTTTAAAATACTGTATTATTTTTATTAACATATAATGTATTATTTGCCCCAGGGGTACAGTTCTGTGAATCATCAAGCTTACGCATTTCATAGCACTCACCATAGCACATACCCTCCCCAATATCCATAAACCCACCACCCTATCCCTACCCTCCCACCCCCCAGCAACCCTCAGTTTATTTCATGAGATTAAGAGTCTCTTATGGTTTATCTCCCTCCTGATCCCATCTTGTTTCATTTTTTCCTTCCCTACCCCCCAAGCCCCATGCCCTGCCTCTTAAATTCCTCGTGTCAGGGTGATCACATGATAATTGTCTTTCTCTGATTGACTTATTTCGCTCAGCACAATAGCCTCTAGTTCTATTCACGTCATTGCATATGGTAAGATTTCACTTCTTTTGATGGCTACATAGTATTCCATTTCAACTATACACTCTTTTGCACCGTTTGTGGTTTTGTTTTTGCCATTTATGTGAATAACTTAAAAGGAACTTAGAAAGAAAAGAAAGAAGGAAGGAAGAAAGAAAGGAAGCTACTGGCATTAGAGGGACCCAGGTGTGAATATCTGTGAAGTTGTTTCCTAACCATGTGATTATATTCATATTGCTTTATCTCTCCACGCTCATCTATAAAGTACAGATAATACAATTATAATACATGGATTAAAGCACATAGCATACTGCCTGGCACATAGTAGGTCTCCAATAAGTGATTATGTGGCCAAAAGCTATCATTAATATTTAAGGGGCTCTTCTTCCCTGACTTCTGCAAAAGGTAGGCTTTTTATTTATCCACCCACTCGACACCTATATTTTGAGCATTGTTACCGACAGGCACAATAATGGGCTGAGGAAGTCAAATTGCATTCTTCTGCCATACTCTGTCGGTCAAAGTAGTCACAAGATTCAAGGGGAGGGGATGCAGCCTCCTCCTCCTCCTCAGTAGCGCGTCATCTTCAGTCTACCACAGGCTGCCTTCTGGTTGCAGATTATTTATATATATCTCTCATGCAAAATGTTCTAAGGTCCTACAAAATATCCGTCTGCTACAGCGTCAGCTCAAAATTGAAGAGCTTCGTCTGAATCCGATCGAGATGTGGCTGAGGTTCCTCATGTGTAGTTGCTTGAGTACAGCTCCTTGAGTTCAGATCCAGTTGCTCTGAAGACTTTGCATTAAAAAGAGTGGTTTTCTGTCCCTCTTTGCTGCTGTCAGCCCTCCCTGTCTCCACCCTTAACGTGTACCCTTGTAGGACAGAGGTTGGATCACCAAAGTAGACATTTCCATTAAAAGCAGGAGAATAGAAGGGTTTATAGCACTTGGTGATCAATGTACATGGAAAAAAGGCCCCCAAATATCATGTCCTAATTCCCAGAACCTGTGAGCATGTTACCTTACATGGCAAAAGGGACTCTGCACATGTGTTAAGGTTAAGGACATGAGATGGAAAGATCATTCTGGTTGTCCAGGTGGGCCTAATCTAGTTACCCGAGTCCTTAAAAGTGGAGGAAGAAGGCAGAAAAGTGAGCCAGACAGAGGCTGCTGCTGACTTTGAAGATGAAGAATGAGGTCATAAGCCAAGGAATATGATGACCTTTAAAAGTTGGAAACTGCCAGCAAGAAAATAGGGAACTCATTCTTATAAACTTAGGGCACTAGATTCTAATGAGCAGGAGACAGATTCTCTCTTCAAGCCCTGCCAAAACCTTGGCTTTATTTTGGTAAGGCTCATACTAGGTTTCTGATCTAGAGAATTGTAAGATCATAAATTTGTGTTTCTTCACCAAATTTGTGGTAATTTTTTATGGTACTGCTAGGAAGCGAGTCGTCTGACGGGTACTCCTGACGAGTCCTCTGACCAATAGCAATTCTGAACTCTTTCGGGGCTCTAGCTCGCTGGTCCTGCCTTCCGTGTCATCCCTCCTCATCTGTGTCCCATGTGGTAGTGGCCAGATTAAGCCGACTTTTTACTCTCTGTAGAACAGTGGTGGCACTAGGGCCTCTTCTGCCTTGTCCTCTTTTGTTTAAGCTGGTGGGGCTTTTGTTAGGTACAATTTTCCTAAAAGTTTCTATAAATCTTTTTGGAGTTTACACCATTAGGTAAGAGCCATACCTACAAATCTCTGCCAGACAGGTCTGTCTCTGGCCTGGTTGACTGTCAAGGTTTGTGAGACAAAGCCCATATTAGTCATAAAAGGCTGCTTGTCTAGTGGAGAGGGATAATTTTTCTGAAGTCTTAACAAAAAACCTTATAGCCACATTGAAGTAATCCTTCCCCTTCTTATTCCTGCTTTGTGGATCGCTTGCCATCTGGAAAAGCTGGGTACCAAATGACTTTGGTACTTTGTACAGCTTTCCCTCTGAATTAAATCATAGCAAATATTCTTAAATGTGTTCTTGTCTGTTCTTGCCTGCCAGCTGATTATGAATATACTATAAAGCAATTGTTCTTATATACACACCATAATCACTTGGCACTTTTAAAACTACTGATGTCTGTGTCTTATATGCAGGAATTTCTAATTAATTTATCTGGGGTGTGATCTGGACAGTAGGAGTTTTAAAAGCTCCCCAGGTGATTCTAATATGCATCCATGATTGAGAACAGCTGCCTTTAAATAACATTTTACTATTGTTAATAATTAAAGAAAGTTTTAAAACCTATTTATTTTGTCTTGAACTTCTCACCTTTATTTTCTGTGGGAATTTCCTAGAGAACCAAATGAGTGATAAAGAAGTTTTGTTAGATTTCCATGTTTTAGCAAATTATTAAATTTAGAGTAAAAAACCGGTATAGTTTTAATTTTATTATGAAGTCATTGTGACATAAATCAGAAATTTCACAGTCATCCTAATAGTGTGAATAGATGATTTCAATTAAGTCTATGGAAATACTGTTTTTATTTTGTGGTCTTTAAATCTAGCTTTTATATTAGGCATTTTGGGAATGATTATCAAATCTTTAGTTAACTGTTTAGTTTATGATAGAACATTACATTTTATAAGAATGAAATAATGTGACTAGGACTTCCCCTTACTGCCTGCAAATTAATGCATCCATAGTTGTCTACACGGCTATGTGTAGCTGTAAATGTAGGATATTCTGGTTCATTACATGCACACTTTGTGAGCAATGTCTTTTTAAAACTGATTTTGGTTTGCATTAGAAAGAATGCTTTTCTTGTTCGGCAGCTGGGTATGAATTTAATTATTGAAAATAAATATGATCTAATGTTTCATTGAGTTTTCTGAATAACAGGATAATTTGGTCAGCATTGCAATCAAAAAGGCTGGAAGAAAGCCAGATCACACAAGAAGCAACTGTTCTGGTGAGGAGGAAATTATCGGCAAATTCATGTGATTTACTCCATTTAACATACAATTGAAAGTGGGTGTAGATTTGCCTGATACTCTAAATGCTTCCGTATCTCATGACTTGGTTACAGAGAAATTTTGTAACAAGAAAAATTCTGTTGATGTGTGTTCTACTTTTAACATGTGGGTTCATAAACAAAGCCACTGTCCCCTTGTAGAAACTTGCTTCTGACAGTGGCAGCTGGATTTGAAGGTGCAAGATCTGGGAGCATGTTGCCATGTGAACATGTTGTTGGCACAGAGAGTATGTAGGCAGTGGTGAGAAACAATGTTTGAAATGTATTGAACCAGAAACTAATCATATATGAAAAACACTTAATGAGAAGCTTTGTTGAATTTGAAAGAAGCAGGTATTATGAAATTAAAAGAAACTTTTAGAATTTATCATTAATTTAAAAAAATGAAAAATCTGCCAGCCATACTAGAAGACTGAATTACTTTTCTATTCTCCTTATAGAAAATATGACCTAATTATTGTCATTTGAAGAAGTGGTCGATGAGTATGCAGGTTAAAAATGTTGAAATACAGTATTGTAAGTCTGTCATATTTGTCAGCTTTTAAAAATGAGTAAATTTTATCCTCTCATATTTGTCAGCTTTTAAAAATGAGTAAATTGTTATTTCTTCTCTCATTCTAAATAAATACTCACTTTTGTGCTATTTTTAAAAAATCTGTCACTCCATGGACCACACAAATGTGAATCTGCTCCTTTCATTTTCATTGAGACAGTTTACTGTAGTGTGCAGACTTCCTTATCTCCTTATAGATCATAACTTATACCATCTCATTTCTTCACTCCTGCCTTTTTTTTTTTTTTTTTTAAGATTTCAAGATTTTATTTATTTGAGAGAGAGAGCACAAGAAGCATGGGAGGGGCTGAGGGAGAGGAAGAAGCAGACTTCCCGCTGAATCAGGAGTCCCCATCCTCCATCCCAGGATCCTGGGATCATGACCTGATCCGAAGGCCGATGCTTAATGGATTGAGCCACACTGGCACCCCCACTCTTCTATCTTTAAATCTGTGGTTCTTCTGCTGACTAGATCATGTCAGGGCTTAAATGTCTGGGTCTATACTACTTTCTGTTTGAGTTTCTTCCCTAGCACAGGGCCCTCTACCATGTTAATGTGCTATTCATGTGCTAACTTAGCACCGCAGTTGTGTCTCTTTTAACAGCATTGATCTGGAGACACCAGACCTTGAACGTCTCCTGCGGTTATTAGTGTGGAAATTAGGGGACAATGTTAACTGTTACATAAAGGAAAAAGCACCATGGAGGCTTTTAGCACCTCGTAAGTCATAACTGTTTTCTCTTCCTGTGTTTGTCTCTCTTTGGAAGATAAATTGTTAAGTTGGGATTGACTGATCCAGAATACTGAAATGAAACATTCAGAAACTAAAGCAGGGGTGTGGGTTTTAGAGGGGAGAGAGGAGGGAAGAATGCAGGAAGGGAGGAGAGAGGAGAGATTTTGATGTGTAGATTTGTAGCTGGGCAAATAAATATTAGCTCTGTGCCTAATAATGGGGACACCTGCAGACTTCCTTAGGTGTAGGATATGATAGTAAGACTATTGCTGATTCCATTCATTAACCTATCTCAGGAGGTGATTTAATTCACTGGAATGTAAAAGGCCATTCCTAATACTTTCTAATTAAGGTAGCAAGCTGGCAGTGTACATGATACCAGTTTCATGAATGATCAAATCAGTTTAAATTGTGGCTTATAAACCTTTTGAAAACTATTGTAGTAGTTGTTTAGGTGAGGAGAATCAGAGACCTCAAGTAAAAATCTCCCAGGTATTTAAAAAAAAGCCAGTTAGTGAAATTTAATTTCTAATATTGAAGGAGGATGGAAAAGTAAATGAAAGCTATATTGATGTTTTAAAATTTAAGCAGAAAAGGGTTATGTTAATTCAGGGATTTAATTGTATTATCTGGATCTAGGCAATTTTAAAATTATAAATGATAGGGGATTGGGAGATTATGTATTTTTTTATTAACTTTGTGCCAAGAAAATGCAAATGATATAAATAATAAGTGCAGAATAAGTAGTTTTCACTGTGGTAAATCACTGTTGGCAAATGGAACTTTTTTGCATATCACTTGTGTAGGGATATCAGGAAACACTACTATTGAAAGTGATTTTAAAAATTTTATTACCAAATCACGACATTAAGTCGCATTGGTAATGAAGTGGATTCTTTGTGGAAACCATCAAGTTTTGGTGGGTGAGAGTTCAGTAGGGCAAAGTATCATTGCAAAACTCTGGCACTCATTCACTCTCCAGCTCCTGGTTAGCTGTGTCCTAATGTGCTACAGGTACAAACTCCAACCTGGTTAATGAGCAAACTCTATACTTCCTGCAGTTCAATGCAGAATTCCATGTACTGTTTCTTCTTGCCCCTAATTTTCTTAGTAAGTTCTGTTTGATGTGTTGCAAAGGTCTGTTTGTATGTTAGTATCTGTTCTTTGACCCCTTTTCATCTATGAAATGGCATTGTCACCTACCTACATTGGATAGGTGTGATGAAGAGTTCTATTTTGTGAGACATTTTCAAAAAATTTCCCTTAAGAGACCTAAGAATATACAATTAACTCATTTATTAAGAGACTATCATGCGAGAGACTCAATTGTACAAAATAATATGTGTATCACTGAGCTGTTTTTAGCTTCAAGGAACAAAGACTATCTCTAGTGAGCTTAGGGCAAAAGAAATGAATTGACTCAGAAGCAGAGAAGGGGTTGAAAATGTAAAACCTTGGGAAGATCAACAACCAGGGTGGCCCCAGGGGTCTCTATGGTAAAAACTGATGGAGGGTCTATTTAGGGCTTGACAAATTCCTTCTATCCTGTGTGACTCTACTCAAGTTTTAGATACCAAGAGAGAAAACCTGATTGAGAGTTTGGGCCAGAAACTCCCCCTGGCTCAGATGCAGTGGGAAGGAATCTCAGCACGTCATAGTCTTGATCATGTGCTCACCCTTTGTTGTAATAGACACATCAGAACTCCATGGGATAGAAACCCTTAGAAAGAACAGGGTACTGTGACCAAAACAGATATCCATTACAAGTTCTTTGGGGCACATTGCCTGGACTTGAATAAATCTCAAAAGAATCAGGTAGTAGGATAAATTAACTAACCTACTGTGTTAGTTTGCTAAAGCTACCATAACAAACTATCATAGACTGGGTGCTTAAAGAACAGAAATTGGTTTTCCTTACAATTCTGAGGCTGAAAATACAAGTAAGGCTTTCTTCTTGGGTTGTCCTAGATGATTGTCCTATAGATGGTTGTCCTACAGTGTCTTCACAAGCTGTTGCTTCTATGTGACTGTGTCCTAATCTCTTCTCTTTATAAGGACATTAGTCATATTGGATTAGGGGCCACCCACTCATTTTTACCTTAATTCCACTTTAGACCCTAGCTTCAAATAGAGTCACATTCTGAGGTATTGGGGGTTAGGACTTCAACATGTAAATTTGGGGAGAATATAGTTCAGGCTATAATACCTACCTAGTAAGTTTTAAGTTATAAGTGACAATGTATTTAAGTGGACAGCATAGCATTCAATCGATGGTAGCTAAATATTCTTACCTAGTTTAGAACATTTGTGTTGATGCTAAGGTGTCAGGTCATCATTTTGTATGAATTGTATTAATATACATATGTATTTTTGCATGCTCTATGGCTATATATGGGAGATATATATATACATATATATATATGTATATATATATATAGAACATATAGCACTTGGTGCTAATATGCCCTCAGTTCAGAAGACAAACATCATTTTCTGCTTGGGTGAACTGTAGCCTCCCTTTTGCTCTTAGAGAATTCATAATCCTTCATCCGTCACTCAAAATAGCTATTGTTTGATACTCTTGTTCCAGGAAAGGCCCAGCCAGAGGTGATAGCAAGTCAAGCGAACCAAGAGTAAAATTTAAAATAGGAATTATTTTGTGTTATATTTTTTATTACTTTCTTATAGTGACTTTTTTTTTTTAACAAATTTTCATAGTTCTTGAAGTTTTTTGGGGGGTGGGGGTGGGTAGGGAGGTTGTGTTTTAGGTAAGACCATACATTTGCTTAAGGAAATCCTTTGTGTATGAGATTTGTTGTTTCTTAGATTTTTGACATGCAAAAAGTTAGTTTTTTGTGTATTAAAAACTAGTAAACCTTATCTTTTAAAACACACATAGTATATGAATATATGCTTATTGTAAAAATTTGACAATATACAGTACTATACAGAGGAAAAAGTCAGCATCTCTCTTCACATTTTCCTCCCTTTAACTTTTTCCATCCCATTCTCCCCTTGAATGGCAGGCATGATTAGAGTTTAGTTTGCATCCTTTTTGACTTTTTAAAATATTATTCCCATAGTTATCTAAGAACATGCAAAGAATTTAGGGATATATTAATTTTGACAGAAACAAAACTATAGATACTGTTTTCAAGCTTTTCTCTCTTCATCTAAAAAATTTGCTCTTTTGGGTGGAATTTTAATACTAAATTTCTCTAAACCTCACATCTGCAAACTGCAGGATATGCAATACCTTGTATTTGGTGTCCGTAAGTGTTTGGTGGGGACCTTAGTGAGTATGACAGAGTTAGCAAATAGGCCCAATCCCTTTTCTCTGCAGACTTCACAGACCCAGACTCCAATGAACCATGGCAGTGTGAGAGTGAGCAGCATTTTACAAATAAGGGCACCGGATACAGAAAGAAACGTAACATGGCCAGGGTTGCAAAAATAGTGATTGGAAGAGCCACAACTACTTGTTTTCTGACCACCAAACTACTTGCCATTATTGTGACACATATATTTTCAAAAGGTTGATGAAAATTATTGTTTCAACATCTTGATTTGATGACACGGGCTGATGCATTGCTATTTGATGGAAAGTAGATATAGGCATCCAAGAAACACACAGTGGAATTTTTTCTAGATACTGCAAGTGCATTTTTAGTAAACTAATTTAAAAATCAGTAACAGAAGGCCTATGATAATTTTTTTTTGCTTTTCTTTTGTAATTTTACATTTGACTAATTTTTTATAACACCCAAATGTATGGGCATGAATTTGTGCTGAGAGGAAAACTTTATGAACTCAGGAGGACCATAAGGCATTCAGAAAATAAGTTAATATTCTGAAGTGCATTAATTAATATTTTTGACTACCCTGACCAGTTAAGATCCTCAGAGACATATACCCCAATTTTGAATCCAATTAAAATGATATCCATTACTAAATTAACCCATGTACATTCAAATTCTTGATATAAAATGACATAGTCTCAAGACACCAATTAATTAATCAAACATGCAAAAATATGTCAAGAAAATTATTAATCCATCTATTCTGATGTTAGATCTCAAAGGTCTTCAAACTTCTTATATATTAGAAGTATTATATACTATGCCAGTTCTTCACTTTATTTAAAAGATAACGCTGAAAAAATATTTCACCATATGTTTGTTTTAGATGCAGTGAAAAAATGTTCTTTTCAAAACATATGGTGATGTAATTAGGTGTCTCTGAATACGGTGAGGTTGGAAGGAGAACTGTCTGAACTAAATTGAAACAATTTGCTGCTCTCGTGTCATCCCCTACCTTCCCCATCAACATCAGTATCTTCTCTGGGTTATCATTGTTGTAGTAAAGAAAAATTTTAAGCACTTGAAGATGAGGATTGTCTGCTGTCACCTACTATAGTTATGGCAGATAGAATTCTTGGACAGCTTCCTCGTCCCTCACTGCGTAAACCTCTGTGACTCCTGTTTTCAGTCCCTCTCATTGAGGAGTTTTGGCATCAGTCCAGCATCATTGACATTTGTGTAATGTTTTGCAGCTGGGAGTTTGCTTTTATCTATGGCTTAGCTACCTTTCTTTATGCAGCCTCAGGATTTATCTTCATGGTAAGAGGCCTTGGATTTCTTTTTATTTAATAAAAAGGTTTATTTAAAAATATTTCTTCCTTTTTTGATGTACTCTGTCTCTGAATAAAAAGGTTGAAAATGGGTTCTATGTGATAGAATAATAAGGACATTGGTTATTCGTTATGGGAAATATAAATTTAAAAATTCATGCATTGAAATCTGGGAAGCAAAACATCATGGCTTCAGATGGGCTTGGGTGTGATCTTGTGTACTATTTTTTCTTCATTTTTCCAACTCATTAGAATGTACAAACATTTCCCAGTATATTGAGCAGTAGGATTTGTCACATTTTAAACAAGTTCATGAGTATATATGAGTAATGAACCTTTCCTTTTAGGACATCAGTGCTTGATATTCCACTGATAACTAGAGTTTGGATTTTTTTTTTAAATTTTCATTTTTTTCTCTTTAATGTGCCTGACTGGAATGAATAATATGTGTTTATCTTAGGCATATGTTGTTTTCAGCCAAATTCATTGCTAACTGGTATGGTAAGTTTCACTAATTTTAAGTCCTATTTTTATATCATTTATAGTAAGTATTCTTGGTTTTGGTTAACAAGTAAAACTGTCAGCAAACAAATGTGGATTGTGCAGCAGTATTCATAGAGGATACATGCTATGGAGAATGATGACTCATGATCATTCAATGGATTATTTGCCTTACTTCTTTGGTGATACTTTCTGTTGGTGAATATTGAAGAAATGAATCATTTTCTCTAGCTTTTACAGCACAGCTACTTTCTAATCAACTTGTTTTTGTTTTTACCTTGCATCCGGGGAGCAGTACCTCCTGAGGTAAAATTCTATAATGAGCCAAATCTTCTTCCCTGGTGCAATGGTTTGCAAACTTTAGCCTCTATCAGAATCATCTGGAGGCTTGTTAAAATACGTACGGCTGGGCCTCATCCCCAGAGGTTTTGATCTGATAGGTCAGGAATGGGGCTGCACAATTTGCGTATCACATGGGTTCAGAGGCGATGGTAATATTTTGGCCTGGGAACCACATTTTGAGAACCACTCCTGCTGTGCAACTCTGAATGCCTGTCCCTTGGTCAGTCATCTCTATGTCTCAGGGGAGACAGTGAAATGTTCTACTGTTTGTTAAGACAGGCTCCACCCAGCCCCAGGTCACCCCAATTCTTTCTATTTTGCTACAAAGCTTAGGCACTTAACTTAGGTGTTTCTGTCTTTTAGACCTTCCATTCCCACTGCCAACTGTGTCATGAAAGGTCTTTTTTATTTTCTCCATGTGGTGTGGTTGGTTTAAAAAAAAAAAAAGTAGCTCCCTTTTCTTTATTATACCTGAAGATAAGCACTCAAGTCCTTTTCTCTTTATGAGTTTCAGGTAATCATTTGGAAAAAAAGAGTTTAATGAGGTAAATACACTGGAGAAAGTTCCAAAGTTTGCAAATTCTCCTAGCAGTTATCTCTAGTCCATTTCCAAACTTTCTTTAAAGTGTTGGCTGGAAGCCTCAGTGTAGTTTTTTCTTGGGTTTTGTTCCCAAGGATGGAGCTCAGCAAAGGTCAAATGTCCTTCTGATCTAACCATGTGGTGTTTTTCTTTCATGAGACCTCATCAAGGAAGAGCAATAGTATCTCCTTGATTTAAGTGAAAAATGTAAATATCTATCTTTGAGGACATCTGGGTTTCTACCTTACTTGAAAATTATTATCCATTTGGCATATGTCTCTGAAGGGTCATCATCTTTTTGAAATAATGTAATGAGTGGTAAATACGACTTTAGAGCCAGACAGTTTGGATTGAATCTTGGTTTTATATTTTATTAGCTGTATGACCTTGCATACATCAAGTAACCTGGCTGAGCCTTCTGTTTTGTCACTTGTAAATTGGGAATGATAATAGTTACCTCATAGAGGTATTTACTTGAGACAACAGTAAGACACTTAGTATAAAAGCTCAGAAATACTGGTTGGCAGCTATTATTGTTGGTAGTAATAATAATATTTGTAAAAACACTACAGTCCTAAAATGTTAGGACTGCTCAATGACTGTCTTCTAAATAGACACCTAAAATTACAGAATCTCACGAGACCTCAGATGAACCTTCTCTCTATCATTGCTTCAGCTATTGAGGAATTACTATATGCTGGTCGCTGTGCACTCTTTAATCTGTGGTACTATTAATTCTCTGAATAAACACCTTTGGGGCATACTACTCACAGTGGGACCTAATCAAATGACCAAAGTCATTTGAGAGGTAGGGAACTAGAACACAGACTCAAAAGAATGCCATGTGATTATGGAGGCAGAAATCTGAGTGAGCTCTAGGAAGAGGCAAGAAAGGACCCTCCCCTAGAACTTCCAGAGGGAGCATGGTTGTGGTGACATCTTAATTTCTTTTAGCCTCCAAAAATGTGAGACAATGAAGTTCTGTTTTTTAAAGCCCTCCAAGTTTGTGGTAATTGTCTTGGAAACCCTAGGGAACTAATACACTTGGAATCAGAGGTGGTGTGTTTGCCTTTAGATAATTCAGGAGGAGATGTACTGCAGCTATTATTTGTAGAAAATTACATATGGAATCATGGCACCTACTCTCTTCCTTGTGCTCATGGGACCAAAGTCCATCACTCTTCTTTTTAGGGAAGGCAGAAGCTGGAGCAAAGAAAAATGAGCATTAAAATCAGGTTGAAACTGGAGGCATCAATGTTCAAAATGCACAGAAAAGGACAGTGGTATGGGACTTCTCATATTTGGGGGATGGGGGAAAATCTTCAGGAGAGGATTTGAAACTATGGACCAGAGTGGCGTCCTAAGTTGAGGCTGAGGGTTGATGAGAAAGTATATGATTGAGAGAAAGTAAGACAATGACCAAATGGGACACCTCCCAAAAGGCATTTATTTCTTCAGTCCCCTCTCTTCATGTTATAAGTACACTTTTTGTCAGATAGAGTATGTCTATTTGTAAATTTTGAATGCATTTTAAAAAATGTTCTCCTCAGTCAAGTGCTCAGACCATCTGTAAAGTTCTATGGAATTACTACAAAAGGCATCCTTTCCTCAAAACACATGACTTCCATCTGTTCAGATAAATTTTATAATAAATATACAAATATGTGAAATCCACATGAAAGTCAATGTTGTCAGGTTATATGTAGTCACTCTACACTGTATAATCCAAGCAGTCTCTATAACTGCATGGTCGTTTGGGCTGGCCAGGCCCACTGAGTGGTTGGTTCCCTGTGATTGTTTTCTCTCACTTAACCCTTAAGTTTGCCCTCTGGTACCAGTGTTGTTATTGCTCTCTTGTTGAAGGATGGAACCACTCTCTGTCTTCTGACCTATTGGATTTCATGGTCTTCGGTAGCATTCCCTTCCATGTTGGTTGTTGGACAGGCACTGCCCTCACTTCCTTGTTGTGTGGCCTTCTCTATATGGCCCTTTCTATATGTGACCCACAAAATGGAAGCTTGCATCTTGGAAGGCAGCAAGGGAAAGAATCTCCTATCAAAATGGACGCTGTAGTCTTAAGTAATGTAATCATGTGCATCCCATTATCTTTACCATATTCTACTGGTCCCACTCACACTCAAGGTAAGGAGATTATACAAGGGTGTGAATAGCAAGAAGCAGGGGTAATAGGACTTTTTTTTAGAATCTTCGCACCAAAACTAAGTATATAGCTGTTTAAGTCCAGTTTACACTTCCTAGCCTTCCTGGTAGCTGGGGTGGCTCTAAGTTTTGGCCAATGGGAGGACAACAGAAATAATGGGGGTGGAAGTTCTGGAATCTATTTTAATAAAGAAGTTTTTTTTTTGTCATCCATTCTGCTCTGTCTCCCCCTTCCTGCAAATGGCAATGTAAATATGGTGCTAGGGAGTGTTGTTGATCCTGCAGATGAAGATAAGTAACCCTAGGAGGTTTCTGGAAGACAAGCAGCAGGAAAAGACTGCCTCCCTGGATAAACTTGTAAGCAGAGCCCCTTTGCTGGCCCTGAAATGCTTACTTCTGGAATGTTAAATGAGAGTGAATAATCTTCTTAGCTTCTCTAACTATATTTTGGAGATTCTTTGTTACAGCAATTTAACTTATACCTAATTAGCTCATTCTATAGATAGACTGTCTTAGTATAGTGGGCCACACAGCACTCTCTGAATAATGGGAACCACTCATGGAACAACCTCAACTGGAGGGTAGGGTATGCAGACAACAAACAACATATATTGACTACAAGAGTCTTCACATACTTTTTTTTTTTTTTTAAAGAGGCTCTTTCTTTCTTCCTTTCTTTCTTTCTTTCTTTCTTTCTTTCTTTCTTAAGATTTTATTTATTTGAGAGAGAGGAAGAGTGTGAGAAAGAGAGAGAGAGAGAGAGAGAGAGAGAGATCATGAGCTGGGGGTAGGGGTAGAGGGAGAAGCAGGCTCCTTGCTGAACAGGGAGCCCAATGTGGGACTAGATCCCGGGACTCTAGGATCATGACCTGAGCCAAAGGCAGATGCTTAACTGACTGAGCCACCCAGACACCCCTGAGACTTCACATACTTTTATATAAAAGAAGAAAAAGAAAACTTTTATATAAGAGCAAAACATTACTTTAAAAAGTACTTGTAGAAACAAAACCTAGTTTCTAATATTAATTCTTTTGGCATTGTTAAGGATTAAAGTAAATAAGTTCTTTAATAGATAACTGTTCTAATTACCTATTACTACACAATGAATTGTTCTAAAACTTAGTGGCTTAAAGCAACAGGACTTATTTTATACTTTTTCTTATGATTCTGGGTTAATTGGATTCAGCTAAGTAGTTTGTACTTAGGATCAACATTCAGTGGTATGGTCAGATAGTGGCTGGGCCTGGATTATCCCCAGGCTCACTTGCTCACTTGTCTAGAGGTTGATGCTGGCTCTTGGCTGTGACCTCAGCTGGGGCTGTTGGCTAGAACACCTTCACATCGTTTTCAGTGAGGTCTTCCCTCTTCCTTAGGACATGGTGACTGGTTCCAAGAGGAAATATCCCAAGGGGCTCTGGTAGAAACTGTATTTTCTCTTTATAACTTCTCTTTTGAAGTCACATCATTTCTGCCATAACCATAGGCCAGCCCAGATTAAAGGAGGAGGAGACATATACTCTCTCAGTGAGAGGTATGATCTCTCAGGGTCACAGTGTAAGAAGAGGATCTGGAGTGGGAGCTTTTGTGGTCATGTTGAAGGTACTGTGAGTCACAGTTCACTCTTTAGCCATAACCATTTATATCCCTCCTTGTGTGCTCAATACACTTATCCCTTCCCTTTCCATTGAGTCTTATTCCATTATGGCATTTGCTCGAAGTCCAGGATCTTGTCATCAAAATCAGGCCCATGGGCAGGTGAGGCTTCTTAAATGTGGTTGCTGGGGGTATACATTCTTGTGTCCCATTCCTCCCAATTTGAACTCCTAAGAACTAAAGAGACCTATCTTCCTCCCACACCC
Source organism: Martes martes (assembly GCF_963455335.1). Classification (NCBI taxonomy): domain Eukaryota; kingdom Metazoa; phylum Chordata; class Mammalia; order Carnivora; family Mustelidae; genus Martes; species Martes martes. The sequence goes on along the minus strand of NC_137892.1, from coordinate 51,902,097 downwards.
CACATACAACTGTGAGAGAGTTTCTCCAAGGTAAAATGAGAGGTAAAGCAGTTAATGATTTCTAGCATATTTCCAGAGCTTGGATTAGGGCTCAGTCCATTTGCCTGGTAGGTATTTGTCATGGCTATTGGTCCTACCCTCTGGGCCTTTGGTTCTGCCCTCAAAGCCGTCCTTTTTTTTTTTTTTTTTTTCCCCAATAAGAAATCCTGAGTTTGCAATGGGATAGCCTTCTCAGCCTGCTTCTTGCCTGCGAAAGAGTACAGGTTCAAAGTCCTCTTTTTATTTAGTATTTAGTGTTTGTCTTTTCCAGTCCAGCTTGGCTGTGGTTCCATCAGAATAATTCTCTTAAAAACATTGTGTGTTTGTGTGTGTTTTAATGTATCACTTTACAATGCCATTTCTTCAAGCTAGGCACTTCTTTACCTTGGGTCCAGTATGGCGTTGTGGGATGATATCCTTTAAGGTTCTTAAAGGCCCAATATTTTACTGAGAAGATGTGCAGAGAATACTCCCACAATCCTTGAAAAGCTTTTGGTCTGATTGGAAGGTTCTGTGAGGTACCACCTTAGATCTTTCTAAAATCTTAATAAAGAACTTACCACCATGCCCTCAATTTTATTTTTCAACCCTGTTTTCTTGATAGTATACTGGATTTCATCTCTGCCCAGAAAGTATTTTTAATTTTAGAATCATTTGCTGTCTAGAGAGGCTGAGAATATGCAATAGTTTTATTTTCAAGCCCAGCAATACTTGGCTCCTCTGTTTAGCAGTTCATTCTTTAGCTTTTCTCTGTCTTTTGCATTTTATCCTAGGTAGTGAGAAGAAGCAAGGTGGCAATTTCAATATTCTGACTGAAATCTCCATTAGCTAGATCTTGGAGTTCATTAGGTACATTTCCTATTTCCCACATGACCATAGGCAATAGTGCTGCCATACTTCCCCTTCTACGTTACAAGGGAGCCCTTTCCTATTGCTTCCAATGACATTTCCCTTATTTTGCCTGAGCCCTCGCTAACAGCCCCCTTGAAGCCTTCTAGGGTTCTGTAACACTTACATGGAGGCTCTTTAGGTTTCCACTCACAGTCTCCTTAACAGTCTCCCACTTTCTGCTCACAACCTGGTCCATAGATAACGCTACATGTTATAGGATTTTGTTATGGTGGTGCCCCACTTCTGGGTATCAGAATCTCTCCTCAGTACTTACTGTTCTGAAACAAACCATTCCAAGGCATGATGGCTTAAAAAACAAAAAACAAAACAAAACAAAACAAAACAAAACCACTCCAAGGCATGATGGCTTAAGAAAACATTATTACCTCTAATGGTTCTGAGGTGGACTGGGCTCAACTAGGCAGTTCTTGGTAGAGATTAGTCTTTTGGTGGCAGTCAGGTGGTGGGTAGGGCTAAGACCTCAGTTCAGGCTACTTTTGTGATAATGTTGGAAAATGCAACCCGACACAATAGCTGTAACATAATAGTTAAAATTTTAAATCTTTTATAGAAACCCTCTCTGGTTAATTACAGCAAAAAAAAAAAAAAAAACCTTATTGAAAGTATAGTGTAGTGAATTATAGTACTGATGGAATGTCAGGAAAACCAGACTCAGAAAATGTGAACCAAAAAGCCAGTAGAAGGTAATGACAGTGTTGCACTGGTTGAAGGATGAAAGAGGAGTAGGACACAGTCATCAGAGCAGGAGAATCTATTAAAAAAATAATTCTTTTCCTTTAAGGTATCATTCATTAAAAGCTTTCAGAAGATCAGATATATGCAGAAGTTTTATTTTACTTAAAAAATACGTGAGTTTGAGATTAATGATTGGTATTACCAATGATTACCAATTACCAATGATTGGTATTACCTCAGAATATTGAATAAGATGAAAAGCAAAATCCCTTCCAATAATTAGTTTCCTGGTCTATATAATTTTAACCAATGAATTAAAGTGATATTTGTTTTATTAGGTAAGTTCTTTCAATAGATTATAAACAGCTTTGCTGTTAGATCAGAAAAATGTTTTTCTTTATTTAAATATGAATGGGCTTATAATTTTTAGATTGATTAAGTTATTATGGTTGAGAACTCTATTTTGACTTTCATGCTGGTATTTTAATGTTCTGCCAAGATAGAAAAGTGAACGTGTGCAAAATCAGATTTCAACCAAATAGAAGTGTATGTACAATGAAAACTTATAAATTTGGAAAAAAAAACAAAAACCCTACTTGGGACTATGGTAGCCAGCCTTCATGATGGTCCTAAAATATTTTTACTTTTGATATTTAGGACCTTATGTAGTCCACTTCTGTATTGTGCCAGGTTTGGAAGTATGACCAATAATAGACTGTGGTGTAAGTGCCAGCACATGACTTTCACATCCAGGTTGTAAAGGACTGCGCCTCTTCTGCCTTGTTCTCTTGGACCAGTCACTCTGGACAAATTCAGCTGTCATGTCATAAGAACATTTAAGGAGCCTTTAGAGAGTTCCACATTAAAAAGACTGATAGGTTCTTGCCATAAGAGTCAGCAACAACTTGCCAGTCACCTGAGTGAGCCATCTTGGAAGTGGATCCTTCAGCCACAGTCAAACCTTAAACGAAATGCGGCTCTGGCACCTCAGTTGCAACCTCATGAGGAATTCTGAGCCGTAACTGTCCAGCCAGACCAATCTTAACTTCCTGACCCAAAGAAAGCTCAAGACAATACATTTTTATTGTTGTTTTAAGCCATTAAAATTTGGGGTAATTTGTCACCCAGCAATAGATAACTAATAAGAAGAGGTGTTTGTTAAACTTACAATATGCAAACATAAGGCAAGTAACTGGGATGAGAATGAGGATACATAAAGATTTCTTTAATTAGATAACCACAAAGCTCGCAGTGCAGATATTTTTCCAGTAAGAAGTACATTTGTCAAGAACTAAGTAGAAAATGTGTTGGACATAGATTTGGCAAGGAAATTATTGTTTTTTACTGTATGATGATTTGAAGATAGGCACCATACTGTACGTATGTTCAACTGTGACAGCTAAAGTTATTTCTCCATTAGAGATATTTGCAACAGGTCCTATCAATATACATTAAGTATATAGCCCTACCAATAAAAACATATGTCCATTCATAGATAAAAAAGATTTCAGTAAAAATATCATCTTACTATTTTTGAAAATTCAGCATCATAGCAAATGATGCATGAATTTTGTGACATTGCTGGATGCCTCTCCATATGGGGAGCTGAGCCTGCACATACGCGGTAATGCATGCATCACCACATATTCACTAATGAAGCAAGGTAAAGAAATAGAAAAGCTTTTCATTCCCTCGACATGCAGCTGGTGTGTGATACCAGATGTAAAATCATTGATGTTCTTGCCAAGTTCTCAGGATCATACCATGATTTATTTAAACTCAGGCAATCAAGAATGTTGATTTTTAAAAAAAATAGTCAAATTCAAGGAGAATGATTAGTAGGTGAATAGGAATATATCTTTTAAAACAAGCTGTTGTCTCTGTATTAAAAATAGGAAATTCTTATTTATATCTTTCATTCCTTCTTTGTAGGTTCTTGTGGTTTTCTCTGAAGAAAGAGTTAATGACTCTACTTTCTAATCCCTCCTTTCCTACAGAATTACTTTCTGAAGAGGCACATAAATTCACTGAAACTGTAGTTGAAAAAAATCGGTGTTGCTTTGAAACAAATGTTACAGATGCCTATCCAGAATGGACAGTAAATGTCACATCTTCTTTTAATAGTGTCAAGCACGTCCTATGACACTTTATAATTTATGGTATTGGAGTTGACTATAACAGAGACCAATCTTCCAGAGGGGTGGTTGCCACCATCGACAGTATCAGGATATGAAACATTACAAGGGTTGGAGATTTTTTTCTTCCCCCTCAGAGGAAGCTTTTTATCCAGCAGTAGGAACCATAGTGAGCATTCTGGGTGACTGTCCCCATCTAGGGCAGTTGTGATCTAGAACTAATGGAGAAGGGAACAAACTTTTTTTAAAATTTAAATTCAATTAGCCAACATATAGTAAATCATTAGTTTCAGATGCAGTGTTCAGTAATTCATCAGTTGTGTATAATACCCAGTGCTTATCACATCACATGCTCTCCTTAATGTCCATAATCCCATTCCCCCATCTCCCCCCCTCCAGCAACCCTCAGTTTGTTTCCTATAGTTAAGGGGAACTAACTTCTATCAAGCTTCTGCCGTGTGCTGAGCACTGTGATGTCTTCTTAGTTGATTCTCAAAACAACTTTATATTTCAGTAGCAAAATTTCCCTTTTTTCTCATCATGCAATCACAGTGGACATTAAAAAAAGGTTGTGGTAAAATATACATAACATAAAAGTTACCATTCTGACTGGTTTTGAAGTGTACAGTTCGGTAGCATTAACTCCAGTCACACTGTTGTGCAACCATTGCCGCTGTCTGTCTCCGGAACTCCAACACAGGCATTTGTAAGCATGTAGCACTTCTCATAAATCAAGGAGCTCTTTGTCTCATAAGGAAAAATCACCCAGAAAAAGAGCAATGGTAAAAATTATGTTAATATATTTTCTGTTTACTTAACTTGGTGGCAACCTAGTAAACATTTTGGAAACTTCTGGACACAAGATCCCATACTAGGCCAATTAGAGGATGTATGGACTCATGAGATGAGAGTCCCTTTCCCCATTGTAGATAGGAACGCTGCAGTCTGGACCTGATTCCTTTAGGAATCTCATTCATTTAACGAGTCTGGAATATCTTCTCCATGCCAGGAGTTCTGTCAGGTATTTGGTACATACTGGAGTGTAGTCGTAGCCCTCTTGAAACTACATTCAAATCTTCATCAGCTTTTATTGCATATTTACTTAAACAAAAAGCATTTAATGAATAGGTGTAATCTTATTGGATTCTTACACTAACCCTAAAAAGTAGGTACATTTAGCACTTTTATTTTGTGCATGAGGAATCTTAAGCACACATGCATTAAACAAGGCCTAGGGTCATACGGTGGTAGGACTGGAGTTGAAGCCTAGGTCATGTTACTCTAGAATTTGCCTGTTTAATGCTACCCCACGTTGCCCTTATTATGGTAGTGTAGACATGGTACCTTCTTGGAGCTCCCCCTATATCAACCATCCAAAATAAATCACTCTTCAAGGAAGGAGTAGAGGGAGGGACAAATGAGGTCCAGGAAGGGTTTCTTGCCACAGAGCAACAGTGCTAGCCCAAGAGGTCCTTTGTGAAAGCCAGAAAAAGGTCAGTCTTTCTCCAGGACGTTTTCAATTAAAAACCTTTCTACAAGAAAATTTTCCATTAAAAAACCGGGAAAAATTGATAATTGTGATGTGGATGATGCATCCTGGAGTTGTGTAGTGCATAACTGGCCCTCCTGTATGTGGCCACTCTGTCCCCTAATACCCTGTTATGGGCTGAATCATGTCCCTGCAAAATTCATATTTTGACATCCCAACTTGTAGTATCTCAGAATATAATGATGTTTAGAAACAAGGTTTCTTTTTTTTTTTTAATTGTGTTATGTTAGTCACCATGCAATACATCATTAGTTTTTGGTGCAGTGTTCCAAGATTCATTGTTTATGTATAATACCCAGTGTTCCATGCAATATGTGCCTTCCTTAATATCCACCGCCAGGCTCAACCATCCCCTCACCCTCTCCCCTCTAAAACCCTGTTTGTTTCTCAGAGTCCACAGTCTCTCATGGTTCATCTCCCCCTCCAATTTCCCCCGATTCACTTTTCCTTTCCTTCCCCTAATGTCCTCCATGTTTTCCTTATGTTCCACAAGTAAGCGAAACCATATGATAATTGACTTTTTCTGCTTGACTTATTTCACTCAGCATAATCTCCTCCAGTCCTATCCATGTTGATGCAAAAGCTGGGTAATCATCCTTTCTGATGGCTGAGTAATATTCCATTGTATATATCGACCACATCTTCTTTATCCATTCGTCTCTTGAAGGGCATCTCGGCTCTTTCCATAGTTTGGTGATTGTGGACATTGCTGCTATGAACATTGGGGGTACATGTGGTCTTTCTTTTCACTACATCTATATCTTTGGGTGAAATACCCAGTAGTGCAATTGCTGGGTCATAGGGTAGCTCTTTTTTTTTTTTTTTAAGATTTTATTTATTTATTTATTTGACAGATAGAGAGAGATAGAGAGATTACAAGTAGGCAGAGCAGCAGGCAGAGTGAGGGGGGGAAGCAGGCTCCCCGCTGAGCAGAGAGCCCAATGTGGGGCTTGACCCCAGGACCCTGAGATCATGACCTGAGCTGAAGGTAGAGGCTCAAACCACTGAGCCCCCCGGGCACCCCAAGTGTAGCTCTATTTTTAATTTTTTGAGGAATCTCCACACTGTTTTCCAAAGTGGATTCACCAACTTGCATTCCCACCAACAGTGTAAGAGGGTTCCCCTTTCTCCACATCCTCTCCAACATTTGTTGTTTCCTGCCTTGTTAATCTTTGCCATTCTAACTGGTGTAAGGTGGTATCTCAGTGTGGTTTTGATTTGAATTTCCCTGATGGCTACTGATGATGAACATTTTTTCATGTGTCTGTCAGCCATTTGTATGTCTTCTCTGGAGAAGTGTTTGTTCATGTCTTCTGCCCATTTTTTGGACATGATTATCTGTTTTTTGGGTGTTGAGTTTGAGAAGTTCTTTACAGATCTTGGGTATCAGTCCTTTGTCTGTAGTGTCATTTGCAGACATCTTCTTCCATTCCATGGATTGCCCATTTTGTTGACTGTTTACTTTGCTGTGCAGAAGCTTTTTATCTTGATGAAGTCCCAAAAGTTCATTTTTGCTTTTGAGAAACAAGGTTTCTAAAGCAGCGATCAAGTTAAAAGGAGTCTGTTTGGGTGGGGCCCTAATCTAACCTTACCAGTGTCCTCATAAAGAGCGGCAGTGACATGAAGGGTGGCAGGCACAGAGGGAAAACAATGTGAAGAGGCAGGAAGAGACTGCCCATCTGCAAGCCAAGAGAGAGGCCTCAGAGCAAACCAATCCTGCTGGCACCTTGATCTTGGACTTTGAGCGTTCTGGAACTGTGAAACAAAAATTTGTTGTTTGAGGTGCCCAGTCTGTGGTATTTTGCTATGACAGCTCTAGCAAACTAATATGCACCCCTAACATTTTCACCTTAGAAAGTTAAAAGCATGGGTGCAGATAGTCCATGGTGGACATTCAGGACACAACACACACACACACACACACACACACACACACACGCGTGCACACACACACGTGCACACACACATGCATACACACACACACACACACATGCACACACAGAGTGATAGTGAGAGTGAGAGGTGGGGATGGAGGGGAGGGGTGAGAGAAAAACCTCTTTACATGGTAGAGAATTATCAGCATCTTAACAGCTTGCTTGATGCTTCTAATTCCATACCCTGTACTCTTCACCTGGTTCTGTATCGCTTATGCTCTGCTCTGCTAGAAGAGACTTTCCTTGTATTCTTAGTATCTACATTGTGAATGGTATATACTAAGTAACCAATAAATAGTTGTTGGGTGAATGAATGAATGAAGGAAGGAGTATATCCCTGTACTTATGAATGTTTTCAGTCAGATTATTACCTGATTAACAGTGATACATACAACCAAGAAAAATAAAAGTAGAATAATTATGCAAAATAACAATATATTTTTCCAGTTAAAATGATGAAAGTGTACCCAGAAGTAAAACATGGCTTCATTAGAATACTTTGCTTAAAGGATTTATTTTTATTTGACGACATACAAACTTGAGGTCTGGACCATTTTCTACCATTAGAAATCCCATGACTTTTCTTAACACACCAGGTTCAATACACCAGCCAAATTCTAGCAATTATGTGTTTTTTTTTTTTTTTTTTTGTAGAATTCCCGAAGAGCATGGATTTGAAAGATAATCTTTTCTTTCCCCTGTTGGCTATAATGGCCATTTATTGAAACCACCAATGTGCAATGCAGCTAGTGGAAAATATCATCTTAGGCCACAGTCATAGTTATGTTCTTTGGATCAACAAGCCCCCACACGTTAGTGAAACACTTACTTGATTTAGACGAGTTTGAACTCAAGGGCAGACTGGCTTGATGGTTAAAATGATCAAGAGTAAAAAAGAGGGGAAACTTGAAATTTCAATATAACCCCTTTAGCTGGTCTTTTCAAACTCCTATTTATTCATGTGCCAGTGTTAAGTATTTTACTTGTATTATATATATCCTTTATTTTATAAATTTTGTTAAAGATTTTATTTATTTATTTGTGAGAGAGAGAGAGAGCATGAGCAGGGAGAGGGCCAAAGGGAAAGGGAGAAGCACACTTCTTGCTGAGCAAGGAGCCCCATGCCAGCTTTGATCTCAGGACCCCAAGATCATGACCCAAGCCACAGGCAAACACTTAACGAACTAAGCCATCCAGGTGCCCCTATATCCTTTATTTTAATTATTACCCAGCTCGGTAAAGTTAGGACAATTACTGGCCCACTTTTTTAGATGAAGAGACTAACTGGCTGAGCGAGCTTAAGCAATTTGTTCAAGGGGACCCAGCTCTCACTACAATCCAGACTTTTCCTTCTTTGTGTACTGGTTACAAAAATACTACATTTATTATAATGTGTAAAATAGAGAAAGTGTTAAGAACAGAATAAGAAAACAGTAACCCCCAAAGCCAGAAACAATCATGACTGATTGTTTTGGTAAATTTTGGTAAATATTTTTCTAAATTTTGGTAAATATCTTTCTAATGTATATTTTCTATGATTGGATGTGTCTTGTAAAATGTTACAATATTTTGTATAGTCTTTTATAATCAACTTCTTAAAGTTTTAAGTGTTATTTTATTGAACAGATTTATACAGCAACATTTTAGTGGTTATATACTATTTCAATTTATTAATAAATTATAGTAGGTTTAATCAGTTTTTAAAATTTTTGGACACTTAATTTATAGTTACCTTGCTGTTAAAAATAATGTAACTAAATCTTATATACCAATTTTTTTTTTTTACATGCATGATTTACTTTGGCTCTCTATAAATATATTTTAAAGATTTTGTTTATTTGAGAGAGAGCACAAGGTTGGGGGAGGGATGGGCAGAGGGAGAGGGATAAGAAGACTCCCTGATGAGCAGGGAGCCTGCATCAGGCAGGCATGGGGCTCTATCCCAGGGCCCCAGGGTTATGACCTGAGGGGAAGGAAGACTCTTAACTGACTAAGCCACCCAGGGACCCCTTGGCTGGCTGTCTTTTTAGAACTAGAGTTAATGCTTTAAAGGTAAAATATTCTTTTTTTATATTAGTTGTAAAAATATTTTTGTAATACAATGTAAACTGTTAGATTTTTGTTTTTAAAGATTTTATTTATTTATTTGACAGAGATCACAAGTAGGCAGAGAGGCAGGCAGAGAGAGAGAGAGGAGGAAGCAGGCTCCCTGCTGAGCAGAGAGCCTGATGCAGGGCTCGATCCCAGAACCCTGAGATCATGACCTGAGCTGAAGGCAGAGGCTTTAACCCACTGAGCCACCCAGGCACCCCAAACTGTTAGAATTTATAATTTAATATAATTTATATTGTCCATCTCTAAATTCTGTGGCAAATATGGTTTTCTTTGGATTCATGGACTTCTTAAGGATAAATTCCATTTTTCTCTATTTTTACTTACTCTCCTTGCATGGACAAATGTCCATGTGTCTTCCCTAAGAACCTGTGAATTCTTTAAGAACTCAAACTAGGCTAAAGCACACGGAGTTCACAGACTCTGAGTTCCAAGGTGCAAGTAAACTTGACACAGATGGGAAATGGTTGCAGAAAAGCAAGATGAGGCCAGAATATGGATAGAAAAAGTAAAGGTTCTGTTTTGTTCTATTATAAAGAGAGGGAGAATCATTTTTTTTCCTTTCTATCATCTACCATTGTACAATCTTTTTTTTAAAAAGATTCAATTTATTTATTTGAGAGAGAGAGAGAAATAGTGAGAGAGAGAGAGCACTGAGAGAGAGAGCATGAACAAAGGTGAGAGGGAGAAACAGGCCGCCCACTGAACGGGGAGCCCGACGTGGGGCTCCATCCCAGGACCCTGGGATCATGACCTCAGCGGAAGGCAGAGGTTTAACTGACTGAGTCACCCAGGAGCCCCTTCTATTGTATAATCTTAAAGTCACTTTTTTTTTTTTTTTTAAATTTTGGGGAAACAACAAAACTTCTATAGCAAACCAAAACCCTTTCTGTAAGGAAAGAGGTGGTTTTTTTTGTGCACTTTTCGATAGTGCATTATAGGAACTATTTTAGAACAGTTTTTTGCTTGGAATGGAATTTTTTTCAGTAGAAATGATCAACTGAAATATTATCCTGCTCGATTTATCTGACCTAATAAATGATCCTTAAAATAAAAATAAATTAACTCCAAATGATATCTGTGTTTATTATTATTGAACATCAATTCTTCTGCTAATTTGAGGTGTGCAGTTTTTTAAAGTTTTTTTTTTGTTTTGTTTTGTTTTAGAATGGTATTGTGGGATCTATCTCAACATCTCAGACTATGGATTATATAGGTAGCACCTTTTTTCCATAGAAACTAATGGTATTTTACTTTAAAAGCTCTTAAAATATACATTCTTGGTTCTCAGATCAGATCTTTTGAATCAGGATATCTGAATAAACATCACAAGTATTTCTGTAGGACTCTAAAGCTTGAAAAGCACTGTTTGAAAACAATATTTGGAAGATTCATTTTGTTTCTGCATTTGTTCAAATAAAATAGCTCCTGAATACTCAGTGTGCTAGGGGCAGCATGCCATGTGCTAAGGGATATAAGAAGTAAGACATGGTTCTTTCTTGCAAGGGCAGAGAACCTCATGGGGAAAGTAAGATCCTTAAATAAAAATAGTAAGTACGATATGAAACAATATGTTTTGCTGTAAAATGAAGGCAACTGAAGGCTCTAGAACAGCAGGAAAAACTTCTGATGGAGGATCTGTGAGGAGGTGAAGCAAGACTTACAGGAGTGGAGGGCATCTGAGCTGACACCAAAACAAGAGTGTGTGTGTGTGCAAGTGGTCGGAATGCACTGGGGCTGGGAGACTGTATTAAAGAAAAAGGCTATGGTGGGACATTGGCACAGGAGAGTGCAACTGAGAGTGGGATTCTAGCCAGCATGGCTGGTGCCCAGGAAGCCAGGAGTAAGACTGAAAGGCAGTTTGGGGTGGATTTGGAAGTAGCTTGGAGTATGTGTATAGCAGACAAGAGGGAATCCAGAATATTTCTGTTAAGAATAGTGACATGGAGGGGCGCCTGGGTGGCTCAGTGGGTTAAAGCCTTTGCCTCGAGCAGAGTGGGTTAAAGCCCTGCATCGAGCCCCCCCGCATTAGGCTCTCTGCTCAGCAGGGAGCCTGCTTCCTTCTCTCTCTCTGCCTGCCTCTTTGCCTAATTGTGATCTCTGTCTGTCAAATAAATAAATAAATAAAATCTTAAAAATAAGAAGAATAGTGACATGGAGGACATTAGGAGAAGGAAAGGAAAAGTGAATTGGGGGAAATTGGAGGGGGAGACGGAAGATGAGAGGCTGTGGATTCTGAGAAACAAACTGAGGGTTATGGAGGGGAGGGAGGTGGGGGGATGGGTGAGCCTGGTGGTGGGTATTATGGAGGGCACGTATCGCCTGGCGCACTGGGTGTGGTGTATAAACAATGAATCTTGGAACATGAAAAAAATAAAATTAAGATATTGAAAAATAATGCTGCAATAAACAAGAGGGTGCATAGAAAAAAAATAAAACTGTCAAAGCTTAAAAAAAAAATGAAAAAGAATAGTGACCCAATGAAGGCAGAGCACAAAGTCAAAGCTGAAGCCACCTACCAGATAGATTGTCTGGAATAGTTGAGGGGCTCTTGTCAGGGAACCAGATGTGAGGTCAAAACCAAATTAGAGATGAAGCAATGGGAAAAGAAGGAGCAGAAAGTTGCAAAAAAGTGCTGAGGAGAAAAACAGACCCAAGATGGTGTTTAATTAGATATGTTGGGGGTGGGTGAGGAATGAGGCAGGATGACTCATGTTTGGAGCCTGAGAGAACAAGTGTACCCTTAACAAACAAGGAAGTCAGCAGAAACTGGTTCTTGGGGAAGTTTAATTTTAGAAATTTTAAGTTTGAGGTACTTTCAGGGTATCCAAATTTAATCCCTTTGTTGGATCTTTTATTGCAGGAGATAACAGGCAAGTTCATTCCATTACCACAGTCCTGCTGTTAACCAATCGCCTACTTCACTTTTTCCATTGATCCCTCTAACTCCTCCCTCAGGATTCTCTAACTTCTTCTAGCCTGGGTGTTGTTAGGTCTTTTCCATATGTTGTTAGATTCAAGAGACTGAAGAATCTGTAAGACAAGTAAACATTTTTTCCTTGTTAATTTTGATTACCACTCCTACTAAAAGGTCGGTGGGTCACTATGGCAACCCACAATGATTCTCTTCACTAGGTCTCACCAAAGATGCCTTTCATATTAGCAGCAAAGCCATGGAGGAAAGACAAAGTGCATCATGGAGAAAGAATATCCCATCTTACCACTCCAGTGGAACAGGAATTCTGGGAGAGGTCAGGGTTAGAAAGAGATGTCCATGGAATCAAGTGGGAAAGCAGTGAAGCAGTTGATTTTCTGAGCGCATGCGTTAGCAAGTTTTGTTTTGCAGCATATATTTTGTTGGTGGCTGGCTGTGTCTCCCGAAATAGATCATACTGTACCAGGGCACAGTGAGTCATTCCACATTGTTTTCCTCACTTCTCTGCATTTGTCCCTCGTCAACTTCCTCTTATATCTAACCATTTGCCAGTGTTTCTAAGTATTTCTCCTGTCTCCACTGAGGTCAGAGAAAAGGGAAATAGACTGAAATCACCGTACCATCAACAAGGGTTTATGGAGTACCCTGTATGTGGTCAGCATCATGCTAGGTGTTTCAGTCATGTCATAATGAGTTATTGGAGTTAGGTAAGAAAAGGTTTACTTTCCTATGACGATTATTAAATGTTTGAAGGAGTTATCAAGAGAGCTCATATATTCTAAACATGGAAGAAATGGTTAGGTTTCATGCGGCCTGATAATGGATAAGGGAAAGTATATATTTTAATCAGTTCTGAATCATATTTTTTAAATGAGAATGATAAGTAATTTTCTTTCTATCCACAGTAGATATTATGGAAATGACAAAATCTTTTTATTTGCATTAAAAGAAAAAGAGGAAATAGTGTCCTGATTCAGCAGGAGGTATTTCTTTCTTTTTTTTTTTTTTTTTTTTTTTTTTTGCATAACTAAGGCATTTCCAATTTAGGGAATAAGTGTAGGTTAAGGTTCAGGGAGGTCAGAGAAAGACTAATGTAAAGTATTTTCTCTTTTTCTGCAGATTTCTATGAATAGACCAAAAGCAGACCTCTACAGGATGTCTGGGTGCAGGTGAGGGTAATTTGAGGCAAATCTGCTTTACAGTATCGCAGTTTACTTCCCTTTGGCTGGGGCTCCAGGCCCTGAGTGCAGAGTTCTTGCCTGCCTCCCTCTAACACTTTCCCCCCAGAAAGCTCCTACCTAAACGTTGGACCCCACTGTTTTCCTTGGTGGCTCTGATGGAAGGAGCAGAAGCACCTGGTATGTGCTGGGCATGAGAAATACATTTTGGGGCAGTATTTTTCTTCTTTGTCATCTCTGTTTTAATTATTCTCTGGGTGCAGATTTAATTATAGGAAAGCTAAGCAGGGTGAACTTTTGTTCAGGAACTTTTTCAGATTCATTATATTTTGAGAGAGAAGAGTTTCTCAAATAATCTCCCTGCTTACTGGTTTTCATCCTGCTTTGTGGGAAACATCTAGTTCATTGATTGATCACATGATTTTGCTATTGGCAAAATAGTGGGCAAGTAAAGTCTCTAAGCTTATTTTCCTATCTAGAAGTAGACATAACCACACTTCAATTCTAGGTTTATTCTGAGGATTAAATAAGATCATGCATAATGCCCAGAAGATATATTTGGTAAAAGAATCAATTACATTTAGTTTTGTCACCAGTATCGTGATGTGCTAAATTCACTATTAATTCTGAATTTCAGAGTTTTGAGAATGGCACGCTTAATTTTGTCTTAACTTACTATAGAGCCACTTATTGAGAGCTTTGTACACGTGACCACCTGTGTTAAACACTTAATATTAACTGGTTTAATTCTGACTACAGCATCAGGAAGTAACTTCATTATCTCTATTTTATGAAGCCTGGATGGAAGTAACTTGCCTAATGGCAGCCTGTTAAAGTACCGTACTGCTGATTATACTATACTGCCTCCTTGTGACCCTCTTTTAAATTCTAGTGTCATGTGTTGAAATCACAATACACAAACTTGAACAGTAGTTTTCTGTTGATTGCGAGATTGACTGCGAGGCAGGAAATGTTGCAGCTGGATGGAAAGAGCTTATGGACTTGGAACTCTAGGATAGGGTGTATCATGGATTGAGGCCTCTAGGAACAGCTTTCTTCCTTTCTAGAAAATTGGCTAAGAACCTGGTCTCTGGAGTCATATTTTCTGGGTTGTAGCCCAGTTCTGCTACTTAGTAGCTTTGTGACCTGGGGCAGGCACAGCTCTCTGAGCCTCAGTTCCTTATCTATCATAGTATTACCTATCATAATATGACCTGTGTTAGGGAGTTGTTATGAAGATGAAATGAGTTAATACATGTGGGTTCCTTAAAGTAGAGGTTGACACTTGGTAAGCACTGTTAAATGTTATTAGTGTTTCTATGCCCTTCACTTTGTATCTCTCTTCTGGCTGTCTCCATTTCTGCATTGTAGCACTTTTGTTAAGAAAGGCATAGATTTACTTAAAGGTGTTGTGATGCCTGTCTGCGAGATCATATTATGCTTTCGTCATTTCTAGTGTGTTTTAATAGAGAGAAAAGTTGATTGTTACCCTTGAATTTCTTCCATCTTCAGAAACAAATACTGCTTAAGAATTAATAGGATCAGTACTCTTTTAGGTGTTTAATTCTGACTTCACATTTATGAAATTGAAACCTGTTAAAAAATCAGTATTAACAAAAGCCAGGTATATTGAGTGAAGCCTATCGGCCTTGTCTTTAGTCATAACTTCAGATTAGAAGTAAAAGCAAACTTAAAGTTTGTGGCTGGATAGAATCTTTTCTATTTTTATGCAATCATTGGAGATGAGGTGCTTTGGCAAGGTATCTTGTGTAGCCTTTTGCCCAGCTCAAGGAAGAGTTAATAAAGTAAAGTTATGTAAAGTGCATTGAATTCCTCAGGAGAGAAGTGTTATATTAATACCTGCCTCACAGTGATGTTCTCAGACTTAATGATAGAAAGTTTGTAAATTGCCTTGGTACTCCCAGTAACATCCTGATGAAGCATCATTTCGTTTTATTGCAAAGAGCTCAAAGTTACACAGAATGCAAGTTAAGGGGGGAATAATATCCCAGATTATTTTACAATCAGAAGTGCATAAAATAAAGAGAAAACATTTTGTTCCAGTTGTGAGTGCTAGAGTTGATCATTTTTATATTTTCTTTCCCTATTACTTTTGGGAGAGGGGCGGAATTTATACTGCACAGTTTAATCGAGCACTCATTAAAATATGTAATGGCAGAAATAGTGACCATGATACAGAGACCTTTAAGGACACTATTATTCAAACATTTAAAAATTAAATTCCAGTTTTAAAAGAGTCAAACCCTGTTTCATATGATTCTATTAAGTCTGGCATTTTTGAGATGTCTTAAATCGATACCTGTAATACTTACAAACATCAGTGGAGAGAATAGTATTGTAAACACATATTCTTGCTGTAGGGTACATTTTAAATGTCTAAACACTAATCAATATAGAGAAATTAAGTATTGACTAAAATAGCTTTATAATAAGTAATTATTGGTTTGCTCTTTTAGAAATTAGACATTTTCACTTTGGGAATAAAGAGTAAATTTGCTGTCATGAAATTAAAGTGTTTTTGACCTTTTTGTACAACTTTTCTCTCTCTATGAAATGATTAGGTTTAAATATGATTGCACAGCTGTATTATGTTGCAAGCATCAATTTTTAATTATTATAAGGTCAATGTTAGAACAAATGTGATTAGTACTGTACCTCAGTGCACTTATTTACTCTGTACTCAAAAACCACCCTGTGTTTACTAAAACCAACCTGCACCTCTCTCTGCTGATATGACTAATTAGATTTATGTCAAATCCTTGTTTTCCCCCAGTGTTCATCCTATGTATATGATTTTGTTGATTCTTTCAATTTAAAAAAAAATATAAAATGCTTGATTTATTTCTTCCTTTTAAATAGTGGGGACATGTATTTTCCTGTGTGTGTGTAGGTGTCTCTATGTATATAACCACATATATTAGTAACTGCACACTTCTCCTGCCTTTGTATAACATGATGTCTTAGGCACCTTGGGCAGCTGTAACAGGGTATCATAGATTGGGTGGCCGAGATGAGAAGCATTATTTCTCATGGTTCTAGAGGCTGAGAAATCCAAGATCAGGTGCCAGTCAATGCGGTATCTGGTAAGAGCCCTCTTTCTGGTCTGCAGATGACTGTCTTCTGGTTATGATCTTATGTGGCTTTTCCTTGGTGGGTGCACATGGAAAGACACACAGAGGGAGCCCTTTCTCTTCTGTGACCATTAGTTCTATTGTGAGAGCACTACCCTCATGACCTCATCTAAACCTCATCTAAACCTCCCAGGGCCCATCCAAGGTCCCTCTAAAGAGAAAAGGAGTTTCCTTTCCAGGCATGAGTTTATATGTTTCCATGTTTGTAGAAATTGGTTGTATTTTTCTTATTGCTTTAAGTGACTTTGGATTTAGCTCTTCAAATAAAAAGATACGGCATGTGAAAATGACAGAAAAATACATGATCTACATAATAATCATTAAAATCCCTTAGATGTTCAGCATGAATAGTAATTCAGATTAACAACAAAGTAGTTTTCTAATTCATAACTATTTCCTTATATTTCATTTTTGCTGATAGATTACTTATATTTTAAAAAATAATAATATGTTTAAAAAAACCCCATTTGTTGTATTTAGTAAGTGAAGCAGTGTAAGGTTTCCTACAAACTAGAAGAAACGGACCGGATATTCCATCCTCTTGGCTTGGTGAATGAATGGTCAGATGCTGATTGGGCTCCCCTGGGGATCTTAAGATGCAGGAGTGAAGAATGGATCATGACTTGGCTATGAAAAGTGGCAGAGGGGCTGTGGGGGGGGGCGTGGGGGGAAATGACTCATTAGTAGTATTGATCACGGTGGCCTATAAAGAGGACACGCCTTGCCTTTGATTCCTTCATGCTTCTTCAGTCAGTTGAGGAGGGGCATGAAGAACATTTACAGGAATCATAAGAACTTTACTTCGTGTTTGTTGATGCAGTTTTCTCTGCCATTTCCTTCTCGTCCACTATGTTATTTTCGAGTCACATGTTCTGAAAATATTTGCCTTTAAAAAGAAATACGTAGGGTGCTCTTGTGGAGAGATTTCAAGGCCTAATAATTAGGGTCGGATGATGGAATGTCAGGCATTGAAACAAGGAGTTAGGAGGTACTTTGGGATTGGAGGGTTCTTTTCCAAACCTCTTAAATTATGTTCCTCAAGAGTAAGTTTATTCTCAGCAGTTTTGTGAGGCACTTACTCTCTTTCTGCAGCTCTGCTGCTGCGTCGCCTTCCCTATCTGCATACCCCAGAACTGTGAAGAATGCACCCTAAACATTGCTGAAGAAATTCTTTTTCTTTTACCCATTACATAATGGAAACAAGCAAAAAACTTCTTATCATACACTAATGTTGTAGAAGATTATGAATGTATGATTTGAATATAAAAGCCACAGAAATATTATTTAGCAGGGTTAAAATCATGCTTTATTCCTCTCAGCCAAGAAACTTGGGTAAAAACTTTTTGAAACAGGAAATATCACTGTTTTTATTTTTATTTTTTAAAAGATTTTATTTATTTGACAGAGAGAGAGACACACAGTGAGAGAGGGAACACAAGCAGGGGGAGTGGGAGAGGGAGAAGCAGGTTTTCCAAGGGGCAGGTAGCCCCATGCAGGGCTTGATCCCAGGACCCTGGGATCATGACCTGGGCCGAAGGCAGATGCTTAACGGACTGAGCCACCCAGGCACCATGAAATGTCACTGTTTTTAGAGATCACACATGGGTTGCAGCAGTTATGTGCAGCCTTTTGTCAGTTACCTTCATTGTGCCTAACTCTTTCCCCACGACATAATTAAAACACTTTAAAAAACAAGAGGACCAACTATGGTACTTCGTTTTCAGTCTCTGATTACTTTTAGATTTGCTTTTTATTTCGAGGCTATTGTCCTGATTTTGGGCGCATAGTCATTTGTATGGATTACACATTTAGAGCAGATTCTACTGTGTTCAGTTTGGTGGTCCGAGGAGTCTGGCACAGGAAGTATAAATGGGCCACAAGATGAAAGTGCAACAGTATCATATTGCTGTATGTTTCTCAGCAAAATAAAATCCATGTATTAATTATCCATCTTAGTTTGGCAAGATATGTAATATTAGTCATGATTCACTTGTTAGTCTCTTCTTTTTGGCTATGGTACAGGATGCTCAGGTGGCCTACACGATTTGAAAAAAAAAAAGGAAAGGGCTACTGGTTATCAGTTTACTTTTTTTGCCATTGGGATTGATGCTGATGGTATAAAGCTTGATGGCCAGTTTGGAAGTGCAGAGCCCCACTCAGTCTAAGTAAAGGTGGAACAGAGAATTTTTCCAAAGCTTTGGTTTTTAAAAGACTTTTGGAAAATGAAATTTTTGAACAGCCTGGAGCCATTTTACGTAGCCCGATCATATCTTCCCCTCTCTGGCATGGAGAAACACTTTCATAAAGACACATAAATACCCAATTATCCTATAAAAACATGATCGATCACATGAGAAAAGGGAAAATATTGTAATGAAAATACATTTTATATCCCTGGATAATAAAAATGAAACATTAGGACTATAACAAGTGGTGGTGAAGAGAGGGTGAAATGAGACACATAATCTGTCACTGCGAGTACAAGCAGGTACAACAACGAACAGTAGTCATATTTAATCAGTGTCAGACATTACTCTGAATTGCGAGAAGTTCTTTGATGACTGGGAGGCTGTAGGGTAGGGTGACCATCTTGTCCTGGTTTGCTGGGAACTTTTCTGGTTTAAAACTGAACATCCTTTGTCCCAGAAACTCTCTGAGCTTCAGGCAAACCAGGATAGTTTACTCATCTTAGGGCCATAGAAAATATACAGAGATCCTCAAGCGACTCAGGGGGGCAGTTATTTCTTAAATGTGGAATTATTTCAATATTTTAAAAACCAGTGACTCTATACCTATGTGTAGCAGCTGAACCATAGCTCCGCATAACCCATTTTGAAAGATATCTTGGTGTTGTGAAGTTCAATACACAAACTCCCTGTGTATTCATCTCTATGGCATATAGATTAGAGCAATTTTTGAACATGTGTGCTGGGAGGTGTATCCACCTGTTTCATAGCCCTGTTTTCCCTAATAACAAAAAATTGGGGACAACTTGAACACTGTACAGCCAAACACTAGGTAACTGTGTTATGTTATACACAGACACACACACACACACAAACATACAACATTTTACAAAAATTTTGAAAATTCCAAAAAGTTAAATTTTGGGGTCCCTAAATTCCATTTGTAGGTTTCATGTCCTTTCAAAGGATACAGGAAACTTATCACAAATATTTATTGATTCCTTACTGTATATTAGTTATATATGTTGAAAAAACCCAAATCCCTGCCTTCAAAGGGCATAAATTTTGGTGGGGGAGAAGAACACTAAGGCTCTACATAAATAAATATATAAATAGATAGGTACAATATATATATTTTATAATTTCAGGTTGATATCAGAATTAGAAAGTAATAAAAGACAAAGCATAAAGAGAGAAGGTGATGGTAGGGTGTCAGAAGTAGTTATTTTTGAGTGACTGGGAAGGCTTTCAGAAGCTCATGACAAGTGATCAGAGTCCTGGATGAAGTGTGGAACCAGCCATGTGAGTGTTTGGGGGAAGAACATTCTAGGCAGAGTGAGGAGCCCTGACTTACCTCCCAAAGCCCACGCTAAAACCTTCCCCCTCATCCAGGGCACTGTGTACAAAAAAGGAAGAGTCTCCCCGCCTCATACATCCCGAATACCTTTTATTTCTCAAGGCTCAGAAAAGTTATCCTCTTGCTCTCAGGTAGGTCCATCAACCCTATGTCCCTCACCAAAGTCTAGGGCCTCCGTAAGCAGAAGCATTTCCAAATGGAGCCCTGTTAACTTTCCTCTTTGGCAAATGAGTTTCCAGACCTCTAGGACTTCAAGGTACATTTGCTGTCTAGTAGGTGGAAGAGAGCAACATCTCTCTCATTCTTTTCGGTCTTCAAAGAAGCAAGAAGAAAACACAAATGGTATTGTAATAGATTATCTTGCTATATTATGCATGATAAAAATGTTTTGAAGTCTGATTGACAATAGTTTAGGAAAGATGCAAAACTAGTCTTCAAAAAGGCCCAGAGTGGAAGGTTTTCTATAGGTAGTGTACAAAAGTATCTTTCCATGAGAAGGTTTTGCATGGTTAGCTCATGTGATCTTCTTTAGCTATGGGTGATAGAGAGTCCTGGCATAGTGAACAGATGGCATAATGATGTTAAACCACTCAGCTTCTCTGATTGTTAGTCTCTCATCTGCTTCTACCTGAAATGGTTATTGTTTAGATTAAATAAACCAATGGATATGAAGTTGCTTTGTAGCTGATGTGACTCTGCGGTAAAGGTAAGAATAATCATTAGTAATTCAAAGCAAATTTTTTTTATGATCTGTGATTTTGTTTTTAATTATTTTAAGCCTTATCACATGATTTACAAATTTGTGCTGAGGATATCTCTCTTCTACTTTAATCCTGCTAATGAGTTGGCAAAAGCACCATTACCAATCATACATATATGGTAATTCTACAGTTGTGTTTTTGAATAGCTATTTAGAAGACAATCCTGAATTATAAATTTGTCTGACTTAGTAAAGAATTTACAAGCCATTTTTGCTACTATATCTTGTCATACTGAATTTTAAAAGCATCGACCTTATAGATCATCTATAAAATGTGAGAAGTGTTAAATGTTCTTTACTTAATATTATACATAAACCAAACTAAAATGCCTTTCATTAAGCAAAAAAGGCAATATTTTAGATGCGGGGAATTTTAGTTAAATTGGCATAGTTAAGACCAAAAAGATAAAATGGACATTGCCAGCTTATCATCAGTCCTTGCCTTTAACAGGCTAACGAACATGACTTGAAGCACAGCTGAGTCTTGCTATACTGTGGACAGTGAAGGGATTTCCTCAGTATTTAAATGTATTAATATAACAAGTTATATACAAATTTAAATATAAAACCAATATCCTACAGGTTTAGAGCTGGCATTTGCCATCTCTATGAAAAGCCAAACATTACCAATCGATTCCAATCATGTCTCTTGAAGGGGGAAACAGTGGCAGCACTTGCTGAACCAGAATTACTACCAAAGTTCCAAAAGCTGATCGTATTCATTTCACCACAAGCCAATCTTACTTATATCAGGACTGTCTAAAAGCAATAGTCTGTCAGCCATTCATGGGCTGAATTCTAGTGTATGAAATCAATTTAAATATGGTACACACAAAACGAGACATTTTTGTTTTGTAATGAATAAGGCAGTAGCCAACTACAGCTCCTTGGGATCTTTTAAAAAAATTTCAATTTTATTTAAATTAATTATGATGTAGTGTATCAATTTCAGAGGTAGAGTTCAGTGATTCATTAGGTCGTGTAATACCCAATGCTTATTACATCACGTGCCTCCTTAATGCCTATCATCTAGTTACCCCATCTCCCACCCACCTCCTCTCCAGCAACTCTCAGTTTATTTCCTATAGTTAAGAGTCTCTTATGGTTTGTCTCCCTCTCTGATTTCAGCTTATTTTATTTTTCCCTCCCTTCCCCTGTGGTCTTAACTTTTTTGGGATAAGTTATCAAGTCTGCCCTTTCCCCTGCCTTAATGCCAGCGAAGATCACTTTTGTTCCAAGGATGTACTTCTTGGGATTCTCCAAATACTCCATTCATGTCTCCTCTCTCCAGGTGATGCTTTTGTTCTTGTTGGCATCGGTGTAAGAAAATCCAGGGGCCTGACCTGTCTTTTGCTCAAATACACCATAGAGAACTGGCCCAGTCTTCTGCTTGTTTCCCTTTTCCACAGTATGGCACTGGGCACACTTCTGAACAAAAATCTTCTTGCCTTCTCAACATCGCCCATTTTAAAGTCACTCTTTCATTGTGTGTGAATTGTGTTTGAAATGAGAGGTGCCCACTCTCAAGCCTGACGTCCCGCTTTCAACACAACTAACTTCCTTCCTCCCTCCCTTCCTTCCTTTTTCTTTCTTTCATTTATTTTTAAAATATATTATTTATTGGGGCACCTGGGTGGCTCAGTTGGCTAGGCGTCTGCCTTCGGCTCAGGTCATGTTCCCAGGGTCCTGGGATGGAGCCCTGCATCGGGTTCCCTGCTCTTTGGGAAGCCTGCTTCTCTCCCTCACTCTCCCACTGCTTGTGTTCCCTCTCTCACTGTGTGTCTCTGTCAAATAAAATCTTTTAAAAAAAGATTATATTTATTTATTTGAGAGAGAGTACAAGCTGAGGAGAGAGGCAGAGGGAGAGGGAGAAGCTGCAGGGAGCCTGTTGTGGGGCTCGACAGTAGGACCCTGGGATCATAACATGAGCTGAAGGCAGAGGCTCAATGGATTGAACCATCCAGGTGCCCCAAGACAAGTTTAATTTTGAATTCTGGTTCTGCTCTTACTAGATATGGTTAAGCTTCTGAGTCTTGACTTCCTTGTTTGTAAGGTGAAGATTCACTCAAAAATTTTGGTAGCTTATATAACCAGACCCTGTGTTAAGTGTTAGAAAATAATAATAATGATAATAATACTCATTATGAACTCAAGTTTGTCTTGAGGGCTAAATAACTTATCTCCAGCATCCATTGAATTGTTTGGTGTGTAGTGGGTGAAGGTAATTATTATTAATATCTGAGTAATATTTGTATTTCAGTCAGATATTTTCCATGACTGCCTACTTGCTAGCTTGGTTTGGATATATTATAGATATTTAAAATTGAACACACCAAAATAACTCCAATTTTTCCTTATTTTCCTACCATCTTCCTTATCCAGTAAATAGCAAAATCATCTTTTAATTTGCTTAATCATCCTTCACCTCTGGTTTTCTCTCACGTGCTACATCCAATTTTGCTGACACTCACCTCCATTTTGTAAATAATGAAAAGGAGGCTTAGAGAGTTTAAGTAATGTGTACATGATCCCACAGCTAGTAAAATAAGTGGGGGCATCATGATTCCAGTTCAAGTCTTCTGATTTCCAGGCCATTGCTATTTTATTTTACTATTATACTTTTTATTATATTATTTTATGGTATCAGGGGATGAATAAAGTTCTTCTTTATCATCTTGGTTAATTCCATGAATTAGTACATGTTGATTTAATGCTCATAATTACCACCTCTTACAAATACCAGAGGATATAAATGTAGACAGAAACTTATAATATACTATAAAGAAAATTATTTGTTTCTGGAAGTCTCAATTTCAATAGGAGGACAAAAGGAAATTTATATTATCAAATAAATAGAGCACTGATGGGAAGCAAGATTTTGATGAGCTTACACTAGGATATACTATCATATAAAACTGATGGCATCTTTCAGAAATTGTTAAAAGCTACATCAGCGATAGAGGGATTGGAAGTCTCTTCAAATATCTCCTCTGCCTAGTCATGTGGAAAGCTCTGGGACAGTAGGAATAGTAACTCCTTTTTTCAAGCGAAATCAACACTCTCCTCTATTATCAAACATTAGTGAGAAACATAATGGGGAAGGATGAGAAACATAATGGGGTTAGATGGAGAGAGAAAAGCCAGAGAGAACTTATTTATACTGATTTAAAGAATGCTGAATATAATGTTATTAATTGCAGTAAAAAGGCACTAGTTAGACTTGCATTTGGTGTTGAAAGCAGCAATCTTCTCTGTGATTTCTCAAACTCACATTTAAATGAAAATATGGTCATCCAAGAAAATGATTTGATTAAAACTCTTCACTTTCGACATTGGTAATTACCACAATATTTTTTATTGCAGTCTCTCTTGAATATTAGTTATCTGTCTAATTTTATAATGCCTATCACTAACATACCTAACTGCTAGAAGTTGATATGGTAATACACTTATCATTAGTGCTTACTGATCTGTGAATTAAACATTGGTATAAAAGATGCTTCTCACAGTCATGGAAATGTTAATTAAATTGGCAAGTGTAAAAACACTTCTTTTGAGCAATTTTTAATTAAAGGAGTTAGAATAAATATATTACACATAAGGGTATTCTGATTCATGTATTTTGGGAAAGAGGACAAATGATGTTGGCAGGTTCAATCTTCGAGTCATCAAATAGGTGTCTGTTTTTCTAATTAAGTATTTTGAAACAAACTTTGAACGTAATAAGATAATATTAAAAGATTACTTATAGAAAGATAACTCATAAGGCATAGGATGATGAGGCTGCCAAAGAAAGCACAATTTTTAACTATTTAAAAATCATGGTACAAAGAAAGGAGAGATGGTAGTGCTACTGTATTTCCTCTTGGTGGGAGCACATATGGATGATTATTTTCACCAGTAAGGGCTGTGTCTTTGTGGAGAGGGAGAGAATAACCAGCATTGGGAGAGGATTTGAAACCATGATAATGAAGTCAGTTCTGGAAGTCATGAGAATGTTTAGTCTAGAGAGAGAGAAAGGCATAGATAGATGTGTTAGTCCTCTTTACATTTTTTTCCCCTTTGGTTATCTGGTATCTTTGCTGTACTGGTTAGTAAACATTTTGAATTTCACCACTGCCTCTGTCTGCCACATAAGATTTTCCTCAAGTGTGTCAGAGGCCATTATAATGAGAGAGCTTTTCTTTCTTTCTTTCTTTTTTTTTTTTTTAAACAGAACTATTGAAAGATCTGTCAATTGGAGGGGTCCATTATCCATAAAAGGCAATAGGAGTTATGAATAATGTATATATTTTTCTGAATAGATGTATACAGAAACAATATTTTGAACATATATATTCCAGAAAAAGAATACGTTTAAAACCAGGAACTAAATGGAAGGATTCACTTACAATTTGACGGCTAGTTATGTAAGGAGTCATATATAAAACTTCCATTGACTAGTGCCATATTTTCAATTTATTTAAAGAATTTTTGGTGTCCATTACAGCCTGGCATTCTGGCTCTCCACCCTACCTGCCCTTTAATACAACTTTGGTTTGATGGCATGTTTTTATTGGAAAGATAGATAATGAAATCAAGTGGAGCTTAAATGTCTGGGATTCAGGACTCTTAAGTTCATCCCCACCCTAGAATACTATAATAAAATATCAAAAAATAAGTTGGTAGTCAGGGGTACACAGAAACATCTTGATTGAAACTATTCAGCTAACCAATTGATCTGGTTTTTTGTATGTGTCTTGAAATTAGGACACAATGGTTATAGCTACAGATTAATGCCAGAAAGAAGAGGCAGTAAATTTCATGCACTGTTCTTCCTGTTTGTACTGTCTCAAAAGATTAGTGTTAGTCCTTGATTACAGAATCTTCCAAATGAAAATGATTGCATTTCTGACTTTTCAGAATGAGATTTTAAAAAAATTATGAACTTGATATCTGAGGTAGAGAACCAACATTTTCTTTCATTACTCATTATTAATGTTACTTGTGATTTCTAATTAAGACAGAGGCAGTTTGCTGAAGAGACAGTTTGTGTGAAATGTATATCTGTACATTTGCAGATTGGGTTTTTTTGCCCTTGCCTCCAGTCAGCATTTTATTTTAAATCATTTAAAAAAAATATATATATATATTTAAATAAATTGGCTCCTTGTAAAATGTTCCTATCAAGTCCATGGAGTAAATATTGTGCTCTTTGTGTGTGTGTGTGTATCTGTTAGTGACCATGAATTTGCTATGGTTCACTCATGCTTTTTGCTGGCCTGATGTAACTGGTCAACAACTGAGACAATTGTCTTTGTTAACGCAGGGATCGCACTAGCTCAGGTCTTTAATAAAATTCTGGTTAAGAACTTGGTCATGGCTCATACTGCTTATCCAAGAGCTAAAAAATGAAGTTTGTAACTTAGGCTTGTTTGCTCTTCACTACCACATTAAGTAAGAAAACTATAAATGTTAGAGATAAACTTATAAAGAAGGAAACTATACCTATGAAGAAAACTATAAAATCTACGTAAGTACATTAACCAGTCTGAAAGATACCATGCTTTCTGCTGGGAAGACTCAATAATATAAAATGTCAATAATACCAGATTCATACATACATTTAATATAACTCCAACTACAATCTCAATATTTTTAAAACACTTTGGACAAAATGATACCATTTGAATGTAAAAGAATGAACAACAAGGTTGGCCAAAAAAGTTAGGAAAAAATGAGCAGTGAGATTAACTATGTCTTGATAGGTATTGAAATATTAATCTATATTTAACAAACAATAGCATATTAGTGTATTACCAGAAAAAATAAAAAAAATATATATATATACTAGAAGAATAAAATAGAGAGTTCAAGTTAGTATACAAGGTATTTAATATATGGAAAATTTATGGAAACAACTTTTTTTTGTGTAATCAGTGTGAATACAATTGGTTATTCATTTGGAAGAAAGTAAAAATGGGCTCTTTATTCCTTTTGTCATATACAAGATATAAAACTGAATAGGAGTAAAGATTTATATATTATTAATTCATTGAAGTAAGTTGACTCTCGACCTTCTACCAGTCGAGTGGGAGAGACTTATTTTCTCTCTTCTTTCTTTCTTTCTTTCTTTCTTTCTTTCTTTCTTTCTTTCTTTCTTTCTTTTTCTTTCTCCTTTCCTTTCCTCTCCTCTCCTCTCCTCCTTTGTTCCTTCATTCGTTCGTTCATTCCTTCCTTTCTTCCTTTCCTTCTTTCAAGTTTTTATTTAAATTCCAGTTAACATAGAGTATAATAATAGTTTCAGGTGTACAATGTAGTAATTCAACACTTCCATACATCAGCCTGTGCTCATCACAAGTGCCCTCCTTAATCCCCATCACCTGTTTCACCTATCTCCCACCCACCTCCCCTCTGGTAACCATCAGTTTGTTCTCTGTAGTTAAGATTCTGTTTCTTGGTTTGGCACCCTCTCTTTTTTCCACCTTTCCTCCTTTGTTTTATTTCTTAAATTCCACATATGAGTGAAATCATATTGTGTTTGTCTTTCCCTGACTGACTTATTTCACTTAGCATAGTACTTTCTAGCTCCATCCATGTCATTGTAAATGGCAAGATTTCATTCTTTTTATTCTTTTATATGGTTGAGTAAAAAAAAATTATATATATGTGTATATATATATACACATATATGACATCTTTATTTATTCATCAGTTGATAGACACAGGTTATTTCCTTAATTTGACTATGGTAGATATTGCAGCTGTCAACATTGGGGTGCATGTATCTCTTTGAATTAGTATTTTTGTTTTTTTGGGTAAATACTTAGTAGTATGATGCTGGATCTTGAGGTAGTTCTATTTTTAACTTTTTGAGGAACTGAGTTGGAGAGATTTTCAAAAAGTAAAGATCAATTGCAGTAAACCATGCACACATATACACATGCACAGTGAAAGCCACAGAAAACTATATTCTGGGTTTCTAATATTGATTACCTTGATGGAGATATAGTGATTTATAGATAGGTAGAGAGAAGACAAGAAAAACAAACACACAGGTAAAGAAAGAGTTAATAAGAGTTGTTTACAATAAAAATTACCTGGAAAGAGGTAAGAGTGTGTGTGTGCACGTGCACACACACGCATTAAAAGAACCATGGGAAGTTGACGCTGAAAGTGTTGATAGTGGATGTTGCAGTGTTGTGGAATTTCTAATGCTTTTTGCTTCATTTTTGCTTCATTTGCTTTTCTATATTGATTAAATTTCATTTACAAAGAACATTTATAATTACATAAGCAGAGCAAAAACTGCTGAAGGATTTCTGAATGATGAGCAGTCAGACCTGAGAAATGAGAAGAGGGAAATGGAACGGTCTTGTAGGTGCACAGGAAGATACTAAGTGATTACATATTGCAGCAAATGTTCATAGTTTTTCCTAATTTTCTTAAAATTACTGACATGTTAAAAAAATCACAATTTGTTATGGAATATGAAGATTTTAATTTTCACAGTGTTTGTAGAAAAAGAGGGATAAGCTTATAACAAAAGGGGGAAATAATGTTTGCGGCTTCTATAACTATTACGGTTTTTTTGTATTGTGTCAACTAAGCTTGGCTTCTTTCCCGCTGTTCTTTTCTCTGTGTAGTTTTGGGTTAGGGTTGCCAAAAGAGAAATGTAAATGAGATTTGGGGGCAACAGTGAAGCAGCAGATATTATGTTCTGATATATGTACCTAATGAACTTAGGAATCTGGATGAATATATTTAGATATATAGATATTTAGGTTTTGTGTGTATGTGTGTTTGCTGGTGATAAAGCGAAATGAGAAGAGAGATATGAACTCAAGAAGAAACTGTTTTGAATAGAATGTTAAGACCTAAGGAATGGATTTAATGAAAGTTGAAATAAACAGTAGTCAAGGTATTCTGTATTAAAAAAAAGTTTCTCACCTTTAGAGTCTCCCAACACAAGATTCTCAGTCAGTGGTGACATCTGAGCAAAGATCAAATCTACGATGTTACAAATGCATATTTCTAGAGTATGCCTGTGTGACCCTTTGTTGTGACCTGACTAAAAATTAACAGTGTGCTTAGCAGGCTTCTAAGAATATCCTGGTATGCTTTCTGTGCTAGAAAATAAAGACCCTGAAGGATCTTACCCTGAAGGATCTTAAGGGTATGACTCTTAGATATTTACTCCCTCCTTACCTTTCATTTCCTTTCGTTTCCTTTCCTCCCTCCCTCCCTTAAGATTTTATTTTATTTGAGAAAGAGAAAGAGTGAGAGAAGGCACAAGAGTGGGGAGGGTCAGAGGGAGAAGCAGACCCCCCGCTGGGCAGGGAGCCCAATGCGGGACTCAATCCTGGGACTCCGGGATCATGACCTGAGCTGAAGGCAGTTGCTTAACCAACTGAGCCACCTAGATGCCTAATTTTTAGATATTTTCAATGAGACAGGGCTTCAAAGTATTTTTTTTTTTAGAGGTGGGGAGGGTCAGAGGGAGAAGAAAATTTTAACCAGGCTCCACACCCAGCATGGAGGCTGATGTGGGGTTTGCTCTTACAACCCTGAGGTAATGACCTGAGTCGAAATCCAGAGTTGGACACTTAACTGACTGAGCCACCTAGGGGCCCAGGGCTTCAACCTATCTTAAGGTCATTGTCCTATGGAACCTTGGTGTTTAGGGCATGTATTTTTTGGAAAGAAGTAGAGGTATAACTTTTGTTGAATGGAGTGGATTATGATTCGGCACATAGGAAGTACACAAAACTTTTAAAGGAATTATGTAAGCTTGGTATGCAAAGGATGAGATAGTATAAAATGAAAAGGTGTTGTTTCCTTAACCAGGAGGAAGCAGGCTGAACAAAACTACATATTACAGGGATGTCTATTCTTTCTCATGGGGAAAGGATGACTCAGAGGGCAGAACTAACATCTCAGAAGGAGCAGCCAAAATTCCAGTAAGTCATTCCCAAGAAATGACTGTGCCATTATCAAGAAACTGGCAACACACACCCAAATGGATTTCAGAACTGCTGTGGACCTGCTGTGTGTTTCCCATTTTGTCTTTTTGTGAAAAGCAGTATCTACTTCAGTTATTCTGAATTTTCTCATCAGTATGTGGGGTGTGTATGTGGCAGATAATTTGTCTCTTCAGTTAACAGTCTTCAGACTGGTAGGAACCATACTTGAGGAACTAAATTCAAGGAAATGTAGCACATCTGCACCTGGACCTGACTGAAATGACAAGATCTTGGAGGCTGAGACTGATGATATAGTGGGACAAAAATGTTGGGAGTGTTGAGTGAGTGGGAGAGGCATGAATTTTGGCGGCCCAAGGATAGACTGTGATAGACAGTAAAATATGGTCCTTCTGAATTCTGTTCTTTACACAAGTATACCTGCTCCTACTCATGTCAAAGGATACAGTTTCGTTTCCTTCCCCTTAAATTTGGGTTGATCTTCGTGACTTGCTTGACTAATAGAATGCAGTGAAAATGATTATATGGGACTTCTGAGGCTAGGTGATAAGCTTTACCACTTCTGCTTTGTTCTACTGTAATGCTTGCTTAAGAGACATCCTGTCTTAGAAATTAGCTGCTGCTATGAGAAACCTAGGCAATGCAGAAAGGGCACTTGTAGGCATTCCAGGTAAACACTCCAACTGAGCTCCCTCCAAGACCCAGAATCACTTGCCATCTTGGATAAGCTGCTCAGCTGAGCCTTAGCCATTGTATTACTCTAATCGCTCTGGAGAACCCAAGTAAGCACCACCCAGCAGAGTTCAGTCAATC
This sequence comes from Martes martes, assembly GCF_963455335.1. Classification (NCBI taxonomy): domain Eukaryota; kingdom Metazoa; phylum Chordata; class Mammalia; order Carnivora; family Mustelidae; genus Martes; species Martes martes. The sequence goes on along the minus strand of NC_137892.1, from coordinate 51,871,400 downwards.
CACTGAACTGTGAGAGAGTACAATAAATTGCCTTAAGCCACTGGATTTTATGGTGCTTTGTTATGTAGCAAAACACGGATCATTTTTGCACACTTAGAGCACTTCTTTCCCTCCACATGGAATGCCTTGCTTTGATACTTTTTAGCATTCCAGAAGTAAATCTTACATCTGGCCTCTACTTGAAAACTCTAAAGTTCACTCTCTTTTTCCCGAGTATGTCACTTGTTGCTGACTCCTTTGTACTTGAAATATAATTTGTCTCATGTTAATATGTACTTAGTTAAATTTTTTTAATAAGTCCTTGATTCATTCTCAAGTGACATATCCTCTGCTTTTTGCATTCAGTTGTGGATTTCTCAAGACAGACTCAATCTCTTATTCCTCCCTTCACAGCCCTCCAGTTTATTCTGATCAGTCAGTAATTTTAACTACTTAAACCTCTTATAGAATGCTTTTTGGAATTGGAGGATGCATTTTTGTGTTCTCTGTTGTCCTGTCAATCCTTCTGAACTTGTTTAGTAACAACTATTAATCGCCACATGAAATTTTCTGTTCTATACCACATTGATGGTTTGAAAATCTGGGGACTGTGTTCTTATTTTTCTCTGATGCTGTCTTGATTTCTCCCATCTACCAGTTTTCTTCATTTCCTACCACTGTGACCCTGGTAGTTTTCCTGTCTTATGTCAAGCTTTTTCCTTGCCTTAGGACTTTTGCCTCTAGGTTTTTTCCAACCCCAAATTCTCTGTCTTGGCTCCTCCATACCCTCCTTCTCTCAGCTCAAGTGTCACATCCCCAGAGATCTTTTCTGGCTATCCACTCCAAAGTAGCTCCAAACTCTACTCCTGTCTCTATCCTTTCATTTGAATTCATTTTTATAGCATTAATCATTACTTGGAATTTTCCTCCTCATTTCTTTGCTTGCTTGTTCTATGGCTCCCTTTAATCTTGTTTGTGCTTCCCTATCACTAGTGTGTGAAGTCCAAGAAGAATTTTTTTTTTTTGGGGGGGGGGTGGTAAAGTTTATTTCAATTATTGCTGTATTCTCAGAGTATGGCAGATGCTTGTTGCATCATAGGTATTTAACAATTTTTTGTTGAATGAATACATGAACTCTCATATTCTTCTCCCCCATCAGCATAGGGTGGGCCTTGGAAAACCAGCTCAACCCAGGATCTCTTGATTCAGCCCGCTGGGAACTGCAGTGACAGCACCTGGCCTGGCTGGGGGAAGCAGTAACAGTAGGGAACTTTAACAAGTTTGAAAAAGTTCAACTCACTGCTGCTATTAAATGAAGTATGTTGGAATCTTAGATTTCTATTAATATTTTTTGTGCTTAAAATCTGTGTTTGTGCTTCAACAAGCCAGAATTGGAATGACTGGGCATCAGAATGAAAAATTGTATTTTAAATTACTTTAGTTGCTTTGCCAGTTGGAGTAAGATTTATAAAATTTAAAGATAAGCACTTTCATTAGCTTAAACTATAGGCAAAATATTTGCTTTCTCTTTTAAATATATATGGCAACTTAAATAATGGAATCAGTTGTTCATTTATTTATTGTCATACAGGTAACTTTGTCTGAAAATGCATAACATTATAAATTCCAGAGGAAGTACGTGGTATTCAAGATTCTACAAGGAGAATCAAGAAGAGTTGCCTATAATAAACTTGGAAATTTTTCATTCTTTAAAAATCTGTAAGTTTTAGATTTCTTAAGCTCATCCCTATCCTATTTTCTCCTTCCAGGCACACAGAAGGATGGATGATGTTTTCTCTCATCCTTGCAGTTGGGAAGAGCCATGTAACTCGTTCTGGCCAATGGGCTATGAGCACAAGAGACTTGTAATTCAGTCATGTAATCACTGGCTCGGGACCCGCAGCACTCTCTTCCCCTTCTATGGTGTCTCAGGAGGCTACATATTCCAGATGGTGCAGACATAAGATGGTAGAGCCTCCATAAAACGGGCTCCCTCAGTCACTCTCTGGTGACCTATGTGGAGTCTGTAGCGTGGGTCCCTGAGCCATGGAGTCCCTAAATGACTGTCTGTGGATCTGTTTGGGGTACATAGCATGAGCCAGAAATTATAGTTTTGGCCACTGAGATTTGGTGGTTGATTGTTACTGCATTGTAGCCAATCCTAAATGCATAATATCATTGAGGAATAGGAACTGGGACTGATTTTTATTAGCTTATCTCTAGTTGAAAAGATTTAAAAATATTAATAAAATCACTTTAAACTATCTTGCAATTTTTTTTTTGAAGAACAAATTTGTGCATTGTATGCCTGCATTTAATAAAGGGGAATACTTTGTGTGTTCCTGAGTTTTCTTGATGGTATAAGGGAACAATCAGGTATTGAGGTATGTGGTTATAGTATTATACCTTGATCGTATGTGGACACAGAGAGGAAAACTCCAGGTCTTCGGTGATTTTAATTCACAAAACCATCCTTTATTTGCACTTAAAAGTAGTGCAGCTACTATCACTTGAGATATTTTTTCAGCTTCCATTGTGCCATGGAAATTAGCATTTTTATTACCACAAATTATTCTTGTTTGCTAATTCCAAAGATGTCCAAAAGCAAGAACAGCTTCCCGAGCTGTTAGACTTTGGAAGAGAATACTAAATCAATGGGTAGATAGGACTATATATCATATTAAACACAGGAATTCACCACAAAATCATTACACTAAAAAGTGACAATTTTGATTGATTAAAATGGTATGGGCTGGATAGTGTTAAATCACTATGAGTGATATGACATTATAATTTTACATAGCATATTTCTGCCAGGACAATGAAGGTAAAAGGCATTGTCATCAGATGATAACAGACAATAAGAAGAATCCTGATGTTAGATTTATTACCTGGTTTAGATTTAGAAAGAAGTAATTCTTGTCCTGTTCCACTTATCAAGTGACTGTAAATTCAGTGATGATGTAAAATTCTAAGGCAGAGCCACTTATAGGTTTGACAAAGTGCCAGCTGTAAAGTATTTATTGTTCTCGGTGGTTCTGCCTTACACACTTAAATATTTATCAGAAACATAAGCCCCTCTGATAAATGTTTCTGATCTTTGTGGCTAGATTTTTTTTTAACATTTAGATTTTTCATCAGAAACTATGTCTATATTTTTATTAGAAACTTTGAGCTTATAATTTGAAAAGGCAAGATGTGAGTCTTAAAATTTTTTTCTTTTAACTTACGCTTTTACACGTAATATTTTCCAGATAGTGTTCTAACTTAGAGATGAAGACTTCCTTAGTTTGCCATTGCTATAGAGATGGCCCAGCCAGATTTTCTGCATTTTATCCTTATGTATATACCAGATGAGATTTAAGTTGATGATGGTCTAGATATAGTCTGAGAAACGTATGGTGTCCAGGTCTATTAGATAATTGTTTTAATGCCAGCTACCTCCATGTTTTTTTTCCAAAGGACACAGGCATAGTGGTTTCTTATCCTGGCCATACAGGAGACTCTGTTTGGGAGCACAGCTGACTGGACCACGGATTAGCACCTGCATCAGAGAAGGGCAGCCCTGTCTCAACCAGTGATCTGTGGGTGACGTGGCATGATGTGAGAACCTCAGGAAACAGGATGTTCTGCATCAGAGAGAGGAGACTGGACCTGGCAGATCTCCTTAAGGCATTCAAAGGTGAGACACACAAATGGTAAACAACTCAGAAGCATAGAGACTCACAAAATGAAAGCAATTAGTAGACCCCGTCGGATTGCCAAAACCACCAAATGCAAAAGCTGTTGAAAGAAAGCAAAGTCACAGAGCAGTAGCAGGAGCAGTAGCTTTTATGGAAGCTGAAATAGAAAGTAGTGGCGCCATTAGGAAATTAAAACTTGACATTTCTGAAGACTGGGCTGGGTTGCTACAGTAAAGGTGTTGAGATTTATTTTTTTGTTATTCTTCAATTCATACAGCAAATGAACTTCAGCTATATTAAACTGGACTTCTCACTCTTCCTCCAATTTCAAAAAATCTAGTACAGTTGAGAAAATATAATAAATTTATACGATCACAGAATTTCAGCTTTGCAAGAGAATTTAGAGGTCTTACCAAAATGTTTTTCTGTTGATTTTTACCATGAAGAATTTCAATGCAAGAGAGGATAAATATCCTTGCTGTGCTCTACGAGCTGAACATATACCGTGATCATTACTTCTTAGGGCTGCAAAATATATCTTCAGTAGTTGTTTCTTCTGGTCCTGGTACAAAATAGGACCTCAGTAAATGCTTTTTGAATAGTGAGCCAGTGAAGTCTTATGACATTTGAATTTAGGTTTGCTTGCAGGGTTGGTTAGTTCTAAACAGTTAAAATAAAGGGTATGGTAAAAAAAAAAAATGAAGTAAGACGTGTTTAACTTCTGGTAATCTGTTTTGTTAACACTTTCTCTTCTGTACACCACACATAACACTCTCATACTTGTGCTCAAATAAAGGAGTTATTAGCCTTGTAAGCTGGTAAAGAGGTTTTATATCCATCAAATTGGCCCTGGAAAATTCATTGCACACGGCTAGCATTTGGGGTTCAAAATTGCATGGCCAATGGGGCACTGACAGCATCCAACTAATTTACAGTTCAGTCTGTACATTTGCTTAGATTCATGGATTAAAAGTGGAGAAGGTTTTATGTTTGGAACATTTTCTGATTCAAGGATAAGGAAGGTTAGCATGAAGCTAGGTTCTCTGACCCTCTGATAATTTACGTGGAGCTTTCAGTATCAGTGTCATTTTCTTGAATATCAAAGGGCTAAAGTGTATTTTGAATAAATCAAATCTTAAAAGAAGTTTCTGGGAAATGTTACATATCTGTTGAGCAGGCTGTTTTATAGAAGGAAAACAACTAGTTGAATTCAGGGACATTTCTTTAATTTTAGCCACCTCTGAAGAACAGTAAGAGCTATCAAATTTGTATCTACCACTTTGTTGTTGTTGCTGTTTTTAAAAAATTTAATTTAAATTCAATTTAGCTAACATATAGTGCATTTTTAGTTTCAGGGGTAGAGTTTAGTGATTCACCAATTGCATATAACACCCAGTGTTCATTACATCAAGTGCCCTCCTTTATGGCCATCACCCAGTTGCCCATTCCCCCTGCCCTCCTCCCCTCCAGCAACCCTCAGTTTGTTGTCTGCGGTAAAGAGTCTTTTATGGTTTGCTACCCTCTATTTTTATCTTATTTTATTTTTCTTTCTCTTCCCCTATGTTCATCTGTTTTGTTTCTTAAATTCCACATATGAATGAAATCATGTGGTATTTGTCTTTCTCTGGCTTATTTTGCTTTGCACAAATTCTAATTATTTTGCTTAGCACAAACTCTAGTTCCATCCACGTTGCTGCAAATGGCAGGATTTCATTCTTTTTACGGCTGAGTAATATTCCATTGTATATATGTATGTGACATCTTCTTCATCTGTTCGTCTGTCCATGGACATCTGGGCTTTTTCCATAGTTTGGCTCTTGTGGACATTGCTACTATAAACACTGGGGTGCAGGTACTCTTTTGGATCACAACATTTGTATCCTTGGGGTAAATACCCAGTAGTATAATTGCTGGGTCATAGGGTAGCTCTATTTTTAACTTTTTAAGAAACCTCTGTACTGTTTTCCAGAGTGGCTGCGCCAGCTTGTATTCTCCCCAACAGTGAGAGAGGGTCCCTCTTTCTCTGCCTCCTTGCCAACACCTGTTGTCTCCTAAGATGTTAATTTTAGCCATTGTGACTGGCGTGAGGTGATATTTCATTGTGCCACTTTATTTTAACTTTCAGTTTTGTTTGCCCTTGAGATAAATCCTTAGAGACAAAAAAAAAAATAATTCTTCAAAATAGCATAAAGTAAAGAAATAATTCTATTTCTAATCTTCGTCTTGGGTTCATTTTAGGAGTTATAAAAATAAATCCTTAGTTTTGGACAAACTCTGAATTATGGGATTATATTGGAGGATTGGGTTCCTTTTGACAAGAAGGTTTTGTAGTTTCTATTTCCTACAAAAGGACTGCTGAGAATTGTGATGATTATGAGACATTATTAAGGAATTGGGTTGTGGAAAGAGAAAACCCCAGCAATTTCTGTCCTGCTCTACCTCGGAGAAGTGGGAAATACTTAAGGTGAAGGGCATATGCAAGAGTAAATTCTAATCATTCATAAAATTATTATACTCATTGTACCAGATGGGGTTGTTTGGATTCTGCATGACACAAGTAGTCATTCTCTAAATTCTGGAATAAAATAAATCCTAAAGAAGGCAAAGTCATAAAAGTTTGCAGTCCTAATTTGTGTGAAATGAAAGAAAGAAAAAAGTTTAGATGAATTTCCTATAACTAGGTGAACTTTATATCATGTGCTGAGTACAAAAAAAAATTCAAATGTTGAGAAGCTTATGCTAAAGGAGATCTTAATAGTGTCCTCCCAGTACTCAGGATGACTAGCATTAAAGAGGGAAGTCCTAAGCTCTCTCGAGGAGATAAATAAGATCATCTTAATATCACATAATTTTTTATGAGCCAGGCCTTTGTTTTAAGAATCAGTTCTAAAGGACTCGGGGACTATCTTATCCTAACTTAAAAGAAGTTTGAAATTTGAGAATGTTCCTTCTAGTTTGGTAAATTCTCATTCTGCATTAGCTGAGTAATTCTTCCTCCTTGACCTGGGGTGATTCTTGAGTGTTGGGGGACTGATTTGTACTCAAGGTATAAAGCTCCTTGAGTGGATGTTGGTATCCACACAGCAGGTGGGCTACGATTTGAGACCAGCCGCAGTTCCAACAATCAGCAGTATGAAGGCAAATAGGATTGGTGAATACTGAAATTCTAACTAAAAATTGCTCCTTTGATTCGTTACTTCATTGTGGATGTTTGATACCCATTAATTGTTGCTTTTAAAAATTGAGGCTGTATCCATCCATCAATCCATCCTGTATTTTTTGATGCATTTTAAAATTAAGTTTTCTGGTACAGATACCAATCAACACTCCTTACCTACTGAGTACTTTAACAAAACAGACACTAGAATTTAGCATTTGGTTTTTTGAGGTAAAATGTTAGATAGTGAAATTCTCTTCTGAACTTTTCAATTTGATGCTTTTGGCAAATGCATAGTGCTGTGTAACCCAAACCAGTTCCCATCACCCAGAAATTTCCTTTGTGCCCCTTCCCAGTCAATCCCTACTTGCACCCCACTGTTCTGATTTTCTTCATGATTAGTTGTGCTGTTCTAGAATTTCCTGCAAATGGCATCATTCATATCTACACTCTTTGTAAGATTTTCACTGAGCATGTTTTTGAGCATGATACCATATCAGAAGCTCATGTATTTTCATTGTTGAGTACTACCTCAAATGTAATGACTCTAATTTGTTTATCCTTTGTTGATGGATGCCTGTTTCCTGGTTTTGACCATTATGAATTAAACCACTACGAGTCCTTGTGTGGCTCTATGTTTTTGTTTCTCTTGCATATATAATTTAGAGTGGAATATCTGGTCATAGCAAAGGTACACACTTAGTTTTATAAACATTTTCCAAAGTCAAAGCAAATGATACTTTCCTAAGTATCATTGTGCACTCCCATCTTTAATGATTTTTAAAAAGTTTTATTTATTTATTTGAGAGAGAGAAAAAAAAAGAGAGAGCATGAGTGGGGGAAACAGCAGAGGGAGAGAATCTTCAAATAGAATTCCCATTGAGCAGGGAGCCCGCTGTGGGGCTCGGGTCTCACCACCCATGAGAGATCATAACCTGAGCAGAAGAGTCAGACACTTAACCCACTGAGCCACCAAGGCATCCCCCCTTCCATCTTTAATGATTTCAGTCTCTTAGTTCTCCTATACCACATTGTCCTTCTCTGAAACAAGGGTCTGAGATGGGTATAGGAATATTATTTTCATCGTAGTATAGCAGGCCAGGGCTTGGCTGGGTTTGGGAGGAGGAAGCAACTGTTCTGAATGAATTCAGAGCCCTCAGTGCATTACTGTAATTACTTCAGGATAGGTAGGCATGTGTCCACATTACACTACTGTGACACAGTTTATAGACGAAGCTCTCCCCTACACAAAATGTGTTAGAAGAGGCTAAGCATAATGTAGTATAATGGTGTTAAGTGTTTTCTCTAAATCAATAAGCCTTATTGAAGACATTAGTGGCTGTATGTGTAGAAAAATATCAGTACAGTTCTCTAAGTTCAGTTCATATACCTTAGATTTCTTCTACTCAGGTTCAGCATATATTTTGTGCTTCATCGAATACATGCTAATCCTCTATAAATGGTAAAAACGAAACCTGATTTATAAGTTCACTATTTTACTTAACCATAGAAATTGGCTAACACATGGCATGATGTGAGATATGTATCATATTATATATAATTATGCATATAATTATATATATACATATAATTATACATGTGATTATACATATACACATATTTATATACACATATACACACATACATATACACATATATGCACATATACATATACACACATATATACATATACATACACACATATATGTGTATATATATAATTTTAAACAGGAAAAAACCACATGCCTATGAAGTTTTTACAAGTTAGAAAATACATATGCTTTTCTAATTTCTTTTTATTAAAAATATCATGATAATTGGGATTTTCTAGGTGTAAATTTTTAATGACCTTACTTATACTTACCTAACTTAATTTCCCCTTTTCCCCTTGCCTTTTTAACTATAGGATTCTTTTTCAGCAGGTCTCTTCTGAAAGGATCTTTGTGATAGTCCAGGAGACTCTCCCTATTTTAAGGTCAGCTGATCAGCAAATTACTTTCATCTTCAACTTTGCTTGTGTTTTTGAGAGCAGAAACTTCAAATCCTGGGTCTGTCATTTTCTAGGGCATCCTCTAGTATATCCTGTTTTTTCCTGGACAAGTTGTGAAAGGGATCGTCCACTGGGTGGACAATTAGAAAGTGGTGCCAGGATACACAGGTTGGTTAGAAATTAAATGACAGATTTCAGCACCACCTCACCAGGGCACAACCTATACAACAGCCCTCCTTTGTCACTTGCAGTTTCTAGAGACTGAGTCCCATGATTCCAGCCTTTAAGCCCTAATCCTTTGTTTGCCCCATAGTTGGAGCTACCAGGAAGACTTGTGTCTTACGAAGTTCCCTAGGGCTTACTCTAGCAATGAGCATAGGATTGCTCTGGACCCCGTTCTGCTGAGATCTATGGGTGGCAGTGCAAAACTATACTCTCTCTTTAAACAAAATTTAAGCATTTTTAAATAAAAATTTACAGATTTCTAGCTATCTAAGACCACTTAAAGTCATTACAAGCAACATTTTCTATCTAAATGGCTAGGGAGATGATAGTTTATGTACCTTTAATCTCATGCAGCAACTAGTGTGGAACCTAGTGTATTGTAGGTGCTCATTAAATATTGGTTCAGTGAATGACGAAAATGTTAATTGACCCATTTAAGTCTCAGATTTTCAGGCTAATCAGGAATGGAGTATTTCCAAAGAGATTAGAATACTTTTAATTATTATAACACTTTTTATCTTTTTTAAAAAAAATTTATTTATTTGAGAGACAGAGATCACAAGTAGGCAGAGAGAGAGGGTGGGGAAGCAGGCTCCCCGCTGAGCAGAGAGCCTGATGCGGGGCCTGATTCCAGGACCCTGGGATCATGACCTGAGCTGAAGGCAGAGGCTTTAACCCACTGAACCACTCAGGCGCCCCTAGAACACTTTTTAGGTGACATAAAATTCTCCAAACTTCAAAATTACTTAGAGAAAGAATAACACATGTTGAAAATATTTTTCTCAAGTTATGTGTTAAATACTGTTATAGTAAAAAGTTGGGGGTTGCCTGGGTGGTATAGTCAGTTAAGTGTCCCTCCCACTCTTGGTTTTGGCTCAGGTCAGATCTCACTGTCTTGAGATCAAAGCCCGTGGGGAGTCTGTTTGGGTTTCTTTCTCCCTCTTCCTCAGTTCCTCCCCACTGTGCACACTCTCTCTCTCTCTAACTGAAATAAATTAATCTTTTTGTTTTAAAAGAAAAGTCATTATACGCAATCTTACTTTATGGTGATTAAAAAATAAATGAGGCTTCATCTTCTGTGATGCATCCAGGCTGAGTGCCCCATTAGCTGTGTAGACCTACAGAATCACCTTACTGAGAGAACACAGGCATGGCCAAGAACCCTTGGAGGAAGAGTTTCTCTGTAACCCCATTATCTCTGAGTTCTAGCTTCCCTGAAGAAATAGGTATCTGACATTTTATGAAACAAATTTTCTTGATAGGGTTCATATAAAGTAGGATTTCTCTGCTATTAGCTTTATTAAGCTTCCTGGACACTTTGGGGGAAGAATTCTACATATCCTGTAGTCATTTTATTATTCCATAGCTTCTCCTAAAACCAGGCATATTAAGGAATGTTTCGAGACACAGAGTGAGGCTTGGTTGAAAGTACATAGAAGAATTTGGAAAGAAGTTTTAGGACACTAATGACAAACTTCATCTGGTTCCTAACTTCACTTGGTGCTGTTTTTAAATGGAAACTTGTAATAGTTTGTAGCAGTTCCTCAGGTGTCTTGGATCACTGGACATATGTCAAGCTATTAAATATTTTTCCATTTGTCATGGGACAATAGTTAACTCTCTATGTCGGAGCATCTGCCATCTTGGAACTGAAGGTTCTAGGCATTAGACCAGCTAAAAAAGTTCAGGAAAAATGCCTTTTTTTTGTGTGTGTGATACCTTAAAGAACTTTTATTTATTTATTTTTTAAAGATTTTACTTATCTATTTGAGAGAGAAAGAGTTTGAGTAGGGGAAGGGGCAGAGGGAGAAGGAAAGGGTGAAGCTGACTCTTTGCAGGACCCTGGGATCATGACCTGAGCTGAAGGCAGACACTTAGCTCACTGAACCATCCAGGTACCCCCAACATTTAATGACGAAATCCTAAAATTGATCAAGGTTCTTTTGGACATGTGAAAAAAGTTCAATTCAAATTACCTGGAGCAGAAAGGAAATGCGATGGCTCTTATAGCTGCAATAGCTCACATGCCTGAAGGAATTGCTGCTGAAAGAACTAGAACCTCACATCCTGGAAGGGGTCTTTGTACCTCTGGACTCTCTTATTCTAGTGAGCTTTTATCTCTGCTGGTCTCTGTTAGGCTTTGTTCTACATACAAGCCCTTTTCAAATCATGGAGAAGATGCCTGGTGACTTCCCCAGAGTTCTACCTTCCAGACTTAGCAATCCCAGCTCAGTAAGAACCCCTCTGCCAGTCCAGCTCTAAAAAAGGCCTCTTGTCTTCATGACATCCTGTGCTTAAATGGTGGCATAAAAAACCCTTCTCTTACCAGAGCGATGGGGCACTATAGTTTTGTAGTTTTGGCGCATGCTTTCTTGAGCCTTTCACTTATGTATTATTAGGAAGTACCCTGAGAAGAAGACTTATAATTCAGAAAGGCTGCGATTAGGATAAGGAGGAAGGCAGGGTCATGCAAGTACAGGGTTAGATCCTGTCTTTTTTAAAATCGTGGTACTTTGTTCAGCAGTCTCTGGGGCCGAAGAGGATATAGAAGATGTAAAAGTCATAGATGCAACTTGTTAGGATTTAAAAATGTTAATTTGATACTCTTTTCCTCCATCTGAATTTAGTTGAGAGCTCAACATGGTTAGGGAGATACAGATTTAAAGATTTAAAGACATTGCTCTCTCCCCACCCCCATGAAGCTTTTGGGGAAAGTGGTTTAGAAATGATTCATTGACACTTTTCCACATCTGCCCCTTTCCCATTAGATTATAACCCTTGGGACAGCACACTTCAAGGGCAGGAAGTTGTGGTGTTTAGATGAGTTCCATTTGCATGGATCCCTGGTTTGCATTGGTTCAGGGCATCAGGAAAGAAAATCCCTGATCTTCATTCTTTATAGAACTTCATAAATTACCACCACCCACCAGGCAAGTCAGTTACTCCTAATTTGTAGAAAGAAAATGGGGCAAGAGGTGAGGCATACTACCAGAGGTCTCTGCCCGAAAACAGGAAGGAGTCACGGAGAAAAGTTTCCACTAATAATGACTTGAAAGCACATAGTCTTCATTTACTTACAACATTTGAAAGTCCAATTTTCATCAAATAAAATTGGGTCTGTGGGTTGACTCTGGATGAAGGCTGGCGTTTATACTCTTGCTTCCAGAAATGCTACACATCTGAACATATCCACTTCCCAGCTATTGTCAAGGTTATAAAAGGCTGGTGACTACTAAGTGCCTATTATATGAAATTATTCAGTGTTTAACTCTGGTATGGAGTCTTCTAAAGTATCTTAAAATCCAGTGCAGAGGGGTTATTTGTGAAACTAGATAAATCATGTCAAGAGCTCATTCACTGCTCTGAACCAGAGAAAGGAGAAATTAGAACAGAAGAGGCAGTACTGAGGGAGTCTTCATGAGGGGTGATTCACTTGAGTTAGCCCTTGAAAGAGGATTCCAAGCAAAGAGAGCAGCATGAGTAAAGTTACTCAGCTTGGAATAGACACAGAATATTTGGGAACTGATAGGACATTTGACGGGTTGTGAATCTAGTGGAAAAAAGTTAGCAAGGCAAATTACCAAACATATTAAGCACTTCTTGTGAACGAAACTTTACGGAGCTTCTCATATATCATTTGATTTAATCCTGGCACAGTAGGGACTAGCTCATTTCTTCAATGAGGAAGCTGAAGCCTGTAGAGGTTAAGCAATGTTTCCTGATCACATAGATAATATTCAAGACCCAGGAATAACATGCAGATCTACCTAACTTCAGTTTTCATGCTCTCAACTTTTGCAACGTGGTGAAGCCAAGGATAGGAAGGCTGGGTAGAGACAGGCTAAGGAATCTGTCTTTAGATTTGCTCAGTTGCTCATGAGGAAGGAGAATGCAAAAAGAGACTGCTGTAAGGCAGGTTTGGTGCACATGTGTTGCAAAAAACTTGCCCACACGTTGAATATTTATTTTGAATCACCCTTACTGTACATTCATAGCATAAGGTATGGGTAAAGAACATGAATACAGCAAACACAAGGCTTTGGCTTGTATTTTTTTGTCTCATGTAAGCAAGAGAGACAAGCAGTAATCAGCTGCTAAACACAGTATAAAATTAAGTCTCTTAGAACAGAGTGGTAGGAACAGAGTCAGGTAAGGGCTTCGTGCCTTTACACAGAAATGGGAACTATTTGTTGAAATAACCTCTCATTTTCAACACAATTTCTATTTTTACCCCTAATTCAACTGGATTAGCTAGTATTCACCACTAGATGTCACTGTGAGACTAAAATTCAATGCCTTGACTTGGCGCTCCCCTGCGGCACCCTCCACCAGTTTATTTTTCAGGGAATAAGTGGATTAAAAAGTATTAAGAAGGGATACATTTAAGGGGGGGGGTTCTGTTAAAAAGTGAATGATTTTATCTTTAATATATATTTTATTCTACCACATTACTTTTGGAGAACAACATTATATCACAGGAAAATTAACTCCTGGTAAGTATCTATTTAGGGCTAAAATTTGAAATTAATTTCGGTTTGAAAATGTGTTCATTCACCCAAAAGTAGGATTGTAGTTTTAGACCTAGACTTTGGCGTGCTCGTTTGCGAAGGTATTTTAAATTGTGGTTTTAATGAAAAGAAAGCAGACGTTAGTGTCCTGTGAATACTGCTATCCACATTTGTGAAAACAGTGTATCTCCAGAGTGATAAGGTGTTGGTGAGATGTTCTTTTGATTCTGCAGTCTCAGTGAGTTTAAAAGAAAGTAGCTCAGCTGCCTTTCTGAATGCCATTTTATTCAAAGGTATCTTGCTTTGTTAAATTTCACAGAATTTCATTGCCTAAATTACATGATGAAGATTTTTCATTAGGAATGCAACTTTATCCCCCCCCCCCCCCCGTTATAGTCCTTGCATTAACACTTAAGATTTTGTTTAGGATAAAATATTCAGCATTTTGGATTTCTGATTTCACTTTTTGAAATTTCAGAGTCTTAATATTTTCTGCCATCATTTTCTTCATGGTACTGGTTTTTTCATGTTTCATCCCTTCTCAGACTTAGGAATCCCTTCTCTCCTTCCTTCCTTTGCCTGGATTCTTTGCTCACCACCTCTTTGGTGGCTGGCAGAACAATTCCATCACAATGGCCTCTCTGCTGTATCCAGGCTGGCCATGCTCACTGATGTGAGTGCTTCCTTTTCCTTAGTCACTCTTCTAAATTTAGTTTGTCATGTACTCTTATCCTTTTCTTACGAGTTTTCTTTCATAGCATCTGTCATTAACCTTTTTTTTTTTTTTAAGATTTTATTTATTTATTTATTTGACAGACGGAGATCGCAACTAGGCAGAGAAGCTGGCAGAGAGAGAGGAGGAGGAAGCAGGGTCCCTGCTGAGCAGAGAGCCCGATGTGGGGCTCGATCCCAGGATGCTGGGATCATGACCTGAGCCGAAGGCAGAGGCTTTAACCCACTGAGCCACCCAGGCACCCCTGTCATTAACCTTTGATGACAATAAAGAACTGATAAAAATAGCAATAGTTTACTTCCCCCATTTAGCTTGCATGTCATGTTTGCGATTATGTGACACCAAAGTAACTGGCTGACAAAGTGAGATGACCAGTTGCTAGTTTTTACAACTTCTGATCACTTACTTGGATTGATACTTATTCCCGGTGAAAAGACTGCATATTTGGATTCATGTGGAATTAGCCTTTTCCTACAGTTTCCCAATTTTTTACTGTTACTACCCACTTGTTATTTCATCCAGCTGTTTCCTACTGCCTTTAGGGGAGTTTCTACCTTATGGTTCTGAATTTTAGGGATTACACAAAGACACGAGAACAAGGTTTCTCATCAAGGTTTTTTTTTTTTTTTTTTTTTTAAAGATTTGTTTTATTCCTTTTTTAGGGAGAGTAAGAGAGCAGGGGAAGGGTCAGAGGGAGAGGGAGAGAGAGAATCTCAAGCAGATTGCATGCTGAGCTTGGAGCCCTATGTGGGACTAGATCCTAGGATCTTGAGATCATGACCTGCCTTGAGGCAAAACCCAGAGTTGGCTGCTTCACTCACGGATCCACCCAGCCACCTCTCACGGTAGTTTTTCAAGTCTACTATTAAACAGCATTTCCTATTTTGCAAGCAGACGTAGGAGGAAGACCGTATGCCTGAGATTTAGATATAGGTTAATCCTTTCCTCTTTTTTGAAAACTTCACTTTGTGCAGAAAGGCTACATTAAAAATCTTTCCTCCATATATTTTGTATACAAAAGTTCTATAGAGATGACACATGAATTACGCCATTTCTCTTTATTAAGGACGCAGTAAATGAACGTTGATATTCGGCTGCCAACGGAGTTGGCGGAGTGGTTTTTTTTTTTTTTTTTTTTTTTACTGCGGAGTTATTTAGCAGGAACAAGAATCATCACCCCAAATCTGATTTCTGCAACATAAGGATACACTGATTTTCTTAATCCTGGAGACCTCATCTGGGCTGGCATCCTGCTTTTCTTACGTGTGGCCAATGCTGGCTTGTTAGTGAGCCTGCTACTTGATTATCTATTACTCAGCCTGAAACTGCCTGCTTCTTTCTACAGTAGGAAATAGGTTTTGAATGTTTTATCAATAACCAAATAACCAATATGCAGAGTATATGGAATACAAGGAAAGCAATAACCAAATACTCCATGGTTCTGTGGAATGCAGCTAGGAAACATGAAGGATATGACTGATAGTATACTAAAGAGAAATAATTAAAAAGGCACAAAGTAAAACCAGTTATTAAGTCTTCTTTAGACACCTTAGAGCAAAACAGACCAATTACAGTTTTTTGTTCGAATGAATCCATCTAGTAGAAACTCTTGTCAACATGAGGGAAATCTAGGTCATTGTTGCTCAAACTGTGGCCCACAGAACAGCAGCATCAGAGTCAGTGAGGTTTTCTTGAGAAAAAGACTCTCAGATTCCATTCTAGATCTATTAAATCAGAAGTTGCTGCTCAGGAGGACCTCCAGGTGATTCTCCTGCACATGATAGTTTCAGAAACACTGCTGTGGGTCATGGTTAGAATTAAGGCTTTTATCTGCTTCATTCAGTTGCATCAAGTTTTGAATGCTGGAGTCCTTCCCTTTCTTTCTCTTCTTCCTCCTTCTTTTTCCTTATTTTCTTAAAATATTAGGGAGAATATGGTTAAAGAAAGAAGTCTCAAAAATTGTTTGAGACAACAACAACAACAACAAAGGGAAAAACTTGAACTTTTCCCAATTCCAAATTGAGATTCCTTTGAAGGGAAAATAGAAAATAGCTTCAAGTGGTTTGACTGGCTGTTATATTACTTGGACATTATTCTGTATAAGACTTGGTTCACCAAATAAACAATGATACAAAACCCCCCTCTATATTAATATTCCTTAAGTTCTTATTGTGTTTTCTGTCCCTTCCAACTGTGAAATCACTTCTTTTTTTCAGTCTCTTGCTCCCAAACCTCACCTCGCTCGCCCTCTGTTCCAGCTGGTAACAGTTTATGGAGCATGTTGCAGTGTTAATACCTTGTTAATGTGGTTTCAGCTGTTGGGTCTTTGAGACATCAATGTCAGGATTGTTTTATTATAAACCCTTTACGGAGAGGGTAAATCTGGGATGTGCGGAGCTTGTACCTCGCCACACTGCAGGAAGCTGTAAAACTATGGACATCTCTTCCCATGATGCCGTTTTGTTGGCTGGGTAAGTGATTAGAACTATTCTGCTTCCAGTCAAATAATTAGGACAATTTTAAAATTTATTTAAAATTATTAGTGGGCTAAACATAGCATCATCGGGCTCACCTGATATTTTAAAATTTAGTGTAGTCAGGCATAGGGGTGAAAGATGGGATGAATATTACGACCTTTATTTTTAACAGGTAATACATAACATTACAGAATTTATAACAGAAAAATGGAATTTTTTTTTCTCCAGTTTTGACATACCAACACGTTTAGAATTGTCTAAGTTGATTAGGATGTTTAAGTTTGGCTGTCGATGTTTCAGAGTTTAAAAATAACATTTTTGGGGCACCCGGGTGGCTCAGTTGGTTAAGCGTCTGCCTTTGGCACAGGTCAGGAGCTCAGAGTCCTGGGATGGAGCCCCATGTTGGGCTCCCCGCTCAGTGGGGGAGTCTGCCCCTCCCCGCTTGTGCGCTCTCTCTCTCTCCCCTTCTCTCTCAAATAAATAAATAAAATCTTTAAAAAAAGCATTTAAAAAACATACCATAAAGAGTAATGCATAGAATTATGAAATCATATTATATACCTGAAACTAATATAAAACTGTATGTAGTTGTACTTGAATTAAAAAGATAAAATAACATATTATGTATTAAATTTTTTAATGTGGCATAATTTATTGAAAGCAATTCTTTTGCTTTTTTGTTGAAGAAACATACACTGTTCAGATCTTCAAGTCAGGAAAGAGGGATAAAAACATTTTGGTGGTTCAAATTTAATGTTATCCAGTTTCATCCCAAACGTAGCATTTTTAATCTTTTTTTTTTCCTCCACAAAGGAAAATGTAGTGTGAAACATGTTTTTCTTTTTTTTCCCCACACTCTTTTTGGTTAATTTAAACATGCAATTTGGTCAATTTTTACTCTTGCTTGCAAGGTTAACTATAGGTCAGCACTGTTTGTTTCTTTAATATTGACTTAGCTCTGACTGCTGTTGACATTTTTTAAGGTCTATTTCTTTTAATACTACATAATTTAAGGGGAAAAATCAAGACTAATTAGTTGTTAATGAGAAACACGTATAATGAGAAACAAATGTAACATTAATGTCATGTACAATGTATATCTGTGTGGTTTAAAAGGTAAGAACACAGCCATTATTCAAAATTAGGGAATAAAATCATTGTAATAATTACTAGCAGATGTGTTGTAACTTGTGCTGTGAGTCAAAATTTCTTTAGACGATGTGTTTCAGTGTTTGATAGTAAGCATTTGATAGGGTTTTTTGGAAGGGCTTATACATGTTTTTTAATCAAACTCTCTTTTAGTCCAGCTGCCTGGCATCTATAGAAGACTGGAAAAGATTTAAGCTAATGTTTTCTTTTCTGCACAACTTTGTTATTCCCTCATCAGCACAGAGATAAAGTTGACACTCTCTGATCTCGGGTTTGGCTGTGGCGGCCCATCATTCTGCCAGGCTGATGTATGCTCACGGTCTAAGGAGCAGCCTGTGTGTCCCAACTTCCAAGTTTACAATTGTGTGTCTACTACCAGACACAGTTTAATTCCACACAGGGGCTGGATGGCCCCGTGGATTCCTAGCATACCTGAGGCTGCAGAATTGGACCCCCTAGTTCTTAACCTCATGTGTGTGGATTCTGGAATGCTGAGCTGTGTCTTGGGTTCAAGCAATAGTCTTTTCACTTCAGGGAAGTCTAGATGGAGGCAATTTGAAGTGCCATCCTGTGAGAACTAGGTACAGAAAGTACTATGTGTCTTGGCTGGGGTGGTGAGAATGTGAGGAGGAGGGTGAGAGAGCCAGGAAGGAAAGACAGATGGTGAAACAACCTAAAAGTATCACCAGTTGTGAGGTTTTAACCCTTGAACTTTTGAATGGTGTCCCCCCAAGGAGGTGATAGTAATCACAATTTTCTAGTCCTGTTGATCCGTCCCTCTGTCCGTTCACCCAGCAGATACTTACCAAGTATCCTCTGGGTGTTGGAGCAGAAGGTAAAGAAATGAATAAAACAAAGAAGTCTCTACTCTCATGAGACTTATATTCTAGCGAAGGATAATATCTAGTGTTATTCAGGCATCAGGCTTGGGATATTCTAAACAGACTTCTCATTCTTTTAAATATGATACCTCATTTAATCCTTTAAACAATCCTCATAGAGTGTTCTCATTGAACAGATAATAAAACTCTTTAAAATATGCCATCACCAGTAGTAAAAATGAAAACCCATCCTTACAGAGATGTATCCTTGTTAGAGAAATATTTTTGTTTTAATCAAACATTCAAGTTACTGGAAGAATTATGTAGGTACCAGTTTAAGTGTAAGGAAACGTATATAAACATGTAAGGAGAGTGAAGAATCTCCTATATAATGTTAAAATTAACTCTGATAAAACAAATTTAAAGGAAGGGCAAGCACTGGGGTATGTGTGGAGAGTGTGTTTTACATTTATGTTGGAGCCAGTTACTGATGGGCTCTAGTAAAGGATACTTTTTTCCAAGTTACGGTACATGGACCACTTACATCAGAATGATCTGGGATTTTTGTTAAAATTGCCATTTGGGTGAAATTTCTCTAGACAACAGTGTATACAAATAGCTGGAGACAGGGGTCAGGAATCTGTATTTTTCACCAAATCCCTAGGTTATTCTTACTCACCTCCAAGTTTGAGAACCACTGATAAAGAGTGTCATTTTCACAGCCTAATATCTCAGATGGTCTCTATTTGACATTCTCAAAAGTTATGTTGTCAGCTGGTGAACATCTGTCTACAATTCTAATACAAACAATAATAGTGCCAAAAAATAATTGTGCATAGCATATAGTATCCATTACTGTTGAACAAGAGTGTGTGTTCTCTGCTATTTGAAACCTATAATATTGCTTTTCTTTTTATATGTGTTATGAACCAGTGACATAAATTTCTATTTTTGACTGACTTTATTTCAATTGGATGTTATTTCTCTTATCCTATCCAGTGCTTCTTTGTTTGTTTCCTGCTCTTTCAATATGTCCTCAATCTTCTCTCCAAATTTCTTTAAAGTTATTTTGGAAAATAATTATCTTTCTAAGGGTAAGGATGCCTAATTACTAATTTATTTATAATCAGGATCATGCCATTATTAAATATATATATATATACACACACACACATATATATATGTGTGTGTGTATATATATATAATCTTTCCTTTTTATTCAGGTAAGAGTGGCTGAGCCATGGTAGCAAACAATTTTAAAATCTCAGTGACTTACTGCGCATGAAACTTATTTCTCGCTTATGCTACTAGTCTAATGTGCGAGTGTGTGGGGGGGCTTTTCTCCTCACAGTCACAAAGGATCATAGGCTAAAGGAGGCTCTGCTTCTTGTAGCTGCACTGTCTGAAACATGGGACTTCTTTAACAAAGGTTGAGAATTGAAGGGTCCTGAATGGACTTGGAAATGCTTTGGTCCAGGAGGTGCCTATACCATTTCCTTCCAGAGACCATGGGCTAACCCTGGATCATGTGACTATGTAATAACAGGGGGGCAGGGAAGTGAGAGACAGCACTTGTATACTGTGGATAATAATATGCCTGCCTTATTTTTGTACCTTTAAATTTCTGGTTCATTTCCACATGCTTGGCATGAATGACGCAGATGTGGGTTACTCTTTCATTTATCCAGGAGGGAGGCAGAAGGAAGACCCCTTTGTTAAAATGCATTGTTATTTGTATCAGTCACACAATGAAAACAATTTTTCTTAAGCAGCTGTGGTTAGGCACTATGAAAAAAAGTACAAATGATGTGTAAGATGCAGAAGGAGAAAAATGGTCATACAAAAGAGAGACAGAATACTTGACCAAGTGAGACCCAAGTAATAGTTTTTAACCCTACAAAAACTTTTTAAAAGCATGATAATGCTAATAAAAAGGCATAATGGACAGGTACTACAAGGAACGGCATAAAAATTTTTAATAGATAGTTTATATAAGAATACACTTTTGTGTGAGCAGATGTTATAGCAGTGAATAAAACAAAGTCCCTGCTCTCCTGGAACTTAGCTTAAAAAGCATAATAATGGCTACTGTGTATTTAGGCTTACTGTTAGTACTCTTGTTACCACTTTACATACATTATTTAATCCTTATAATAGTCTTTCAAGGCTGCTATAATTGAAGAGGGAATGAACTTTGAGGAGATAAGCATCATATTTTTTAAGGCTTTTTAAAAATTCCAATGAGTAGAAATGTTAGGTTGGACCATATGAAATAATCATTTTTATAGGTCAGAGATGACCAGATATTGGCAATTTCACACAATTCAACCTAATAGTCAAAATTTCTGGAAATTACGCTCAGAAAAAAGTAGGCATTATTGTCCTCCATTACGAGGCTAACAACATTGACTGAGTATTTCAATGAGTCCACTATTTAACATTTCATGTATATTTTTCCATTTAATTCTAGATTAGTTTCCTACAGCTCCTGCAAACAAATTTTCACAAACTTGGTGGTTAAAAAGGCCTGATAAATTTATTACTTTGTAATCTGGAAATCAAAAGTCCAAATAGGTTTCACGGGCCTAAAATAGAGTTATGTGGGATATGTTCCTTCTGGAAGTTCCATGGGAAAATCCTTCGGCTTTTCCAGCTTCTTGGGCTGTCGGCCTTCCTTGACCCATGGTCTCTCCCTCCCACTTTGCAACCAGTGATGCCATCACTCTGACTTCTGATTCTGTGGTCACAGCTCTTTTCTTTGATTCTAAAGGATCCCTTATGATTACTTGGAGCCACCTGGATAATACAAAATAATTTCCCTAATTTGAGGTCCTTAACTCTTCTTATAGATATCTCTTTAGACCCACTTTCACAAAAATTTTAATGCCCTTCTGCTTAGCTGAGAGCACAAGTCAGGCTCATTAATTTCAGAAACAGTATCTAGCCTGTCTTTGTCACCCATGCAAAGGGACTGTTCTATATCTGATAGCTCTGTCTAGTCTTATGTGTCTCCATCATGCAATTCTATCCCTCACACACACAGACATGCCAATAACACTTCTATCCATAGTAATAATTTTTAATTCAAATGAGAACATCTGTTGATTAGGCTTTAATCTGAAAGCCCTGCCTTGAAAGGATCACCCTCAAACTCCTGCCAAAGACTGGGTGTAATGATGGGTACTTCAAAAAGACAGAACTATTTAAATTGTTATTTTCTCTGGTTCTCTAATCACTATAATTATTTAAAAATAGGACCACCTCAAACACACATAATAATAAAGTCCTTAACTTTTATCATGTAAAGCAATGGCATTATAAAGAACATTCTTGCAACTTTTGTAGGAGCAGTTTCTTGAGCACATTTTTGGTTTTTTTCCCTCTCTAGCTGCCCCTCATGGCCACTTCAGCTCCTTGCTCACTAGCATTGCCACCACCGAGCTCTGACTGACCAAGTCTGTACTTAACGTAATTGAGTGTTTTTTGTTTTTGTCTAACATATAATGTGTTATTTTCCCCAGGGGTACAGGTCTATGAATCATCAGGCTTATACACTTCACATCACTACCATGGCACATACCCTCCCCAATATCCATAACCAAACCACCCTCTCCATAACCCCCTCCCCCCAGCAACCCTCAGTTTGTTTTGTGGGATTAAGAGTCTCTTATGGTTTGTCTCTCTCCCGATCCCATCTTCTTTCATTTTTTCCTTCTCTCCCCCCCAAACCCCCCACTCTGCTTCTCAGATTCCTCATATCAGGGAGATCATATGCTAATTGTCTTTCTCTGATTGACTTATTTTTCTCATCATAATACCCTCTAGTTCCATCCATGTTGTTGCAAATGGCAAGATTTCTTTTCTTTGGATGGCTGCATAGTATTCCATTGTATATATATACACCACTTCTTCTTGATCCATTCATCTGTTGATGGACATCTAAGTTCTTTCCATAGTTTGGCTATTGTGGACATTGCTCCTATAAACACTCGGGTGCATGTGCCCCTTCGGATCACTACTTTTGTATTTTAAGGGTAAATACCCAGTAGTGCAATTGCTGAGTCATAGGGTAGCTCTATTTTCAACTTTTTGAGGAACCTCCATACTGTTTTCCAGAGTGGCTGCACCAGCTTGCATTTCCACCAATAGTGTAGGAGGGTTCCCCCTTCTCCATCAGCATCTGTGGTTTCCTGATTTGTTAATTTTAGCCATTCTGACTGGTGTGAGGTGGTGTCTTATTATGGTTTTGATTTGTATTTCCCTGATGCCAAGTGATGTGGAGCACTTTTTCATGTGTCTATTGGCCATCCGGATGTCTTCTTTGGAGAAATGTCTGTTCATGTCCTCTGCCCATTTCTTGATTGGATTATATGATCTTTGGGTGCTGAGTTTGATAAGTTCTCTATAGATTTTGGGTACTAGCCCTTTATCTGATATGTCATTTGCAAATATCTTCTCCCATTCAGTCTCAGTTGTCTTTTGGTTTTGTTGACTGTTTCCTTTGCTGTGCAAAAGCTTTCAATGTTGATGAAGTCCCAATAGTTCATTTTTGCCCTTACTTCCCTTGCCTTTGGCGATGTTTTTAGGAAGAAGTTGCTGTGGCTGAGGTCAAAGAGGTTGCTGCCCATGTTCTCCTCAAGGATTTGGATGGATTCCTGTCTCACATTGAGGTCTTTCATCCATTTGGAGTCTATTTTTGTGTGTGATGTAAGGCAATGGTCCAGTTTCATTCTTCTGCATGTGACTGTCCAATTTTCCCAACACCATTTGTTGAAGAGGCTGTCTTTTTTCCATTGGACATTCTTTCCTGCTTTGTCAAAGATTAGTTGACCATAGAATTGAGGGTCTATTTCTGGGCTCTCTATTCTGTTCCACTGATCTATGTGTCTGTTTTTGTGCCGTTACTGTACTGTCTTGATGATGACAGCTTTGTAACAGAGCTTGAAGTCTGGAATTGTGATACCCCCGACTTTGGCTTTCTTTTTCAACATTCCTCTGGCTATTCAAGGTCTTTTCTGGTTCCATATTAATTTTTGGATTAATTGTTCCATTTCTTTGAACAAAAATTGATGGTATTTTGATAGGGATTGCATTAAATATGTATACTGCTTTAGGTAGCATAGACATTTTCACAATATTTGTTCTTCTAATCCATGAGCGTGGAACATTTTTTTGTTTCTTTGTGTCTTCCTCATTTTCTTTTATGAATACTTTATAGTTTTCTGAATACAAATTCTTTGCCTCTGTGGTTAGGTTTATTCCTAGGTATCTTATGATTTTGGGTGCAATTGTAAATAGGATCAACTCCTTAATTTCTATTTCTTCGGTCTTAATGTTGGTGTATAGAAATGCAACTGATTTCTGTGAATTGATTTTACATCTTGACACTTTACATTTTATATCCTGACGCTGTGGAATTCCTGTACAAGTTCCAGCAGATTGGGAGTGGAGTCTTTTGGGTTTTCCATATAAAATATCATATCATCTGGAAAGAATGATAGTTTGACTTCTTTGCTGATTTGGATGCCTTTAATTTCTTTTTGTTGTCTGATTGCTGAGGCTAATACTATGTTGAATAGCAGTGGTGATAGTGGACATCGCTGCCATGTTCCTGACCTTAGGGGAAAAGCTCTCAGTTTTTCTCCATTGAGAATGATATTCGCTGTGGGTTTTTCATAGATGGCTTTGATGATATTGAGGTATGTACCCACTATCCCTACACTTTGAAGAGTTTTGATCAAGAAAGGATGCTGTACTTTGTCAAATGCTTTTTCAGCATCTATTGAGAGTATCATATGGTTCTTGTTCTTTCTTTTATTAATGTATTGTATCACTTCGATTGATTTGTGGATGTTGAACCAACCTTGCAGCCCTGGAATAAATCCCACTTGGTCGTGGTGAATAATCCTTTTAACGTACTGTTAGATCTTATTGGCCAGTATTTTGGTGAGAATTTTCACATCTGTATTCATCAAGGATATTGGTCTGTAATTCTCCTTTTTGATGGGGTCTTTGTCTGGCTTTGGGATCAATGTAATGCTGGCCTCATAAAATGAGTTTGGAAGTTTCCCTTCCATTTCTATTTTTTGGAACAGTTTCAGGAGAATAGGTATTAATTCTTCTTTAAATGTTTGGTAGAATTCCCCTGGGAGGCCGTCTGGTCCTGGTCTCTTGTTTTTTGGGAGATTTTTGATGACTACTCCAATCTTCTTACTGATATGGGTCTGTTCAGGTTTTCTATTTCTTCCTGGTTCAGTTTTGGTAGTTTATATGTCTCTAGGAATGCATCCATTTCTTCCAGATTGTCAAATTTGCTGGTGTATGGTTGCTCATAATATGTTCTTATAATTGTTTATATTTCTTTGGTGTTGGTTGTGAGCTCTCCTCTTTCATTCATGATTTTATTTATTTGGGTCCTGTCTCTCTTCTTTTTGGTATGTCTGGCCAGGGATTTATCAATCTTATTAATTCTCTCAAAGAACCGGCTCCTAGTTTTGTTGATTTGTTCAACTGTTTTTTGGTTTCTATTTCATTGATTTCTGCTCTGATCTTTATGATTTCTCTTCTCCTGCTGGGTTTAGGCTTTTCTTTGTTGCTCTTTCTTCAGCTCCTTTAGGTGTAGAGTTAGGTTGTGTACTTGAGACCTTTCCTGTTTCTTGAGAAAGGCTTTTATCTCTATATACTTTCCTCTCAGGACTGCCTTTGCTGTGTCCCCAGATTTTGAAAGGTTGTGTTTTCATTATCATTTGTTTCCGTGAATTTTTTTCAGTTCTTCTTTAATTTCCTGGTTGACCCATTCATTCTTTAGTAGGATACTCTTTAGCCTCCATGTTTTTGAGTTCTTTCCCACTTTCCTCTTGTGATTGAGTTCTAGCTTCAGAGCGTTGTGGTCTGAAAATATGCAGGGAATGATCCCAATCTTTTGGTACTGGTTGAGACCTGATTTGTGACCCAGGATGTGATCTATTCTGGAGAATGTTCCATGTGCACTAGAGAAGAATGTGTATTCTGTTCTTTGGGATGGAATGTTCTGAATATATCTGTGATGTCCATCTGGTTCAGTATGTCATTTAAGGTCTTTATTTCCTTGTTGATCTTTTGCTTGGATGATCTGTCCGTTTCAGTGAGGGGGGGTGTGTGTGGAAGTCCCCTACTATTATTGTATTATTATTGATGTGTTTCTTTGATTTTGTTATTAATTGGTTTATATAATTGGCTGCTCCCATGTTAGGGGCATAGATATTTAAAATTGTTAGATCTTCTTGTTGGACAAATGCTTTGAGTATGATATAGTGTCCTTCCTCATCTCTTATTATAGTCTTTGGCTTAAAATCTAATTTATCTGATAGAAGGATTGCCACCCAGCTTTCTTCTGATGTCCATTAGCATGGTACATTGTTTTGCAATGCCTCACTTTAAATCTGGAGGTGTCTTTGGGTCTAAAATGAGTTTCTTGTAGACAGCATATTGATAGCTTAAAAAAAAATCCATTCTGATACCCTGTATCTTTTGATTGGGGCATTTAGCCCGTTTGCATTCAGGGTAACTATTGAAAGATATGAATTTAGTGCCATTGTATTGCCTGTAAGGTGACTGTCACTCTATATTGTCTCTGTTCATTTCTGGTCTACTACTTTTAGGCTTTCTCTTTGCTTAGAGGACCTCTTTGAATATTTCCTGTAGGGGTGGTTTGGTGTTTAAAAATTCTTTTAGTGTTTGTTTGTCCTGGAAGCTTTTTATCTCTCCTTCTATTTTCAATGATAGCCTAGCTGGATATAGTATTCTTGGCTGCATGGTTTTCTCATTTAGTGCTCTGAATATATCATGCCAGTTCTTTCTGGCCTGCCAGGTCTCTGTGGATAAGTCTGCTGTCAGCCTAATATTTCTACCATTGTATGTTACAGACTTCTTGTCCCAAGCTGCTTTCAGGATTTTCTCTTTGTCACTGAGACTTGTAAGTTTTAATATTAGATGATGGGGTGTGGACCTATTTTTATTGATTTTTTTTAGGAGGATTCTCTGTGCCTCCTAGGTTTTGATGCTTGTTCCCTTTGCCATATTAGGGAAATTCTCTACTATAATTTGCTACAATATACCTTCTGCCCCCTTTCTCTCTGTCTTCTTCTTCTGGAAACCCAAATTATTCTAATATTGTTTCATCTTATGGAATCACTTATCTCTCGGATTCTCCCCTCATGGTCCAGTAGTTGTTTGTCTCTCTTTTGCTCAGCTTCTTTATTCTCTGTCATTTGGTCTTCTGTATCACTTATCTCTCTTCTGCCTTATCCTAGCATTAAGAGCCTCCATTTTTTATTCAACCTCATTAATAGCTTTTTTGATTTCAGCTTGGTTAGGTTTTAGTTCTTCTATTTCTCCAGAAAGGCTTTTATTTTTCCAGAAGGGTTTCTCTAATATCTTCCATGCTTTTTTGAGCCCAGCTAGCACCCTGAGAATTGTCATTCTGAACTCTGGATCTGACATATTACCAATGTCTGTATTGATTAGGTCCCTAGGCTTTGGTACTGCCTCTTGTTCTTTTTTTGTGGTAAGTTTTTCTGCCTTGTCATTTTATCCAGATAAGAATATATGAACGACAGAATAAAATACTAAAAGGGTGGCAAAGACCCCAGAAAAATGTACACTAACCAAATCAGAAGAGATCCCAAATTGAGAGGAGAAGTAAGGGGGTCAAAAGAAATTTAAAAAATTTAAAATAAATTAAAATATATATATATATATATATATATTAGACTGGCAAATAGAACAGAGCCACTCACTAATTGATTTTGGGTGTATTTTGGTCCCTTAGAAGAAACTACCTCCCAAAATTTTAAAGAAAGAAAAACTTATATATATACAAAAACAAGAGTAAACATGATGAAGGGGTGGAATATGACTATAAAGATGAAAATTAAGAAAAAATTCTAAAAAAGGAATTGATAAGAAAAGTTGGTTAGAAAAAGAAAGAAAAAGAAAGTGGAGAAAATTTGCTCAGGTTGGAGACTTCAACAAAGTCCTGTGCTAGATTTAGGGTATATTTTGATCTATTAGAAGAAATTGTATCCCAAAAGTTTTTAGAAGAAAAAACCCTATATATATCTATACAAAAAATAAAGTTAGAGACAATGAAGGATAAAATATGACTATAATAATGAAGGTTTAAAAAGTTTTTTTTTTTTAAAGAAAGGTATTGTTCAGATAAACTAGTTAAAAGACATTAAAAGAGGAAAGAGGAAAAGTTAAAAAAATTAGAATAAGAAAACTAAATCTTCTTAAATTTATTTTAACTTTGCAAGACTAAAGAATCATGGGGAGAAAGCCATGAATTTGATGCTTTACTTTCCTCTCCTCCAGAATTCTGCTGTTCTCCTTGATCAGTGATCTTGGTCTTGGCTGGATGTTCTTGCTGATCTTCTGCAGGAGGGACCTGTTGTAGTGATTCTCAAATGTCTTTGCCCGAGGCAGAATTGTGCCTCCCTTGCCAGGGTCTGGGCTAAGTAAACTGCTCAGGTTCACTCTCTGGAGCTTTTGTTTCCTGAACGCTTTCTGTAGAGCTCTGGAGGATGGGAATGAAAATGGCGGCCTCCCAGTCTGTGGCCCAGAGGAGCCGAGAGCTCGCGGGGCGCCACTCCTCAGTGTGCCCTCGGAGAAAAGCAGTCAGTCACTCCCATCTCCCTAGTCTGGCCACACTCTGTGCTCACCTGGCCTGTGACCAAGTATTCCTGTCTCTGGCACACACCCCTGCTTAGCCTCTGGAACGATGTCCCTCAGTGGAGCAGACTTCTAAAAGTTCAGATTTTGTGTTCCGTTGCTCCACCACTTGCTGAGAGCTGGCCCCTCCCCCCACGGTCTATCTTCCTGTCACTTTGGATTCACTTCTCCACACGTCCTACCTTTCAGAAAGTGGTCAATTTTCTGTTTCTAGAATTGCTGCTCTTCTTCTCTTTGATCTCCTTTTGGGTCTGTAGGTGTTCAGAATGGTTTGATAAGTATCTAGCTGAACTCCCTCAACCTGATGTCATCTCAGTCTGCTACTCTTCCATCATCTTCCAGGAACTTATCTAGAAATAATAATTTGAAGGGCTTTATGCACTCTTGTATTTATTGCAGCATTACCTACAATAGTTACATTGTGGAAGTGGCCTAAATGTCTTTGGATAGATGAATGAATAAAGATGAGGTTGTGTATATATACAATGGAATATTATCCAGCCAGAAAAAGAATGAAATCTTATTATTTTCAATGATGTGAGTAGAGCTACAGAGTCTAATGCTAAGTAAAATAAGTCAGTCAGATAAAGACCTAATATATGTGGAATTTAAGAAACAAAGAAGCAAAGGGAAAAAGTAAGAGAGATGAATGAAGAAACCAATTCTTAACTAAAAGAACAAATAGGTGGTTACTAAAAGGAAGGTGGGTAGGGGAATGGGTGAAATAGGTGATGGGATTAATTATCATGATGAGCACAGAATAATGGATAGAAGTGTTGAATCACTAAATTGTACACCTGAAACTAATATAACACTAAATATTAACTGTACTGGAATCAAAATAAAAAACTTAATAAAATAAAAAAAATGGGTCAGTGGGTCAAAGTAAATTGAAGCTGGTGGGAGGGTGGAATGAGTGAAGCCTTAGATATGTTGAATGTTTCTTTTCTTATTTTTCTAGACTTACTGGATATGATTCCCTTGTGTGTGTTTGCACATATTCTGAGGTCCTCTTACCCAGGAACCCTGCATATGTGGAAGCACAGAGGTTGCATGATGCAGAGAGCTTACTGTTCTCTAACTGTAGGGTTCACACTGGTGTCTGGTCCGATAGCCAGGATTTCTCTCCAATTTCAGCTTTCTCAAGAGAACTCAAAACAGTATTAGCTCCAAAAGCTTAACATTGATCCAAAAATTCTTTCCAACAATTGAAACCCTGTGCTTTTTCTTAGACGGAGTGTTCAGGAGAAAATAGAAAATCGTTTGGTAAAAAAGGGAGTGCAGGAACACTTTATTTTCATAGTTAATTCAGTTTCTCCTAAAGATAGGAAAAATGTAATGTAAGAGAATTTAGAGGAGACAAACATCTTCTGGTTTTAACATAGGTTTATTTTTCTGTTTGTTCAGTTGGCTTTTAACTACTGAAGTTTTTCTTTTTAAAGTTAAAATGATTAAAAATGGCAATGAGAAAATAGAGCTTAAACACTGGCATTTATTTAATAAAGTTTGTGGCTAGAAATTACATCTGGGGCATGATTATTATCTTTTATCATCCTGATAGAAATACATTGTAGTAGAGCATGCAGTATTTATGAATTCAGTCATTTTGGGTATTTAGTATTGAATAATTGTTTAAGTTTACATAAGGTCAAATCTTTGCTATAATTAAGATAATTTTATATAATACTTTTTTCCTTTTAGTTTTTAAGAAAAAAATTTCTATAACAGTATCTTACTGTTAGATACAACAATCTAAAGATGTATAAAGGAAAAGTGAATGATTCCCTTATGTCTTTCTATTTTCACTTTCCCTTATAGCACAGGGCAAGACATTCTGTACCTTTCTTCACGTTCATAAAAGAATATAAAACATATATACAGAAACAGGTTTTTGAGATTTTTATTTATTTATTTGACAGAGATCACAAGTAGGCAGAGAGGCGGGGTGGGGGGATGGGGGGAGGCAGGGTCCCTGCTGAGCAGATAGCTTGATGCAGGGCTCGATCCCAGGACCCTTGGGATCATGACCTGAGCCAAAGGCAGACACTTAACAACTGAGCCACCCAGGTGCCCCCAGAAACAGGTTTTTGAATAAGAAGATATTACTGTACATGATGTTTTAGAATTTCCTTTTTTAAAATAGACCTTCAGATTAATAGAGAACATTCTTTTCACTGGCTGGTGTATATTGCATAGGGTGTTTAGTATGTTAGTTATATTGCATAGTATGTTTATGCATATATATTGCATAGTATGTTTAATAATCTTCCTGTAAATGAAACTGAAAGTGATTTCAATTTTTTTATTACAAAAAAAGTCCACGTACGTATATCCCATAAATCCCTGAGTTCTGATGGTTTTATTACTGTCCAATATATTTCCCAAAGTGAGATTTCTGATTTTAGGAATATTTGGCATCTTACATTTGTTTTAATTTTAATTTCCCTAAATATTGGTGAGAGCATACACTATTTGTTTGTTCACAGTTTGGATATGCTTCCTAAGTTCTCCCAGTTTGATGTTGGCTCTTTATCTTTTACCAGGCTGTAGGAGCACTTTCCACTCTTCTAGGTTATTAATGAATGAGTTGGCCAATTCTCAGTCCTCTGATTTACTAGAAAGAATATTCTCTGCTCTAAGATTTTTTTAAAAGATATATTTATTTATTTTGGGGCCAGAGAGAGAGAGAAAGAGAGAATGAGCAAGAGGGGCAGAGGGAGAGAAAATCTCAACAGACTCTGTACAGACTGTGGAACCCAGTGCAGGACTCCATCCCACAACCCTGAGATCATGACCTGAGCTGGAACAAAGTATTGGTTGCTCAACTGATGTCCCCTCTGCTCTGATTTTTTAAAGGTGTAAGAACAGTCTTCCTGTTACAGAGGCTGCAAGGTATTTAGATTTTTCTTGTGGCTAGATATCTTCCAAGATAATTGGGGTAAGTGGGATTGTGCTGGTGGCCAAAGGATTCCATGTAGCAAGTGCCCAGGAGAAACTTTCTCTTATTGTTCAAAAACCAGTTGGCTCTATTGACTTTTGCTAGCTGTAACCCTTTGGAGAGCCAAAAAATTTGTGGTGTCTTGGGCCTTGAAGAGAAACCGTTCTTTATCTTTGTGATTTTTTTCCCCTTTGGCTTTCATTTGCCTCTAGGAGAAAGAAGCCCTGGTCAGAGTCTCCTTGGAGACCGGTAGAACTTGGGACTTCAGAGACCTCTGTTAGTCTCTGCCAGCATGCTTGCAGGGGTTACTGAGTTACCTGATAGGTCTGTAGAAAGCAGATGTGTCAGGGCTATTTGTCAAGATTGCCAGATTCCCTGTGCTCAGATTTTAAATTACAGGTTTGCTTCACTTGTAAGCAGAAGTTTTTGAACTTGTACTTTTGCAACTGTTTTCCCATTGAAATGCTTTGCAATTTGGGGTTGTCTAACCCATAGGATTGTATAGTCAGCATAGCATAATGATTAAGAACCAGAAATTTTGGAAAGAGATGCATTTAAGGTCCTAGGTATTTTACTTGTTAACAGGGTCTCCATTTCTTGATTTACAGAATAAATATATATTTTTAAAGATTTATTTATTTGAGAGAGAGAGAGCAAGAGAGAGCACAAATAGGGTGAAGGGCAGAGGGAGAAGCAGACTCTCCACTGAGCAGGGAGTCCAATGTGGGACTTGATCCCAGGATTCTAGGATCATGAGCCAAAGGAAGATGCTTAACCAATTGAGCCATGCAGGTGCCCTACAGAATAAGCATAATTATACATACATTATAGATTGAAAAAAAAAGTACTTAACAAAGTGTCTGACACAATGTAAATACCTAATAAATAAGACTTTAAGGAATAGTAAAGATTAACCCAATCATGAGTGTTCACATCCTTCAGTTAGTTATGGCAAGCCTCACTGCTGTGAATTCCCTTTACTGAACAGTTTTCACCATTGCTGTTCCAACAAACATCTTTTCATGTCATTCCTTTTTATGTATCCAAAGTCTGCCAAGCTGTTTGGTCCATATCTACCTTAGTACCAGGTTTCTTTGACAGTTTTAGAATTTTCGCTGAAAATGCATTAAAAATAAAATGCACATTGCTGTGGGTCCTGTGGAATTTGTTTTACTTGTTTTCTGATTTCTTTTTTTAGAAAATCTTATTCATTTTTGAAATAATTTATTTTTAATGGATTAAAATTGGTTTAATATAAGTAATGAACTTGGCAGACAACTCACAGAATAGAAAACAAGTGTCTCCCCTCCCCTCCCTTACTCAGTAAAGGTTTCAGGTAAAACTTGAGGTTAAAGTAAAGTCTTTGTTTTTTTTTTTCAAATATTTTATTTATTTATTTGACAGACAGAGATCACAAGTAGGCAGAGAGGCAGGCAGAGAGAGAGGAGGAGGCAGGCTCCCTGCGGAGCAGAGAGCCCAATGCGGGACTCAGTCCCAGGAACCTGAAATCATGACCTGAGCCGAAGGCAGAGGCTTAACCACTGAGCCACCCAGGCGCCCTAAAGTAAAGTCTTAAGCAGGTTTGGGCTCTGCAAATAACTGCTGCGGCAGCAGATCAAGGAATGATGTTTATGTTCTTCTTACGGAAAGATCATTGCCAATTGATCTTTTTGGCAAAACCTACACACATGCGTAGCTGTAGAATAATGGAAGTAGTATCAGTATATTTTTGAGAAGTGACCAAAAATACTATGTAATGCAATAAGCCATTGGAACACATTCTATCTGGAATACATGGAAACGTTCAACTTTATGTGTTGGTAAAAATTCATGTGGGATTTTTTTGTCTTGGAAGTTTTCTTTTTAACTGTTTTCCATGATGAAATGTGCCTTTAGTGACCATCCGTGATTCAGGTAAAAAGGTGGTTGCTGTTGGAGAAAGACTAGGGACTTTGTCATTCAGTTGGTACACTTTATTTATTTATTTATTTTTAAAAAGATTTTTAATTTATTTACTTGACAGACAGAGATCACAAGTAGGCAGAGAGGCAGGCAGAAAGAGAGGGAGAAGCAGGCTCCCCACCGAGCAGAGAACCCAATGTGGGGCTCGATCCCCCCGAAGGCAGAGGTTTTAACCCACTGAGCCACCCAGGTGCCC
The DNA here is from genome assembly GCF_963455335.1 of Martes martes. Lineage (NCBI taxonomy): Eukaryota > Metazoa > Chordata > Mammalia > Carnivora > Mustelidae > Martes > Martes martes. Next base: position 51,837,871 of record NC_137892.1, on the reverse strand, counting down.
CCAGTTGGTACACTTTAAACACTGGTTCCTGTGCTTGGTTCTGAGGTTGCAGGGATGGGAGATAGTTGGTCATGGTCCTCATGGAGTCACAGCTTAGCAGAGGGAACAGATATGAAAAGGTGGTGACCGGAACATGGTTGCCTTCATATTCAGATTTTGTACAGTAGAATTCATCCCAATCCTTTCTGATAGATGGTACCTGGGAGTTTTAGATGTGATAATTGTAACTGGACAAGGGATGGGGCAAGGGCATGGAGGGAGCTGATGTTTATTGAGCCTTACTGTCATGTACTCAAAATGTATTATTTAGTTTTGAGAATAGCTGTAAGAGAGAGAAATAATTATTCCCATGTAAGAGAGAGAAATAATTATTCTCATTACACATGAAAAAGCCTTACAGAGAAGTCAAGTTATTTCTTTATGCTGTCCCAGTAACCATGTAGCACTGAGCTCAGACCTGGGTGGCCCCAACGTGCTACTTTTAGATAGCTTGGGCCTTCTGCTAGAATTTCCACATTAATCAATAGCCTTCTTTCACCTTAGGCCAATACACCTCATGAATATTTTCTATGAAAATACTATAGAGTGTCATCACACAAGTCAGTGTTCCATCTTTTCACTTGAGACTCTCTCAAAGCAAACAGAAAATAAGACATAACTGTGTCTTAAGTGACCAGAAAAAATTTAATCTCCTCACAATCATTTGAAATAGTTTTGCTTGAAAAAAGTCTATAGATTCAGGAAAACTAAACTTGTAAAAACAAACACAATTCAGGAAGTATAGTTTTTTGGTATTAGAGAAAGTGGTCAGTTCCGCAGATACTCTTAGTTCTGTGTGCTTAATACAATGCAGAGCATTTAAATTAGATTTTACAAAGTGTGGCTTTTAAGAAAATATTAAATGGAAAAATATTTCAAAGTCATGCTGGCATATGAGGCTGAACTATTACTATATATATATATATATGCAAGCTTTTGATTCACATAATATAATCTATGAATGTGGAGATGATTCACAAAGTAGAAAAGAGTGACACAAATACAGGAAAGGAGAAGAAAACTGCTTTCAGGTGCAGAGAATTGAATGCATAATTCAAGAGTTAAAAAGAATAAATTTATGGCTAGCTGATCAGTTAACATTATTTGTGGCTTCCTGTGGTTAAATGATATAGCTAATTTCATTCTCTTTCATGAGCCACAAACAACATTCATTTGCCAATATAAGACTTAAGCTGACACACTGAGTAAGTGGGTCTAAAAACCAACTAATAGAAGTGGAAGTTTGTGAATATTGGTCTATCAGTGTCAATTTCAGGTTTCACACAAAACACCCAGCCTGCTTCCCAGAAATCTCTCTTCCATTGGTATTCACTTGGTATCGGACATTAGTTATTTACTTATAAAATATGTGCTCATTACAAAGGTCTGTGAGTGCAGTTGCATTAATTATTCATCCTAAGATTCTGAGACATGTTGGAGGTTCTGAAAGGTAATTTAAACTGCTGATGGGAAATGTTTCACATGAGAACCCATCAGCAGGGTTTCAGGAAGTAGGTCGTGGATTTGGAAGGAAGCAACCAATCGCAAACTTTTATAGTTTTCCTTAAATTTCTCCACCATTTAAAAAGGTAAAAGAGATAATTAAGAAATACCCTTTTTTTCCTAAAGAAATGAATATGTTAAAAATAGGTAAAAAGTATATAAATTTATTTACCTCCTTTTATACCCACCTACTTCTTTGAGTAAGTATAGATTAAGAGTTATAACATGATAAGATTATAGAAATCAGATTTGTTTTCATTATATTTGTTGTTATAATGAAATAGGTTTATACCGCACTTCAAGGATAGCCTATATCAGTATAGAAATATAGGTATAAAGGCAAAAATTAGAAGATTGTTAATTCATTTTTTCCTTTTTTAAATTTAAATTCAATTTGCCAATGTAGAATACATCATCAGTTTCAGATGTAGTGTTCAATGATTCATCATTTGTGTATAATACCCAGTATTCATCGCATCATAGGCCCTGCTCCATGCCCATTATTAATTCATTTTAAAGAATGTTTCATTTTCAAATATTAAATATATTTTCCGTGGTATTTGTTTTAATACCAAACTCTCAATGCCTTGAAATAATTTCTTTTACTTTTTTTGAAATTTTAGTTTTAGTGACTCTAAAACCTTCTTAAAATACTAGTTACTGGTTTCATATGGACACACACAACACATTCACACGTGTTACACAAAATCTAGGTCTCATTGTTAAAAACTATATATTTCTGTAGTCAGGAAGATGTAGAGACTTCCTTTTATTATTCTCTTCACCTCCATTTTCCTTCTGAGGGGCAGCACTGTCAACAATTTTGTGAGCATTGTTTTTATCCTTTCTTTACATTTGCACATAAACATACACATGCATATATTTCTTTTTTGCAAAAATGGGACAAAATACTTTTAAAAAATTAAATTTATTAGAAATATGGGATGAATAATCTCTCACATGAAGAGATGTTTATTTTCATAACCATTATTAACTCAATATGTTTTCTTTTGGGTTAATTACCTAGTGTGAATTTGTAGCAGTCCTTCATTAATGGTAAATTTTGTAATCTTATGTTCCATGGTATCAAATATCAAATGCTTGGAAGATATTATTGGTTCAAATTTTTCCCTTTGTAATCAACAATGAAGATATATTTGCACTTTCTGATTAGGTAATCTGTGAAGGCATAGTATGAAAGTAGAGGCAGGTACATAAATATACAGTATTTGGTTTTGCAGTGAGAAGAAAGAAGGATACATAATAAGAAATCTCTAACTTCCTTGGGAGATTTAGTGAACTAAAAATGAACCCTGGGATTTCAGGAGAGTTGGAGCCCTTTTGGTAAAAAGATACAAGGTACTATTTTAACACATAAGAAGGAACTTTTGGGACAGGAGTAGGTTTTAGCAAATTTAATAAACATTTTCCCCTTGAGTTTATTGAAAACATTTTATCTTATGGTAAACTATTTTTAAAATTTCGACAGTAATTTATATACATGGATGAAATAATTCAAATAGTCCAGAATGATATCATCCACTGACCTGCCCCTGCAGCCATGATCAATCTTACTCTAAGAGGTACTTTTTAAAGTGTGTGTGTGTGTGTGTGTGTGTGTGTGTGTGTGTGTGTTTACCTCCCTCAACCACAATGCCAGAAGCGAATTCTTTTTATTTTATGGAAGTTGAATTTGATTAAATCAAGAGAGATTCTCTATTCTCTAACAATAGGGCCTTATGACGTCAAGGTATTTAACCCTTAGCCTTATGCTGGGATTTTTCATCAGAATGTGTCTGGGGTTCTGACAGTCACAGCTGAAGATGTGCCTATGGTAAGGGATGCAGATGACAAAGGGCTACCCAGATCTTTCTGCTCTGAGGGCACATCTGTGACTAAGAAGTAAGTGGATAAAATGTTCATTCAACAAGTATTTATTGAACATCTGTTACATGAAGCCTTAGAAAGGCAAGTTCTAGGTTTAGGGCATACAAATATGAACCAAACAAAGTACCTGTGCTCATACAGCTTATAGTTTAATAGGGAATATTGTCATTAAACAAGAAATATATAATAAAGAGTGAAATAGTGATAAATTCCATAAAAATATAATATACAGCAGAATATATTTTGGATAGAGTATCAGGGAAGGCCTTTATCAGAAAAATAAATCTGAAAAGAAACCAAAATGAAATTAGTAACTGAGCCCTCAGGAGGAAAAGCACTCCAGCCAGAGAAAATGTGAAGTCAAAGTTTTTTCAGCAGAAAGATAGTGCTTTTGAGGGAATTTCACAAAGTCCAGAATCCTGAAGTGGAGTGAGTACAGGGGAAAACAGTAGGATTTCAAGTGAGAGACCAGAAATGTGATCAGGGGATAAACTAAATGGGGTTTAGATGCCAGGGAGAGAACTTTTGATTTGTTTGGTGTGACAGGAAGCCATTGGAAGGTTTTCAGCTAGAGATTTCCATCATCTCTTATGTTTAAGAGAATTGGTCTGGCTGCTGTGTCTATTTTTGTACTGGGGTTACAAATCTAGGTATAGAAAGCACCTCACAGAGTATAAATGCAAACTTTGGAGAAGTAGACAATCTCAGGTTCATACTAGAGCTATTCTATGTGAAACTCTCCTTTTTAAGATTTTCCAGGTGCCTAATGGCTTTGTCACCTACTAAAACTGGTTTTACCTAGTAGGTTTCACCTACTAAAACTGGTTGAGAAGGAGAAGAGGTAGAAGCTAAAAGCAGGGCGGGAGAGCTGCAAAGTCCATCCTAGAAGGCAAACACTCCAATCATGTGCAGGGCCTATGGTGAGAGTTTGAACTGAGGACCATGTGTAGTATTTCTAAATATTTAAAAATTTTTACTTAAGCTAATAATGCATTCCATTCTCACACTTTAATGATTACCCCTCCAAAATTACCTGCAAGGCAAAATTTAAATTTAAGATTCCTTGACTTCTTGGATTTGCTATATTCAGCTATATTAGTAAGATTACTTCATCATCAAAAGACATTATGGAGTCAAAAGATAAGCTACAAATTGTGAAAAGGTATTTGAAACCTATGTAGCTGACAAAAGGAGTTTTCAGAATGTAGAAGAATAAAAGAGAAATCATGAAAATATGAAATATTTAGCAATCTCATTAAAATCAAGGAAATGCAAAGTGAAACTAGAATGAGGTATGACTTTATAATCACTAGACAGGCAAATTAATATTGGAGAATACAAGTTTTGAAGAGGATGTGGAGCACTAAGTACTCTCATATACTGCTAAAGTGGGTATAAATGGGTGCAATCAGTTTGGAAAAGAGCATTATTAATAGAGAAGAGTATGTGCATATCCTTTGACTCAGCAGTTCCACCTGTAGGTATATATCAGGAGATCTTACAAATCAGCATCAGAATAAATGTGCAAGAATATTCAAAGCCCTATTGTTTATAATAGCAAAACAGGCAGCAGCAACAACGACAACAAAATAACTGGACATTACCCAAGTCTTTATCAATAGGAAGATGGGTAAAATGGAGAACATTTATAGAATGGAATCCTATAAAGCAGTGAAAAATAAATTACCTACAGTCTGCATGTATCAACATGTTCTCAAGAATATGTCAGTCAATTGAAAATAAGTCATAAGAGAGTGTACACTACATGATGGGAAAAAAGACAAGACTAAATAATATATTTTAAGAATATATATAAGTGATAAAGCTATAGGGAAAACTAAATAATTGACAAATTCAGAATGGAGAATATTTCTGTGAAGGAAAACATGTTGTGATCAGAGAGCATCGTACAGATATTCCTAATGGTAACTTTCTAATTCTTACACTGGATGGTGAGTAGGCACATGGATTACCATTTCATTATTTTTCATTAAAATGTATATACACTTTACATACATTTTCTTATCTATATATTTCACAATTAAAAAATGAATATTAGATGTAGGTAGATTATTTCTGATATGATTATTTCTGATATTATTTCTGATATATCCATCATAATTAGGAACACAAAGAGATTCTAACTTTATATTCCACCATCCATAAGGCACGTTTTTTGCTGTCAAGCTGTATACCCAAGCTCCATACTGTCCACATATTAGGCTGGGTGAAGTCACAGGAGGGAAGGGTAAAAAGGGCTCCATATAGCTAAGCCTCTCCATCTTTAAGGAACTTTCTTAGGAGCATCACCTGATGTTAACATTTCATTGCGCTTCTACCTATAAGTAGACATCCTTAAGACACCCTCAATAAAATAGATACTTGTTAATAAGGAAGAGAATGGATGGTGAATCTGTATATTTCACAGTATTTGCCAATCTTTCAAGCACTGTCTTTAAGAGGCTACATTTGAAGTTAATCTTTTGACTCCTTGCGTGTCTGAAAAAGATTCCTATTTTCATTGTTGTTTGATTAGTTTTGTAAAAGATTTGAAGCTCAAACCATTGTCTTTCCCCTCACAATCTTAGAGCCTTTTTTTCTTTTTTCTTTTCATTTAGCCTAGCATTCAGAATGAAAAAGTAATACAATGCAACTCTGATATTGGTTTTGCTTTAGGTAACCTTTTTTCTTTGAAAGACTGTAAACTTTGTTTTTTTTCCTTAAAGTTCTGAAATTTCCCTGACATATGCCTGAATGAAGTTTTAAAATTTTATTTATATATAAAATTTAAATTCACCCTGTCAGGGTCTATCAGCCTAAAGATTCATTTCTTTCCTCAGCTCAAATATATCTTCTTGAGAATATCTTTATCTTATGATTTTTTGGTTTCTCTCTCTCTCAGATTCTTATGATGGATATTAGATTTTATGCTTTTATTCTATCTCAACTTTTCTCTCATATTATCTATTTTTGTCTTTTATTTCTATATTCAAAGATTTTCTTTGAGCTTTTCTTCCAGATCATTCATTTGCTTTTTTTCATGGTTGCCTATTACAACACTTTTAGTCAATTTTTCATTTCATCATTTGTATTTTCTTCTTTTTAAATTCATTTTATCTTCATTTTAATCTTTAAATTTATAAGGATTCTTCTCTTTGATTTACCCTTTTGCCCACAACAGCTTATTCTTGCTTTCTGGATATAGTAGCTACCTCAAATATTATGATAAAACCAATTATAATTTTGTTATATATCTTCTCTTCCAGAGTTATCTCTCTTCAACCACGGGTCTTATTTTTTTTTTTTGTTTGTTTGTTTGTTTTGTTTTTTTCATTTGTTCAACTTGATCCATCTCTTTTTTGGTGTCAGTTTTTCTGAAATGGTATATTATTATCCATTCATATTTAGGAATAAAAGATTAGGTGGCTATGTAATTCATGTAAAATCAGGTAAAATAGAAGGATGAGCATACTAAGTTATACTTACGTTTAATGATTTTAGTAAGTAGGAAATTATGGATGTTTTGTTTTTCTTTTAAGCATATGTTTGTTTATAAAACATCATATGTAGTTGTTTTTATCTGTAATCAGGAAAGAATCAAATTGGTGAGGGAGCCACACAATTATGGGGGGGCAGAATGTGACAGTAGTCAGAGCATAACAAAGACTTTAGGAGAGATAAGAATAACTGTGTAGACCAGGGGCTTGGTTTATTAATTATAGATATCAAACATGTTAATCAGTTGGAAAGAGAGCCCAACAGTGTGATTTAGGAATGATTAAAATAGCTAAATTTTCTTGAAATGACAACTCTATGTCACCAAATCTAGGGTGACTTTGAGTATAAGATGCATCATTATTTATACCACTAAGGAAAAAAAATCACTGCCAGTTATATCCTAATAAAGGTCTTTCTTAATATTTAGAATAATTGGACCTGGTTAGATACAAATTTAAACTGTGCATACCTAAAAAGGAGAACATAAACAAAATAATTGGTTAAGGTATAACTAAAACTTTTTTACATTTCTGAGTCTTCTGAACCACTTATTGACTCAAAATTATTAGTGTTTGTGTTTTTCTACATAATTCACTACGTTTAGTATTCAGAGCATTGGTGATACAGCATTTTCTAGAAACATGCTACACTCACTCTGGGATTTTCTTTCAAACCAATGACATCCCTTTGGCAAGTTTTGTTACTGATGTTTTCATGTTTTAATAGCAGGTATCAGTGGAAGATTTTCAGTCAAAAACCAAGCCTCATAATTCTTTCTTAAAGTTTCCTTAAGTATTTTGTTGTCTGAAATATCAAAGCCTTGCTCTTGTTCAGTCATACTTCTTGGGCTAACACCCTAGTAAGTTCAAGAGCAAGCAGAGACAACAGTCACACCTGCTCCTGGTTGACTGGGACTAGATGATACCTTTCATCGTAAGATGTACCCAAATCTCAAATGTGTTAAGTGTGGGGAAGAAAAGGGAATGTCTTAGAAATGATGAAATAAGCAGAACTTATTCTCTATCTCTGGAAGACAAAGCTTTTAGTTTTTAATGGCCCCTGCAAATTATAATAAAATACTGATAAGAGATACAGGTATTTTAAAAAACACCAATAACCAGGATCTGTAGATCATAATTATAGGAAAATTGGTCAGATATAGTTGGTTATTTTACTCTTCAACAACACCATATTTCTGGGAAAGGCAAAATGTGTTAAAAACTTTGTGGAGAGGGGGGGAGACAAGATGGCGGGGAAGTAGAAGGAGGCACCGTTTCAACCTGTACCCTAAAGTGAGCTGATTACCTACCAAAGAACTCTGATCACCCATGAAATCAGCCTAAGATCAGAATTATACACGTCTGGATCTCTACAGGGGCAGAAGATGACAGTGGGCAGTGTTTCTGTGTATTTGTGTTTGTCCTGATAGTATATAAATCTTGTACTTGGGGTTCTTTTTGACAAGGTTCTTTTTTTTTTTTTTTTGCTTTTATATATATATATATATATATATATATATATATATATATATAATTTTTTTTTCCCTCTTGTTATTTACTTTTATCAGTCTTTTTGTTTGTCTGTTTGTATACTTCATAAATCTTACCTTGGGGCCCATTTGGGCTGAGCCTTCTCTTTTATCTTCCCTTTTTTTTCCCTGTCTTTCTCTCTTTTTTTTCTTTTTCAAAATTTTCTTTTTTCTCTCGTTTGGGTGGGGACTCCTGATTGCTCAGAAGTGTTCCAGGGTGCACCTTGACTACACCACAGTTGATACATCCAGCTACATCCATTCAGCCATCTCTCACCAAAATGACTAGGAGGAGGAATGCCCAACAGAAGAAAAATTCAGAGGATGGGCCTTTTGCAACAGAGCTAGTGGCTATTGACATAGACAATATGTGGGAAAGGGAATTCAGGCTAACAATTATCCAGGCAATAGCTAGGTTGCAGAAAGGATGACCAAACGGAATTGATTAGGGCAGAACTGGAAGCCACCAGGGATGATGTTCACAATGTTAGGGCAGAACTGAAAGCCACCAGGGATGATGTTCACAATGCTCTCAATGAGTTCCAATCTAATCTAAATTCTCTAAAAGCTAGGGTAACTGAGACAGAAGATAGAATTAGTGATCTGGAGGACAAACAGAGAGAAAGGATCAGGAGGAAGCCTGGAACAAACAGCTTAGAAGCCATGAAAACAAAATCAGGGAAATAAATGATGCCATGAAACGTTCCAATGTCAGAATTATTGGAATCCCTGAAGGGGAGGAGAAAGAAAGAAGTCTAGAAGATATAGTGGAACAAGTTCTCCGTGAAAATTTTCCCAATCCCACGAATGGAACCAGCGTTCATGTACTAGAGGCAGAACGGTTTCCCCCCAAGATTATAGATTCTCGAAAGTCCTTGAGACACCTAATAGTAAGAATGAAGAATTATAATTGTAGGCAGGCCCTCTTGAATGCAGCTAGGACAAAGAAGCTCCTTACATACAGAGGAAAGCCCGTCAGAATAACGTCAGACCTGTCCACAGAAACCTGGCAAGCCAGAAAGGGCTGGCAAGATCTATTCAGGGCACTAAATGAGAAGAACATGCAGCCAAGAATACTTTATCCAGTAAGACTGACATTCAGAATGGATGGAGAGATAAAGAGTTTCCAAGACTGGCAAGGCTTAAAAGAGTATGCGACCACCAAGTCGACACTGCAGGAAATTTTTTTTTTTTAAAGATTTTATTTATTTGACAGGCAGAGATCAGTAGGCAGAGAGGCAGGCAGAGAGAGAGAGGAGGAAGCAGGCCCCCTGCTGAGCAGAAAGCCTGATGTGGGGCTCGATCCCAGGACCCTAGGATCACGACCTGAGCCAAAGGCAGAGGCTTTAACCCACTGAGCCACCCAGGCACCCCACTGCAGGAAATATTAAGGGAGTTCTATAAGAGAGGAAAAATCCTAAGAATATCATTGAACAGAAATATAGAGACAATCTACAGAAAGAAAGACTTCAAAGGTAACACGATGTCAATAAAAACGTACCTATCAATAATCACTCTCAATGTGAATGGCCTAAATGCGCCCATCAAATGACACAGGGTTGCAGATTGGATAAAACGACAGGACCCATCCATATGTTGTCTATAAGAGACCCATTTTGAACCTAAGGATACACCCAGACTGAAAGTGAAGGGATGGAGAAGCATCTTTCATGCCAATAGGCCTCAAAAGAAGGCCGGGGTAGTGATTCTCATATCAGATAAATTAGATTTTAAACTAAAGACGGTAGTCAGAGATACAGAAGGACACTACATCATTCTTAAAGGGACTATCCACCAAGATGATCTAACAATTGTAAATATCTATGCCCCCAATATGGGAGCAGCCAATTACATAAGAAAACTATTAATCAAGAAAAAGAGTCATATTGATATGAATATAGTAATAGTAGGAGATCTTAACACGCCTCTCTCAGTAATAGACAGATCATCCAAGCAGAAAATCAATAAAGAAACAAGAGCATTGAATTACACATTGGACCAGGTAGACCTCATAGATATATACAGAACATTCCACCCTAAAACAACAGAATACTCATTCTTCTCAAGTGCACATGGAACCTTCTCCAGAATAGACCACATACTGGGTCACAAATCAGGACTCAACCAATAACAAAAGACTGAGATTAGTCCCTGCATATTCTCAGATCACAATGCTTTGAAACTGGAGCTCAATCACAAGGAAAAGTTTGGAAGGAACTCAAATACCTGGAAGCTAAAGACCACCTTAAGAATTCTTGGATCAACCAGGAGATCAAAGAAGAACTTAAACAACTCATGGAAACCAATGAGAATGAAGACACTTCGGTCCAAAACCTATGGGATACAGCAAAAGCGGTCCTAAGGGAGAAATACATAGCCATCCAAGCCTCCCTCAAAAAAATTGAAAAATCCAGAATACACCAGCTGTCTCTACACCTTAAAGAACTGGAGAATCAACAACAAATCAAACCAACTCCACACATAAAAAGGGAAATAATCAAGATTAGAGCAGAGATCAATGAGGTAGAAACTAGAGAAACAGTAGAATGTATCAGTGAAACTAGAAGCTGGTTTTTTGAAAGAATAAGATTGATAAACCATCAGCCAAACTAATCCAAAAGAAAAGAGAGAAAGCTCAAATTAATAAAATTATGAATGAAAAGGGAGAGACCACAACTAACACCAAGGAAGTAGAAACAATCATCAGAAGTTATTATCAACAGTTATATGCCAATAAGTTAAGCAACCTAGATGAAATGGATGCATTCCTGGAAAGCTATAAACTCCCAAAATTGAACCAGGAAGAAACTGACAACCTGAAAAGACTGATATCTAGTAACGAGATTGAAGCAGTGATCAACAACCTCCCAAAAAACAAGAGCCCAGGACCTGACGGATTCCCTGGGGAATTCTACCAAACTTTCAAAGAAGAAGTAACACCTATTCTCCTGAAGCCATTTCAAAAAATTGAAGCAGAAGGAAAACTTCCAGACTCTTTTTATGAAGCCAGCATTACCCTGATCCCCAAACCAGGCAAAGACCACACCAAAAAGGAGAATTTCAGACCAATATCCCTGATCAATAGGGATGCTAAGATTCTCAACAAGATCCTAGCAAACAGGATCCAACAGCACATTAAAAAGATTATCCACCATGACCAGGTGGGATTCATCCCTGGGTTACAAGGATGGTTCAACATTTGCAAATCAATCAATATGATAGAACAAATCAATAAGAGAAGAGAGAAGAGGACCACATGGTCCTCTCAATTGATGCAGAAAAAGCATTTGACAAAATCCAGCATCCGTTCCTGATTAAAACTCTTCAAAGTATAGGGATAGAGGGAACATTCATGAACTTCATAAAATCTATCTGTGAAAGACCCACAGCAAATATCATCCTCAATGGGAAAAAGCTCACAGCCTTCCCATTGAGATCAGGAACATGACAAGGATGCCCACTCTCACCACTCTGTTCAACACAGTATTAGAAGTCCTAGCAACAGCAATCAGACAACAAAGAGAAATAAAAGGTATCCAAATTGGCAATGAAGAAGTCAAACTCTCTCTCTTCACAGATGACATGATTCTTTATATGGAAAACCCAAAAGACTCCACCCCCAAACTACTAGAACTCATACAGCAATTCAGTAACGTGGCAGGATACCAAGTCAATGTACAGAAATCAGTGGCTTTCTTATACACTAACAATGAAAATACAGAAAGGGAAATTAGAGAATCGATTCCATTTACTATATATAGCACCAAGAACCATAAAATACCTGGGAATAAACCTAACAAAAGAGGTAAAGGATTTGTACTCGAGGAACTACAGAACACTCATGAAAGAAATTGAAGAAGACACAAAAAGATGGAAGACCATTCCATGCTCTTGGATTGGAAGAATAAACATTGTTAAAATGTCTGTACTGCCTAGAGCAATCTATACTTTTAATGCCATTCTGATCAAAATTCAACTGGTATTTTTCAAAGAGCTGGAGCAAATAATCCTAAAATTTGTATGGAATCAGAAGAGACCCCGAATTGCTAAGGAAATGTTGAAAAACAAAAATAAAACTGGTGGCATCACATTACCTGATTTCAAGCTTTACTACAAAGCTGTGATTACCAAGACAGCATGGTACTGGCATAAAAACAGACACGTAGACCAGTAAAACAGAGTAGAGAGCCCAGATATGGACCCTCAACTCTAGGGTCAAATAATCTTTGACAAAGCAGGAAAAAATATCCAGTGGAAAAAAGACAGTCTCTTCAATAAATGGTGCTGGGAAAACTGGACAGCTATATGTAGAAGAATGAAACTCGACCATTCTCTTACACCATACACAAAGATAAACTCGAAATGGATAAAAGACCTCAATGTGAGACAGGAATCCATCAGAATCCTAGAGGAGAACATAGGCAGTAACCTCTTTGACATTCAGCCACAGCAACTTCTTTCAAGATATGTCTCCAAAGGCAAAGGAAACAAAAGCAAAAGTGAACTTTTGGGAGTTCATCAAGATCAAAAGCTTCTGCACAGCAAAGGAAATTTAATTTTTTCCCCTAGATTTTTTTTTAAAGATTTTATTTATTTATTTGACAGAGAGAAATCACAGTAGACAGAGAGGCAGGCAGAGAGAGAGAGAGAGGGAAGCAGGCTCCCTGCTGAGCAGAGAGCCCGATGCAGGACTTGATCCCAGCACCCTGGGATCATGACCTGAGCCGAAGGCAGCGGCTTAACCCACCAAGCCACCCAGGCACCCCAAAAAATAAAATCTTTAAAAAAAATAAAATAAGCAAGATCTTACAGAACCGGTGAAACTCAGAGAAGTATAAGGATAAGGAGAGGAAAGCAGTTACATCCAATGGCATTGGTGTTTTGTAACTGTTTTTATTGTAAAGGTGTATGTTTTATAATTACTGTGTTTATGCAAGTTTGTCTTTGTTTAAGGGACTTGAAATGTTTAAAAGATTTAGTCATATTACATTTGTAATTGCAGTTTAAATTTAATTAATTAAATTTGTTTCCGATGTCAAAATCCTCGAGAAAAATTGGCTTGCCAAGTGTTTTATGTTAGAGAGATGATTTTTAATAAGCTAAACACTAAACAAAGCACAAATAATAGTGAACACTGCAGAAAAGTCTCCATGGGAATTAAAAATCTATCAATAGTAAGGAGTTCTCTACTTTCAAAAGATCTGGCTTCTCTTCACATGTGTTGCTTCTCTCTGTATGTGTTGGTTGTCGAGTTTAGATTTATGTCCTTCTCCACTCTACGTCATTCTCAGAGTCTTAGCTCACTCCAGAAGATCCTTCACTTTCTTTAGAAAACATTTCTATGGTTTTATCCTGGGGCAAATGCTGCTGCCTGATAGTTTATGAGAAGGAAGAGAAAGACTTGAAGGAAGAGCTCACTTGACTGGTCCATGTGAAGTCGTTTCATTCATCTCCTTGATTTTAGCTCTACGCATTCTGCTATTCCCTGTCCTTATTTATTCAACTTGACTCACCTCTGGGACTCTGCCATTGCAGTAGCTTTCTACCTTGGCTACAGTTTTTTGTGGCTTTCCAGCCTACACTTTCTTATCTGATTTTTGCCTCTAAGTTGTGAAAATTCTCTGGTTTCCTGATTGCTCCTCTCTCAGTCTCTGTACTATTCAGCCTCACCCCTCTTGTTCATTTCTAGTATTATAATTAGGAAGGCAGGGAAGTGAATATATGCAGTCTGCCATCTTGAACTAGAAATCCAAACTTTTAAAAAGATGTTAAGACACAAATTGTATCTTCCATGAAGTTAATACTTTTCTTGGGGGTTTAAATGCACCTCAAATTTTAAGATATAAATGGTTTGAGCCTGCAGATAGGTATTATGTTCAGGTTATCTTCACATGTCATACAGATCCTGCAGGTGCATGCGTCAATTTTGCAGAAAGGTTTGGAGTTACGCTTTAAGCTGTCTCAATTTAGTTTGGGATATCCCAGTTGTACATCTCAAATTTAGAAACATTTAGAGTTCTTAAGGAACAGATTATGTTTTAATTAATGCATTTCAGAGTCACAAAATATTCAGTCATTTTTACCACTAGAATATGTTCCATAAGGAAATAAAATCTAAACCGAAGTACCGTTCCTTCTGTTGCTAAGAGGAAAATGTTCTTAAAAGGCTTACCTAATAGAGTTGGATTTACAGACTACTTTCTAAGCAGCTCACCTCACAGTCATCACTGACTTCCATAACTTAATATAAAGAAAATCTGTTTCTTCATAGATTATGGCTGTAAGATTTATTACTGACTAAAGCATATAATTCCCATAAATAAGCCAGTTCTGGGTTAGATTCTCCAAGGCCAAAGGGCTCACGTGACATTTTTCATTTGGGTACAGAATGGCCATTTGGGCTTATAGGATCATTGAGCCTACATTTCTAGTAGTTGACACTGATCCATTCCAAGTCTATAAAATATAGGAGATACCTCAGATGCCTTTAAAGTTTTAAAAATAAATAATTCAGAGACCTTATAATTTTTGCCTGCAGGCTCTCTGAAACTAAGTGAAAGCAAACTTGATCAGTAGTTAAATGGAAAATAGTTAAATAAAGAATGAAGCAAGGGATGGCTAAATTATCAGTATTTTTCTTCCTACATTATAATTTTCATGGAGCAATTTCTGATACAGTGTTAATACTGTTTTCCTGGGAGTAGTAGTTTTTCAGGTGGGGCTTTTCAGTTCTTAGATCAAAGTAATACTACAGAATAATCTTGGTTAGACACAGAGTATTTAATCTTTATAGTTTGACTAAGATAGGAATTTTTAATTCTTATAATTAATAATCCCTCCTAGAAGTTAATGGAAGCATTTCTTAGTGTTAATAGACTGGCATTTTTTCCAGAAATTGATATTTTTCCATTTTTCCCTTACCCTGTTCACAAGTCTCAAATGAGTAAAGGAGTAGGTTAATATATATGTTCTAAACATTTTAAATCTAAAAGTATTGTAAATTATGTACTATTTACATATATGTTTATACAAAGGTACACATATAGCTCTTCAACAGTTGGGTAAATTTTTTATCTGTTGCAGAATATAGTATTTAGGATGACTCAACTTGTTTTGCAAAGGGGTGGGATATAAAGAAATAAATATAACAGTATTTGAGCTTTATATTTATTGGGTACTGATAGTGGGGAAAATCAGCTGTAGATATGTGCTACATTACATGATTGTAGGGTGGAATAAAATAACATTAGCTACTTCCTGTCTAGCCCTTTGTATCTCCTGCATCTGATCACAGACTATAGAGAGACAATAGTATTAGATTTTCCTTGACATTGTTTTTCAATATTATGTATTCAGCTATATTTTCAAGATCTCTTAATCTTATATATAATGTTATAGGAATAATATCAAGTAAGTAATAACTGGTGACTTATCAAGGATTAGGTCTGGTGTGGTGGTCTAAAGGGAGTTCTCCATTCATTCTCATGGTTTGAGTCATATATTGATGATCCTCAGTCTTATCTCCAAACATGCCATTTCTCCTGAGCTCTAAATTTTTAAAAAAATATTTTTATTAACATATAATGTATTATTTGCCCCAGGGGTACAGGTCTGTGATTGAGCTCTAAGTTTTTAAGTCCATATTTAACTGCCTTAATTTATGATAGGTACTTCAAAAAGATCTGCTCGTTTTAGGATCCAACTAACTGCAAAGAGATTTGGGAAGTATAGTCCACTGGCATGCTTAGGTAGAAGGAAAGCATGGGATTGGTGGAGTTACTAGTCTCAGACTCAGTGCTCCACTTTTTAAAAACTTTAGTTAATGGTTTTGCCTTTTTTTTTTTTTTTTAAGTTTCAAAATTCCACTAATTCTGTCTCTTTATTTCAGTTTCTTTCCATTCTACTGCTATCTCATTATTTCTTGTGTGGCCAGTTGCTTCCTACCTATTTCCTGTTCACCTTGGTCCTCCTTCCATACTGGTGAAACAGTTATATTACTCCAAAATTAAATATGAAGAGATCATCTTTGCCTTTTTAAAGGAAAGACTTCATGACTTGCTAAGTTTAAAATTCAAACGAAATTATTTTAGTATACATTGCTCCTTGTAGGCTGATAAAGGTCAGATTGCCACTCACCTATTACTCCAACTTGTGCTCTAGTGACACTGAACTCTATTTACCAAATATATCATGTCTTTGTGTCTTTATGAATGTTGTTCTGCCAGCAATGCCCATCCTTATATCTAGTTCAGATGGTAGGACTTTTTCTCCTATGTTCTCCTATGAGCCATGTCACTTTTTTCATGAATTTGTGAATAACACTGATCACATTATTTGGAAATTTATTTGTTAGTATGTATCATGTTAACATTTAGCACAGTGCCTGGAACATTATAGTGAAAGTTTACAGAACTCAGCAGTTAGCTTAAATTGGCATTGCATTAACTCATCATTAGTAGTTCTTGCACAGCTATCCCAAGCCTTCCCAGACAGTGAATTAAACAGAATCCTCAGTTTTTAATACTATAGCTTTGATCATTTCTCCCACCTAATTTATGATATATGAATGAACAGTATTTGGTGCTAAAGAGTAAAACTGTGACTCAGGCCAAAATCACCTGATGATCTAGAGAGGATGATTACTGAAAAGACCCACAGTTGAGCCAGTTGGGGGTCTGCCAGTAACCTGACCATGCTGCATTCCCTAATATTTAAGGAGTATCAATCAATGTGGCTTTCAGCCACATCTTTCTGTATACTAGAAATAAGAATATGTTAAAAGATTTTTTTTTTTTAAATTTGAGTCAATGATCTCATGATTGTTCATAGTTAAGATTGACTTTTGAAGTTCAATTGGTCTCATCTGTTTGAAGCTTATAAAGCCCTAGCCTTCTTCCTTTTCTTCAGATTGGATGAAGTAGGATGAGAACTTAGGAGGAACCCTTTTGTTAGTTTGGAATGTAAATACACTTCTAGTTGGTGAGAACTTGTCTTTCAATACTCAGCTTAAGGCAGCCATTTTAAAAGACTGCAAAAAACATCCTGTTTCTTAGAACCACAATTTTTCCTTCTTACTGTGGTTATTAAACTTCTGATTTTCCAGATTCTAGACCCTGTTTTTCTGGTCCTACCCTCCTGACTGTATTAATTTCCTGAGACTTTTGTTACCAATTTAGTTTTTTGCTTATTGGGCTTTATCCCTGGCCTCTTATGGGTATCCTGAAAATTTAGGATACCTCTATGTAGTCACCTATATGTCACTCCCTTCTGCACCCATCTGCAGTAGACTGTCTTGAAAATAATTTTTAAGCTAATTGGATCTAAATAAAAGGCTAGAAAGGAAGTACATGGAATCATTCTCTGGCCAAGAACACTCTTGATTTTTTAAAAATTTAAATTCAATTAATTAAAATATAGTGTATTATTAGTTTCAGAGGTAGAGTTCAGTGATTCATCAGTTGCATGTAACACCCAGTGCTCATTACACCAAGTGCCCTCCTTAATGCCCATCACCCAGTTACCCCATCTCCCTACCCACCTCTCTTCCAGCAACCTTCAGTTTGTTTCCTATAGTTAAGAGTCTCTTTTGATTTGTCTCCCTCTCTGATTTTATCTTATTTTATTTTCCCTCCCTTCCCCTGTGATCCTCTGTTTTGTTTCTTAAATTCCCCATATGAGTGAAATCATATGATAATTGTCTTTCTCTGATTGACTTATTTTGCTTAGCATAAAACCCTCTAATTCTATCCACGTCATTGCAAATGGTAAAATGTCATTTTTTTGATGGCTGAGTAGTATTCCGTTCTATATATATACACTACATCTTCTTTATCCATTCATCTGTCTATGGACATCTGGAGTTTTTTCATAGTCTGGCTATTGTGGACATTGCTGCTATAAACATTGGGGTGCAGGTGTCCCTTTGGATCACTATGTTTTATCTTTTGAGTAAATACCTAATAGGGCAATTGCTGCCTCATAGAGTAGCTCCATTTTTAACTTTTTGAGGAACTTACATACTGTTTTCCAGAGTGGCTGCACCAGCTTGCATTCCTACCAGCAATGTAAGAAGGTTCCCCTTTCTCCACATCCTCGCCAACATCTGTCATTTCCTAACTTGTTAAGTTTAGCCATTCTGACTGATGTGAGGTGGCATCTCATTGTGGTTTTGATTTGTATTTCCCTGATGCTGAGTGAGATGGAGCATTTTTTTCATGTGTCTGTTGGCCATTTGTGTGTTTTCTTTGGAGAAATGTCTGTTTATGTCTCTTGCCCATGTCTTGACTGGATTATTTGCTTTTTTGGGTGTTGTTTGATAAGTTCTTTATAGATTTTGGATACTAGCCTTTTGTACGATAAGACATTTGCAAATATCTCCTCCATTTCTGTTGGTTATGTTTTGGTTTTGTTGACTGTTTCCTTTGCTGTGCAAAAGCTTTTTATCTTGATGAAGTCTCAATAGTTCATCTTTGCCTTTGTTTCCCTTGTCTTTGGAGACGTGTCTAGTATGAAGTTGCTGTGATCAAGGTCAAAGAGGTTGCTGCCTGTGTTCTCTTTTAGGATTTTGATGAATTCTTGTCTCACATTAGGTCTTGCATCCATTTTGAGTTTATTTTTGGATATAGTCTAAAGAATGAATGGGTCAACCAGGAAATTAAAGAAGAACATAAAAAATTCATGGAAAGAGTGGTGCCTGGGTGGCTCAGTGGGTTAAAGCCTCTGCCTTCGGCTTAGGTCATGATCCCAGGGTCCTGGGATCGAGCCCCGCATCGGGTTCTCTGCTCAGCTGGGAGCCTGCTTCCCCTCCCCCCCCACCTGCCTCTCTGCCTACTTGTGATCTCTGTCAAATAAATAAATAAAATCTAAACAAAAATTCATGGAAACAAATGAAAATACAATTCTACAGAACCTTTGGGATGCAGTAAAGGCAGCCTTAGGAGAGTAGTAGATAGTAATACAAGCTTTTTTTCAAGAAACAAGAGAAGTCTCAAATACACAACCTGTCTTACACCTAAAAGAGCTGGAGAAAGAACAGCAAATATAGCCTAAATCCAGTAATAGAAGATAAATAATAAAGATCAGAGAAGAAATCAATGAAATAGAAACCAAAAGAACAGTAGAATGGATTGATGAAATTAGGAGCTGGTTCTTTGAAAGAATTAGTAAGATTGATAACCCCCTAGCCTGACTTATCAAAAGGAAAAGAGAAAGGACCCAAGTAAATAAAATCATGAATGAAAGAGGATAGATCACAACCAAATGCTGAAGAAATACATTATAAGAACATATTATGAGCAACTATATGCCAACAAATTAGGGAATCTGGAAGAAATGGATGCATTCCTAGAAACATATAAAGTACCAAAACTGAAATAGGAAGAAATAGAACACCTGAACAGACCCATAATCAGCAAAGAAATTGAAGCAGTAATCAGAAATCTCCCAACAAACAAGAGTCCAGGACCAGATGGCCTCCCAGTGGAATTCTACCAAACATTGAAATAATTAATATCTGTTCTTCTGAAGCTGTTTCAAAAAAAAAAAAAAAAAAAGAAATGGAAGGAAAACTTCCAAATTCATTCTATAAGGCCAGCATTACCTTGATTCCCAAACCAGACAAAGACCCCACCAGAAAGGAAATACTGCTGATTTTGCCAGCAATATGAAATTTGCCATATTACCCATTGGCTTTAGAGCATTGGCCAGGGCGCAAACATGGTACAGTGCCTCTCCTTACAGAGAGTGCAATTTACTGAAACTATGAAATGTTGCTTCATTAAAAATAAATGTACAAAACAGCTCAGAAATCCATGGTGATATTTTTTTTTCCACAGTGATATTTTATCTGTGGAATGAAAAATATGCATTTTTCCACTCAGTATGTCTTTGCAGAGATTATTCATTCTCAAGTCTTGGTCAGTATAACCCAGAAGGAGTGAGCTCAACATGGCTCTAAGAGAAGGCCACGTCTTTCCAGTCAGTATCACACACTTGGATAGAACAAACAAGTGAGAAGTGGGCATGTTACTCAAGTTCAATCTAAGTTAGTTTGAGGCTTTAGCAGAAACTATTGAAAGAGAGACACTCCTTTTCTATTTGGGTTACTAAACTGATAGAAAGTCCTCCTGGAGCTATTAGCAGCCATCCTTACTCACTGCCTGGGAAAAGCATATTTGACAATAAAGCCAACATAGGGGGAGATGGAGTTAAGACAGAGAGACAATGCTCTGATGAATTTAGTAGAGCAACTGTATTCAGCACAGCTTTTGTCATGTTAGGTGATAGAGTCCCTTTTTGTTTTAAGCTGGTTCGAATTGGGTTTTTATCTTCTGTAACTGAAAGAAGCTTGACTAATTAAGTCAGTAATTTGAATATAACTTTTAGATGAGAAGTGTAATAGTTTTGTAACTGATATTCTTATTTTCCTTGTTGGAAGTAACATACAGCTTTAAAGACATTTTTCTTGTTTTCCTTACATAATGTGATGTCCCTCTGAGAAGATACTATCTTGCTAACAAAGTGTTTGATTACACCGTGTTGAATTTTTTACAAAAAGCAGTTCTTAGACAAATTTGAAGACAAATTCATTACCTTGTTTTCTATTTGAGTCATTGATCCCAGCACCTATTTTCTAAATATTAGGAAAAAAACATTTTTTTTCTGTTGATTTCCTGTGATTGTACACTGATAACAGAATACACCCAAATAGGGGAAACGTGATAAAATGCATTTAAAGTTTCACTGGCCTTGGAGCAGCTTATGCCTTCCGTCAGTTACAGAGATGGTTAGCTGAACAATTTTCCCCCTTTTGTGGCTTGAGACTTTTCATTTCACTCTTTGACCCATCACTGAACTTGAGATGGCACGGTGGCCATTTCTTATGTCAGATCTTCTCTTTTCAGACCTCTAAGTCTGCCTTTTTAATTTCTTTGTTGTCTTATGAATATATGGGCTTGTCTCTGAGTAAATTTCCAGAATGAAGGAGAGCTTGGAAAACATCTCATTATCACAAAAACACGGTTTCTTATGAGCTCTATTCCATATGTAAATACCCACTCATTTGAGTTTCTTTTCAATGTTTGGCATTTCAGTTTGTATACATCTACATATTTATATATAAATTATTCCACACACTTTAGGAGAAACTATTATGGGGGTGGCAAACATTATGTTAAATAATTATCATTTTTACAATTTGAAAGACTTTGTTCCCTTTCTGTTTTAAAAACACTACCCTTTACAGCTTATGTGGCCATGACATTGAAAGTTCTACCGTTCAGATCCCTGGAATTCAGATAACATATTTTATTCCTGAATAATTAAAGTTCATTGTAATTGGAGATTTCTGTAGAAACTATTCAGCATATTTCCATGGTCTCTCTACCTTGTCTGTTCAATTGATGAGTTACTGTTTCCAAACTTCTCTGTGAGAAATGCACCTAACAGCTTGTGACGCAAATTATGCACATACAGGATTATATATTTATACACACAGAGCAGTATTTGTGATGGCACTTGTGAATGAAAATGATGCCTCCGACCCCTTCTCACTGTCTGATCACATTACACCACTGCTTAAAATTATGAAATGCTGCTCCATGTCTGAGAGATAAGTCCCTGCACCCCTGCATGCTGACATGCCTTACCTCCTGCATTCCCTGATTCCAGTCCCACTCACGTGTCCCAGGCTTTCATGTGGTTTCCGACTGCTGGGCTTTAGCACAGGCTGTTGTCTCAATCTGCAGTGCTCCCTGCCTGCTTTTGTCCCTGGCAAACTCAAATCTCCATGTAAGTGTAGTGACTTAGATAAGGACTTTATTGACTGCTCTGAGTAATCTTTTCCTCTTTGATCCCCATGCACTCTTTATATACTATTATCACAGCAATGATAAGATTTGTATTTGTTGAGATGTAATATTAACATAGTGGACTAAGAACTGAGGCAAACTTTGTCTAGCTTTATTTTGTGGAATGTTAAGCTGGGGTGGTTTTGATTTAAGAGTCATGGTTTCTTTGCTCACAACTGGTGGAAATAGAATACTTTGTGCAATGAGCATACTTCCAAAACTAGAACTCTTTCATAGAACTCATCTTAGACAAGTATACATTTATAGTTTTGCTGATTTGGATCTATTGACCACTTAATGATTGATTTACATATACTTCAAGGACTTTGCATCCAGAAATTCTACTTTATTTTACTTTATCCCTTGATGTGGAACCACAGGACACATGCATTAAATTACCTGTATCTCAGTTCAAAGCATTGGTTTAGATTTAAGACAGAGAAACTCTAAATGACATGAGTGGTGGTAGGCTCCAGAACTGGTATTTTTGGGCTGTACCCCAAAGTACCCAGCCCCACTAGAGCTAATTGCTGTGACTGTACAGAGCCAATACTCAGATGAATCCATTCTTTGCTCGAATTAACAGCAGTATAAAACCAGTTCTGAGGAATTATGACACTTGTCCATCTTATTGAGATAGGTCATGCTTGGCTATGGGAGGCAGCCACTGCAGTGTGACTTACTGTTTGTTATTCTCTAGAGATCCCTGACCCTACTTGAGTTAAATATGGACATACGACCTCTCATAAGTGACCCGGGACACTAGAAAATCTCAAGAGTGGGTCTGGGACACACAGTCCATAGACTGCACAGTGCTGGATCATAGCAAAAATGTTGGAGGAAAAACACCAGTTTTTCCCCTCAGTTTTTCTAGGTGGATGAAAATAATCATGTCAATGTACCTCGGTATCAGGCCAGTTTCAGACTAATTATCAAGTTCCCGTGACTTCTCTTACCAATTCCATCATACTCTGAAAGTACTGTTCATGTAAAGCCAAGAAAAGTAAGAGGAAACATCATCAAGAGGACATGACACCACTGCTCTTTATTCTGAAGATGACCAGAGAGATCAGATATCTCTCAGAATAAAGAGCAGTGGTGTCATGTCCTCTTGATGATGTTTCCTCTTACTTTTCTTGGCTTTACATGAACAGTACTTTCAGAGTATGATGGAATTGGTAAGAGAGGTCACGGAAACTTGATAATTAGTCTGAAACTGGCCTGATACCAAGGTACAGAAGATAATAAAATGTCCTAAGATGATGCAGGCCAAATGTCTCTGCCTTCCATATCTTCATTTCTATTATCCCAAGATCCAGAGGCCTGAATATCGGGGGAAAGGAGTCCTCATTAGTAGCAAAAATATGACATAGTTGTTACATGTCTTTTGTTATTATTAAAAAATATTTGTGTGTGTGTGTGTGTGTGTGTGTGTGTGTGTGTGTGTTTAAACATTTTAAAAAGGTTTCCTACAGAGAAAGACAGCAGGAGTACACATGTGGGGGAAGGGGCAGAGGGATAAGCAGACTCCCCTGCTGAGCATGGAGCCCCAAGGAGGGCTCTCTCTAGGACCCTGATATCAAGCCCAGAGCTGAAGTCAGATCCTTAACTGGCTGAGCCAGCCAGGTGTCTCTGTTACATGTCTTTTAAATATCTTTCCCCCTTCTCCATATGAGCATCTTGTAGCACATATGTCTTTGCATTTCAGTATCCTTAGCATGTAGAGTAAGCCCAGGTCTCCATTGAATAAAGGAATGCTGAATGTGTGAATGGGGATGCACGGTGCCCTTTGATGAAAAGCATACATTTTATGAGATTGCTGATCTGCTTATTCATATCAAACTTATGACCCCGTGAGCATGGCACTCTGTAAATATTCTTATATGAATATGTCTGTGGCTAACTTTTGTTTTAAAACCTTTTTGAGGTTGTACACTGACAAGATCAATGCAAGATTGTATGAATGCCATTATTTTCAGCGTTCACTCATTTT
Source organism: Martes martes (assembly GCF_963455335.1). Taxonomy (NCBI): domain Eukaryota; kingdom Metazoa; phylum Chordata; class Mammalia; order Carnivora; family Mustelidae; genus Martes; species Martes martes. The sequence goes on along the minus strand of NC_137892.1, from coordinate 51,813,576 downwards.
AGAAGAAAAGGAGACTTCCTTTCCTCACCTCCCACAGCCTGAAGAAAGTTTCCTTTTTGAGAACAAAATTACCATTTGTTTCAAGCTTTCTCTTCAATTATAGCAATTTCCACATGTTTTTAAACTATTCTCAGCAAAAGAAAAATCAACATTTGCACTTTTGATGCATAGGCTAATCTAGCAGATACAGGTTTAAAGGCATCATTGCTGTGACAAATAATTGGGAAGATCTTTCTTTATTTGCTCCTGGCTATTGCCCACACTGTCTGTGAACTCAGAAGCAGGACAAACGAAACTGTTTTTTGAGTGCTGTTTAATGGTCCACATAAAGTGGACCTTGCTATGCACTTTCAGACAGCTCCATTTTTTCTTAAGGATAAAACAGCATAGCCATTTAGCTGCAGTTTTCCTATATATTTTTTATGTTTCACAGGCTTTGGTTGGGGAGGACAGTAAGGGAGCAGCCACGGCAGGCAACCAGCTGTGGCCTGCCAATTCTAGTTCCTGACAGGTAGCAAGCTGGATTCTTGGCTGTAAAGAATCTCAAGCAGTTTCGATATGCTCTAGGGAGGGCAACTGTTTAGCCTAAGCAATTCAAAGAGGCATAATTGTGCTTCACAGTACACAGAAAGTCACCACATCTGTTTCATATTTTTGGCTTTTAGAACTGAACTAGAACAGAGAAATAAACATACAGCTTTGAATATAGAGTAAAAACAAGTTCATGGTGCACAGATGAGCATATTGTATGTAACTCAGTGAAAATTTCCTTAATGAGGGTTTCTTTTGGTAAAGTGAGAAATATTTCTGGTGTTAATCAAGGTTTTTTAAAAGAGATTTAATAGAAAATATTATCTATTTAAATGTCAAGGCAGCCTATCATTCTCCCTTAAATCTATTATAGTCAATTGTTGAGATGCCGCGGCGGCATTCACGTGACCTATTGCAAATATTTGGGGAGTCATCTGCACTGCATTAGCCTTTCTAGTGGTAGTTATTTAAAAAAATAATTTGGATGTAGTAGGCTAAAAACATTCAAGGCAATGAATTAGAACTTCATTAACCACTTTCATCTTTTATTTTGGTTCAAATGTAAATGCAGTCATTTGATATCTAAGTGTATATAATATGTGATGACTGTCTTTTAAAAATGTAATCTAGCAGAAAATACATCTTAATTTGAATGTAACACTGTCTTAAATATAATTTTAATATTCTTCAGCATCTGGTGTCTCAAAGAATGAGGTCATTTGAGGTTAAGAAACTTTTCCCTGAAATAATAATAATAATAGTAATAATCTTCAGACAAACAGTGAAAAAGGCAAGTACTTATCTAAATGATCAGATATCATGGAGAAAGGGGAAGAAACTGACATGTACCATGGTTTTCCTTTTACTAGGCCTTTATATTATGATGCTTATGTAGTTCCTATAATAGCTACCATGTAGTTAATAGTTCAAGATCTTTCAGATGAAGAACCTGTCCTGAAATAATTAGCTCAAATATTATGAGATCTGCCCTAATCATACTCAGATCCTCTCTTTCTTTCTTTCAACCTGCAGTTATGTATTGTTGTATGTACATATGTATATGTGTGTGCATTGAGTTTTTGAGAGAGCGAGAGAGAGCACTTATAGGGGAGGGGGCAGAAGGAGAGGAAGAGGATCTTAAGCAGGCTCCACGCCCACTGTGGAGTAGGACATGGGGCTTGATATCATGATCCTGAGATCATGACCTAAGCCAAAAATCAGGAGTCCAAGGCTTAACTGACTGTGCCACCCAGGAACCCATATATATGTGTGTGTGTGTGTGTGTGTGTGTGTGTGTGTGTGTGTGTTTTAAATGCCTCTCTTTTTAGTAGTCTGTAAGTTCCATGAGGTCAAGGACTATGTCTGTCCTTTATTATATACCTGAGAACATGCTCACATATAAATAGAGGCTAATTGATATTTTTTGACAGTGATTGATGCCTGTCCTGGTTCTAAACTACTTAAATATGTTTACCCATTTAATCTTTCCAACACAACTTTGAATGGATTATTATTGTACCTATTTTGTAGATGAGTAAGGTGAAGCACAGAGAAGTCAAGTTACTCACCTAAGTCATGCAGTTCAGTGGAAGAAGCAGGATTTGGGCCTTGATGGTCTGACTCAGTCGAGCGCCGTGGTTTTAATTATGAAATGGACTCTTGGCAAAGTGAGAAGTAATCTGAAGTCAAGTTTGAAAAAGACCTCACTGACAGAATTACTTACTTAGATCTTACAGTGGCTCATCATCACCCCTTGACACAGTATTTATTCATTTAACAAAGGAGTGTGGAGTGTTCCCATGACAATGTATGAAGCACCATTTTAGATTTCCTCACTCATCTTTCTGGCCCCTGGGAACCCTGTGTGCGTGCGTGTGTGCGTGAGAGAGAGAGAGCGGGAGTATCTTATTTCGTCTAATTTACCGATGAGGGAGCTGAGGCTATCAAAGTCATTTGGCCTGAGTAAATGTTTCATAATTAGCACATGCTTGAAGGCAGGGCTTCTTCAAAGGAGTCCGAACTCCTTTTTGTGTCATTTCTCAACCCTGAAATCTCTTTCCCTTTTCTTATTATCAATACATGTGGAGCCAGTGTTATTAGCCAAAATGTTGTGACACCTCAAAAGACATTAAACTTCTTGATTTTTGGTTTCCTTTTTTTTTTTTTTTTTTTTTTCTGATTGAATGATTCGAGCTTTGTGATAACATGGGTCTGTCTTTTCCTGCCTTGAAGGGAAAGCCAGGTGGGGCAGATGCTCACCTTTGTAACTGATGCAGGCTGACAGGAATTTAGTGTAGCCCTAAAGTTATGGACCAAGAGCCTTCATGATTCTGTGCCGCAAGCCAGGAAGAATAAATTAGGCTGTTCCCTTCTTCTGTCATCTTAAATCTGTAAAGGAATTGTGTGCTATAAAAACTTGAAACCTGCTCCTCTATTGTTAATGTCTGATTTTTTTTTTTTTATAGGCTGTCAGAGATTAGACAGAGAGGCTACACAGTTCAAGTGTTATTTTAAGTCAGGTACCTATCACACATTTTATATCGGGAAGCCAAGGAGTATTTGTTAATTACAGTGATCATAGAATCTTTCAAATGCAAATAGTCTGACTCAGATTTCAGTTTGTTTGGTACCAAGTGATGATGAAAGAATGGTATAGCCTGATCGTTGTTTTACTCCCATCTGTGTGCACCAGGCAATCACCACTTACAGATGGTTGTGATTCAGAGACAGGTTGCCACATGCGAAAAAAGTATGTTTCAGTTATTTTAATAAGATTTATTGCAGTAGTCACAGTTAAATGCTTAAACCTTAATGGTAATTGCTGCTAATCTTTCAAGAAAATGATTAGAGTTTAATAAACCGCAAGAAGGATATTTTGCTGTAAACTTTGGCAAAATTACAAAGGTAAATTTTATGTTTACTCCCTCATCTCATAAATCATAATGCTGCATATACCTTTTGCCATTTTCTGAAATGCTATTTTATATAGGTGCACATGTGTACACACACACACACACATTTCTATTACGTGTACTGGGGACAAACTAAGACTCCTAATTTCTATGAAAAACATAATTGGCCAAGCAACAACAAATAATTCTGTAAAAATATACCAAAATGATTCCTAATGAGCTTTGAGGGTTTTTTCTTTTCTTTTTTTTATTTTTTTGTGGGTGGTAAAATAGACATAAAATTTTTTTCAGTCATTTTTAAATGTACAATTCAGTAACATTAAGTACACCAACAGTGTTGTGCATCCATCATCACTATTTCTAGAATCCTTTCATCTTCCTAAGCAGAGAACTTGTAGCCATTAAATAATAATTTCCCATCCCCCCTTAGCTTAGCTCCTGATAAAACCTCCATTCTGCTTTCTGTCTCTAAGAATCTGCCTGTTCTATAGACCTCATATATGTAGAATGACACAATTTTTGCCATTTTGTGTCTGGCTTATTTCATTTAGTGTAATTTTTCACTTAACATATTTTTAGGTTTCATCCATATATTAGAATTGTATTTCCTTTTATGGCTGAATAATACTTCATTGTATGTATATACCACATTTTGTTTATTCATTCTCCTGTTGATATTGACATGGGCATTGAGATTTTCTGGCCACTGGGAACAATGCTGCTGTGAACATTGTGCACATATATCTGATACCCTGCTTTGAATCTTTTGATTAGCTAAGATTAGAACTGCTGGATCATATATTAATTCTATGTTTAACTTTTTGAGGAGCAAATTGTTTTTCACAGTGACTGTACCATTTTATATTTCCACTAGCAATGCAGGAGGGTTCTGTTTTTCCACATCCTTGCCAACACATGATATTTCTTCCCTTCCCCCTCAACCCCCCTCCAATTTTTAAATAATAACCATTCTAATGGGTGCTAACCTTGAGATTTTTAAGTTCAATAGCTCCTTTGAGTAATCATATGAAAATGAAATTTATTTACTAATTTTATGTAAACTGTCAGAAAGTTGATAATTTAGAATAATCTTCCTTTGAATCATTCCATTATATTTAGTGATTGGGTTAATCTCCTTGACTCTGAATAGAGAAGTTCCTTTACTTCAAGGTGATGCCAAAAAAGCATGGATAAATGATGTTTAACCATTTATGACAGTTTAAACAGATAAGTAGTTTTATCTTAGTGTACAAAATTAAGGGTAGCAATAAATTTTGTAAATTCATGTAAGAGATGAAAAACTATGGCTTATAATTCAGGGCATTTCTGTTGTTATTCAGGTAGGATGGTGTGTGTTGTCTAAGTAGGTTGAAATAGGACACACAACCACACACACCACACACTCACACACTTCTGTAATCAGGAGGCTATTGTAAAGGAGATATGGGTAGATTACATGGGATCATCATAGGTATCAAAACGTGGGATACTCAAGTTGACCTTGGATTTTAGGATTTGTTTTCAATTGAGGATGCACTGGCATTTTGAGGCTAGGCTAACAGACAGGTAGAATCTGTTTGGCACATTCTAATTATGGCTTTTTCATTTTCAAGCCAGGATTTGAATGGAATTTGTGTCTTATTAAAGATTTTGCTATTATAAGCCTATACTTCTGGCTGGTGGAAATGTGTAGACTGGCTGTTGGGGATAGAGTTCTGTATTAGAGACACCACTAAGAGGGGAACTGGGCTTCCCATTTTGGGAAAAAAAAATCAATGGGTATCAAGTTTTGATTGAAGATGGCTACAAACCATCTGTTAGACACATTTTAAGGTTTAGTATTTCATTTCTTGTACTAAACACCAACATTTTATCACCGCATAATTCTAGGTTATATGGCTTTGGAGCTTCAACTTTGGGTTCTCATCTGAAATAAAAGTACTTAAATTATTTATTTGTAGTTTTAAGATGAAATAACTTAGTTGTATTTTTTTTTCAAAATGAAGTTCAATACTTTTTATAGAAGTATTATGTAGAAAAACTCATATAAGAAAGTAAAAACCAAAGAAATAATTCTTTGAGATCTATAATGTTGATAGCATTTTCAATGAAACTGTAAAATGCTTATTTACAAGTAAGCTAGTTTATAGTATCACTTAATAAGATAGGAGTGCTAAAGCAAATGTTTTGTAGCTCTGGTCAGGGCACTATAAAATATAAATCAAATAAATTGTGTCCTTTTCTTAGACAACTTACACTCCAAACTGCTTGGAAGGAAGTGCATAGCAAGTTGAGATATTGTACACATATTTAAAATACAACCATAAATGAGAAACCACATTGTCAGGAACAGACAATATTCTCTTTGTACTGGGAAATTCACGTTAGCCTGGGTGGTGGTGGAAGGAATGAATCATAGCCTCTCTTCCAATGAGTCATGGGTGGCTGAATAGAGGTGGGAGTTTCAAGCACTCTTTCTTTGAGTGATGGAAAGAATTTTTCATCATTTTATATATTATTCAATATCTCTGTCACTATCACTGTTGATAAATGATATGAAAAATGATCATTTATCATTTAGAATCAATTGAGATATTTACAACTAATACTTTCCCTTCCATAGATCTGGAAGTGCTTTTCAAAAATCAATTAATTTGCACAATATACTACTGTAAGGGTAGCCTTATTATCACCATTTTATGGACAAATTCAAAGCAAGAGAGGTTAATTAACCCATCATAGAGTCCAAAGGGCTGAATGGCAAGGCAAAATGGACTAAGCACCAACGTGAAGGCCAGGAACTCTGCTTTTAGCATGGATTTTAATTGATTTAGATCAGTTTCTCTAGCCTAAAAAGCACAAGCAATAATTCTGAATTATCATGCAGCAATATAGTGTGGATTAAATAATTAATATTCTGAAGCCCTTTATAAATGTGAATTATTATTACTCATTTTAGCTGTAGACCACTGAGTCGGCCAAACTACCTTCCAGCACTGGTGACTAAAGTGTAAATTAATTGGCTAAGTGAGAAATTCACCTTACACATTTCCTGCTGAAAGATAAGAGACTCCTCTCTTCTGATTGGAAATCTATATATACCGTGGTGTATTTTACTCTGCTTCCCCTAATGTATGTGTTTGTATCCAATTCCCTAATAAACTGGGAATTCATCTTATATGGGGAGATCCATGTTTTAAAATATTAGTGGAAAATGCTCATGTTTCTTTTAGGAAAGTCTATCTCCCATTTTCTAGAGATGCACTTTTGGGAACATTGTCATGTGGTTAACAAAACTAGTAGTTTGCTTTACTAATCTTTTACATACATATTTGGAAAGATTATTGGAAAAGATATTTTCTCCAAAGATACACTGTTCTGGCTTATCAAGCTTTGTGCTTATGTTTGGTCCTTTTTCAATAAATATATTTAAGGAACACCATATTAGAAATTCTGCAGTTGCTTTATTGAGTTTTTTCCTCCAATCATTTGATTAGGAAAGTTGTTGTTAGAGAGGTAAAACTCCCAAACTGTTCATTTAAAGGAAGGGAGGGAGTGGGTTGAAAGATAGGAAGTCTAAAACTAATTACTAGTTATGTCTTTTCAGAAGGACAAGGAAGTCTATCCAAAGAATTCTTAATATATTAATTGATAGGTGATAAAAATGATTTTCTATATTGTTTTAAGATAGCTTTTCAGTCATTCATTCAACAACTAATTTTTGAGCATCTGTTACATGCCAGGAACAGTTTTAGATGCTAAAACTAAGGACTAGGACTTTGACCTCTATCACTTACAGTAAGCAAGTCAAAAAATATGTGGGTATATGTGTGTTCTCAGTCACTTAGATAAGAGCTAGGAAAATACAACAAAACCAAAAGGGGACAGAATATAATGGGAGTACTGTTTTCAAAAGGGATGGTCAAGAATTTGGAGGTTGACAGTTGAGAAGTTTGAAGTAAGGATGCTAGCCTTAGGAGTATCATTGGGAAGAGCATTCTAGGTGGAGGCAGTAATACGTGTGGGGGCCCTGAGAAGGTGATGTGTGGCAGGAGTGGGTGTGGTGGTGATTCTCAGAGTTAGGTATTTGGAAGCATACTTAGATCTTGGAAAATAGCTGATGGAAATTTGGAGGAAGGAATTTTGCATGTACCACCTGGAAGGAGATGCGTTTCAAACCCTTGAACATTGGACTATCAAGAGCTCCCAGACAACTAGTTTACAAAGCTCTAGCAAAAGCTTGACTTACTGATTTCAAGGATATTTGGTAACAATTCTTGAATTTTCCAAATATACTCAAGACTCTGCTTTTGAAGGCAAAAAACATATACTGTAAACATATACTGAGGAAGGGTATATAATTTGGACAATTGCGAATTGGGTCAGAGAACCCACTGGATAACCTAGACAAACCAGTGGAGTGCACAGTGTTGGGTGCATCAATAAATCAAAATTTTTGCTTTCAATTCTTTTTATTGAGATAAAAATTACACACCGTAAAATTTTTCCTTTTAAATAGAAAATTGAGTGTTTTTCAGTATTATTCACAAAATTCTACAAACATCACTGTTATCTATTTCCAGAATGTTTTCATCATGCCATTGTGGGCATTCTCGTTTTTCTACACCTCTACCCCAATCTTAGCAACTCCTAATCTGCCTTCTGTTTTTATGAATGTGACTATTTTGGACATTTCATACAAATGTCCATAGAATATACGGCCCTTTGTGTCTGCCTTCTTTCACATAACAATGATTTCAGTGTTCTTCCATGTTGTAGTAAGAATTAGTACTTGATTCTTTTTGATGGTTGAATAATATTCCACATATGGATATATCACATTTTGTCTCTTCATCTGCTGATGGACATTAGGATTGTTTTAACCTATTGGCTATTAGAGACAAACCTATACAAGTTCTTGTGTGGGCATATATTTCCAATTATCTTGGGTATTTACCTAGGAGTGGAATTGTTTGGTCATGTGGGAGCTCCATGTTCAGCTTTTTTGAGGAACTGTCAAACTGTTTTCCAACCTGGCTACCCCATTTTACATTCTTACCAACAATGTATGAGGGTTTCTCCATATCTTTGTCCACACTTTATTTTTTTAAGGTTTTATTTATTTATTTGTAAGAGAGAGAGGGAAAGAGAGGGAGAGAGCACAAGTAGGGGGAGCAGCAGGCAGAGGGAGAAGCAATCTCCCTGCTGAGCAAGGAGCCTGATGTGGAACTCGATCCCAGGACCTTGGCGTCATGACCTGAGCCAAAGGGAGATACATAGCCAAGTGAGCCACCCAGGTGTCTCAAACACTTGTTTTTTGATTATGGCCATTTTCATGTGTAAGAGGTGGTATCTCATTGTGGTTTTTATTTGCATGTCTCTAATGATGATGCTGAGCATCTTTTCATGGGCATGTTGGCTATTCGTAATTTTTTTTTTTTGGAAAAATTTTTATTCATGTCCTTTGCCCATTTTAAAATTACATTGTCAATTTATTGCCAATTTGAGTTTTTATATACTTTGCATACTAAATCCAGATATGTGGTTTGCAACTATTTCTTCCATTCTATGGGTTGTCGTGATAATATCTTCTTTTTTTAAAAAAATTTTTCTGTGGGTTAGTGATTTTATTTATATTTATTTATTTATTTATTTTAGTTTTTCAGTGTCCCAAGATTCATTGTTTATGCACCACACCCAGTGCTCCATGCAATATGTGCCCTCCTTAATGCCCACCACCAGGCTAATCCTTCCCCCGACCCTCCTCCCTTCCAAAACCCTCAGTTTGTTTCTCAGAGTCCATAGTTTCTCATGCTTCATCCTCCCCTCCAATTTACTTTTCCCTTTTCTTCTCCTAATGTCCTCCATGTTATTGCTTATGCTCCACACGTGAAACCATATGATAATTGACTTATTTCACTCAGCATAATCTCCTCCAGTGCCACACATGAAAAAATATTCATCATCATTAGCCTTCAGGGAGATTCAATCAAAACCACATTGAGATACCACCTTACACCAGTTAGAATGGCAAAAATTAACAAGACAGTAAGCAACTAGTGTCGGAGAGGATGTGGAAAAAGGGGAACCCTCCTACACTGTTGGTGGGAATGCCAGTTGATATAGTCACTTTGGAAAACAGTGTGGAGATTCCTTAAGAAATTAAAAATAGAGCTACCCTATGACCCTGTAATTGCACTACTGGGTATTTACCCGAAAGATACAGATGTAGTGAAAAGAAGGGCCATCTGTACCCCAATGTTCATAGCAGCAATGGCCACAATTGCCAAACTGTGGAAAGAGCCAAAATGCCTTCAACAGATGAATGGATAAAGAAGATGATAATATCTTCTGATGCATAAAAGTTTTAAATTTTGATGAAGTCTAATTTACCTTTTTTTCTCCTATACTGGATCCCTTGTATTTCCATATGAACTTTAGGATCAGCTTGCCAATTTCCATAAAAAAGCCAGCTGGGAATTTGATAGAGATTGCATTAAATCTGTAGATCTATTTGGGGAGTGACACAGACCCAATATATATTTCCATTTATTTAAATCTTTAATTTTTTTCATAGTGTTTAGTATTTATAGTGCATATCATGCACTTCTTTTGTTAAATTGATTCCCTTTCTTTTAATCCTGTGTAAAATGGCATTGTTTTCATAATTAAATTTCCAGATTCTTTATTGCTAGCATATAGAAATTTAGTTGATTGTGGTGTACTGACTTTGTATCCTGAAACATTGCTGAAGTTACTACCTCTAGTAGATTTTTAGTGAATATGTTATGATTTTCTATATGCTGGGTCATACCATCTGCAAATATAGTTTATCTTCTTCTTGTCCATTCTTAATGTTGTTTATTTATTTCTCTTGCCTAGTTACCTTGGTTAGAACCTCCATACAGTCTTACTCCATAGAAGTGACTTAAGTCCTTATCTTCTTTGTGATCTTAGGAGGAAAGTGTTCACTTTTTTACCATGAACTATTAAGTTACCTATGGGTTTTTTTTCTTTTTTATTGTAGACAATGACAGAGGAATTTCTATTCCAATCCTAGATTCTTGACTGTTTTTATCATGACAGGTGATATTTTTTCTGAAATGATTACTTTTTGTCCCTTAATCTATATCTGTGGTATAATATATTAATTTTCATGTATTGAAAAATACAAAATTAGTAGATCCTACTTGATGATATTATTTAATCCTTTTATAAGTTGCCAGATTTGATTTGATAGTATTTTGTTGAGGATTTTGATTCTTATATTTGTGAAGGATGTTGTTCTGTAGTTTTCTCTTTATTACAATGTCTTTGTCTGTTTTTCATATCAGAGTTATTCTGGCCTGATAGAATGACTTCAGAAGTGTTCTCTCCTCTTATGTTTTTAATTTTTATTTTTTGGGAAAAAATTTGTGAAGTATTGGTTATTGGTTCATTTTTCTTTAAACATGTGGTAAAATCACAATGAAGATATTTTGTCCTGAGATTTTCTTGGTAGGAAGTCTTTTTTTTTATTATTATTAATTCAGTCTCTTTACTTGTCATAGGTATATTCAGATTTTCCATTGATTCTTGATAAAATTTTGGTTGTTGTATCTTTTATTCCAATTTTATTAACTTAAAAACCTCGATTTTTTTCTTGGTTAGTCTAGCTATAGGGCTAACAAAAAAAAAATCTTTTCAAAGAACCAACTTTAAGGTTTTGTTGATTCTCTTTTTTCTATTCTCTACTTATTTCCCTCTTTAATCTTTATTATCTTTTGAATTATTTGTTCTGTGCTCAGTTTGCTCTTTTATCTAGTTTCTCATGGTGGAAGATTTGGTTACTGATTTGAGATTTTTCTTTTTTATTAATATAAGTGCATAGAGCCATAAATGCTTCTATATTCACTGCTTTATCTTATTCAGAGGATAAGGTTTGGCATGTTATGTTTTCATTTTTTATGTGTTTTCATTTTTATTCATCTCAAAGTATTTTCTGATTTCTCCTATGATTTCTTCTTTGACTCCTTGATTATTATAGGAATGTGTTGTTCAATTTCCACATATTTAAGGGCACCTGTGTGGCTCAGTCAGTTAAACCTTCAGCTCTTGATTTTCAGCTCAGGTCATAATCTCATGGTGATGCGACAGAGACCAACACTGAGCTGCATACTCAGGCCCAACATGGAGCCTGCTTAAAATTCTCTCTCTCCCTCTCCTTTTGCCCCTCCTCACTGTTTATGCAAGTGCTCTCTCTCTTTCTCTCTCTCTCTCTTTTTAAAGATTTTATTTGACAGAGAGAGAACACAAGTAAGCAGAGAGAGAGGGGGGAAGCAGGCTCCCTGCTGAGCAGAGAGCCGGATGCGGGACTTGATCCCAGGACCCTGAGATCATGACCTGAGCCGAAGGCAGAGGCTTAACCCACTGAACCACCCAGGTGCCCCTCTCTCTTTCTCTTTTAAAACAAACAAACAAACAAACAAACAAAAAACAGTAATCTCTGGGAAACATGGGTGGCTCATGGGCATCTGACTCTTGTTTTCAATTTAGGTCATGATCTCAGGGTTGTGAGACCCAGCCCTTTTGTAGGCATGGAACCTGCTTAAGATTCTCTCTCTCTCTCTCTGGAGGGGAGGAAAATGGTAGAGGGGAAGGAGACTCTATTTCAACTGGTCCCCTGAATTGAGCTAGATATTTACCAGAGTATTGTGAACACCCATGAAATCAGCCTGAGGTGTAAGATTATACACTTCTGGATCTCTGTGGGGGCAGAGGATCGTCAGTGGAGAAGTACAAAGGATTTGGGAGTGCGTGGACAGATATCAGAGGATAAATAAAAAGGGGAGCTATCCACCAGAAGCGAGCCACTGGAAAGTAATACCCCAATGTGAAAGTGCCCTGCACTTGGGGACAAGCAATAGCTTAGAGACTGGTGGCTGTGAGACAGGAAGGGACTCATAACAACACTCAGAACAATGGGACTTAAGGGACAGTTGTTGGGACTGGGTGGCCGCAGGCATGGACCTAAGCCTATGGTCCCAAGATGGCCACAGCAGCCCCCTGCCTGTGCCTGAGAGGACCCTGTGTGGACTTGGACTTGAGTCAGCAGTCCCTGGGGCTGGTGGCTTCCTCAGCCACCACAGCTGCCTCTGCTGCATCCTCCACCAGTGGGGGCTGAGGGCACCTGATGTGGGCTGGAGTCAGCGGTCCCTGGGGCTGGTGGCTGCCACCACTACCACAGCTGTTGCTACCTCTGTCATGGCTGAGAGGACCAGGTGTGGTCTTGAGTCAGCAGTCCTGGGAATGGCAGCCACTGGGACCAGGCTCATTAGGACCTGTATCACTCAGGGTCTTGGTGGCACGGGGGTACAGAGGCAAATGGGGGCCTTGGGCAATCAATGAGATGGTGGCTGGGGGTGCACACCACCTGTGGGAGGCTGTGGTATTCAAGGGGGTTGGCAGAGGGGGAGTCTGTGTGTTTTGGAGGGTTCAGAGAAAAGCAGATTGTGGCTTCTCTCTGAGGTGGAGGTCTGGGTGCGGACAGTTTACTTTGCTCAGACCCTCCAAAAAGGAGCAAAAAATGGACAGAGAACAAAAGCCTGAAAAACCAGTTTCCACTGAGCCCAATCCCTTGATATCAGGCAGGGCAACTCAGTTCAAGCAGGATCAACTAAAAATCAACACAGTAGGCCCCTCTCCCAAAAGACAAGCTGAAAGAACAAGAGAATAACAACCATAGGGTCCCCATAAAACTGTAAAACCCCAACACCAGGGGAAAACAGTATATTGAGCTCCCAGTATTGCCTCACAGCCTGTATATTTCTTAGATACAATTTTTTCTCTCTCTTTTTAAAAAATTCTTTTTCATGATTCTTTTTTCTTTTATTTATTTATTTACTTTTACCTATTTACCATTTCAACTAGATGTTTAATACAACATATTCCATAGTAACTTTTTAACTTGAACTTTTTCATACATACACTTTTTTCTTTTTCTTTTCATATATATATATATATATATATATATATATATATATATATGCTTCAATGTAGTGCTTTCCCCTATTCAATCCTACCTTTATATGTATATACCAGTTTTAATTTCCCTGTATCACTGGAAAGTTGAGTCCTCTAACAAAGATAACAAGATACACCCAGGAAGAACTGAAATACCCTTCTTTGCCCACATTATAACCACCTTTCAATCACCTTTCAATTATTTTGTGTTTTTATTTATTTTTTTCTTTTTTCTTTTTCTTCTATGAGATGGACCTCATAGATATTATTTTTTTCTTCTTTGTTTTTGTAGTTTATAAATCTTACTCTTAGGGCTTATTTTGGCTATTTTTTTTTTCTTTTTTCTTTCTTTTTGTCGGTGACTTCCAATTGCTCCAAAATTTTTCAGGGTGTACCTAGCCTGGATTGTGGTTGATATTTTCAGCTATACATCCTCTCAACCACCTATCACCAGAATGATTAGGAGGAGGAACCCCCAACAGAGGAAAAATTCAGAGACTGTGACCTTTGCCACAGAACTAATGGATATAGACATAAGCAAGATGTCAGAAATAGAATTCAGGGTTACAGTTATGCAGACAACTTCTAGGTTGGAGAAAACCATTAGTGGCAACATAGATTCTCTAAGGGCAGAAATGGAAGCTGATCTGGCAGAACTTAAAAATGCTATCAATGAGATCCAATCTCATCTAGTTCTCTAACAGATAGGGTAAATGAGACAGATTGAATTAGTGATCTAGAATACAAACTGACAGAAAAGAAGGATCAGGGGAGGCCTGGAACAAACAGCTTAGAATCCATGAAAACAGGATTAGAGAAAAAAAAAAATGAAGGCCTGAAATGTTCCAGTGTCAGAATTATTGGGATTCCTGAGGGGATGGAGAGAGAGAGAGGACTAGAAGATAGAGTTGAAGTTGAGCAAATCCTAGCTGAGAATTTCCCTAATCTGGGGAATGAAACAAGTGTTCATGTCCTAGAGGCAGAGAGCACACCCCCCCAAGATCAATGAGGGTAGAACAAACTCCAGGCTTGTGATAGTGAAACGTGTGAATCTTAAATCCAGAGAAAATATCATAAGGGCAGCTAGGGGGAAGAGATTCCTTACACACAGAAGGAGGAACGTCAGAATAATGTCAGACCTGTCCACAGAAACCTGGCAAGCCAAAAGGGGCTGGTAAGACATATTCAGGGCACTGAAAGAGAAGAACATGCAGCCAAGAATACTTTATCCAGCAAGACTGTCATTTAGAATGGATGGAGAGATATAAAGCTTCCAAGACTAGCAAAGACTGAAAGAATATGTGACCACCAGCTGGCCCTGCAAGAAATACTAAGGGGGGGGTTTATAAAAGAAGAAAGACCCCAAGAGTGATATAGAACAGAAATTTACAGAGACAATCTATAGAAACAAGGACCTTGCAAGCAACATAATGACAATAAATACATATCTTTCAATAATCACTGTCAATATGAATGGCCTGAATGCTCCCATAAAATGGCACAGGGTTGCAGATTGGATAAAAAGACAGGACCATCCATATGCCGTCTACAAGAGACTCATTTTGAACCTAAAGATACATCCAGACTGAAAGTGAAGGTGTGGAGAACCATTTTTCATGCCAATGAACCTCAAAAGAAAGCTGAGGTAGTGATTCTTATATCAGACAAATTAGATTTTAAGCTAAAGACTGTAGTCAGAGATGCAGAAGGACACTACATCATTTTTAAGGGGTCTATCCAACAAGAAGATCTAACAATTGTAAATATCTATGCCCCCAACATGGGAGCAGCAAACTACATAGGCCAACTGTTAATCAAAATAAAGAGACATATTGATAAGGATATATTAATTGTAGGGGATCTTAAGATGTCCCTCTCAGTAATAGATCATCTAAGCAGAATATCCACGAAGAAACAAGAGCTTTGGACACACTGGACCAGATGGACCTCATAGATATACAGAGAATATTCCACCCTAAAACAACAGAATACTCACTCTTCTCGAGTACACATGGAACTTTCTCCAGAATAGACCACATATTGGGTCAAATCAGGTCTCAACCAACACCAAAGGGTTGAGATTATTCCCTGCATATTCCCTGACCTCAGTGCTTTGAAACTGGAGCTCAATTACAAGAAAAAGTTTAGAAGAAATTCAGACACTTAGGAGCTAAAGACCATCCTACTCAAGAATGTTTGGATCAACTAGGAAATCAAAGAAGAACTTAAACAATTCATGGAAACCAGTGAAAATGAAGAGACATTGGTCCAAAACCTATAGGATTTGGCAAAGCAGTCTTAAGGGGGAAATATGTAGCCATCCAAACCTCACTCAAAAAAATAGAAAAATCCCAAATATACAAACTCTCTTTACACCTTAAAGAACTGCAGAGTCAACAACAAATTAAGCCTACCCAATGCACAAGAAAGAAAGTAATGAAGATTAGAGCAGAAATCAATGAGTTGGAACCAGAGATACAGTAGAACACATTAACAAAACTAGAAGCTGGGTCTTTGAAAGAATGCATAAAATAGATAGACCACTTGCCAGACTAATCCAAAAGGAAAGAGAAAGGACCCAAATTAATAAAATTATGAATGAAAGGGGAGAGATCATGACTAACACCAAGGAAACAGAAACAATCATCAGAAATTATCAATAGCTATATGCTAATAAGTTAAGCAACCTAGAATAAATCGATGCATTCCTGGAAACCTATGAACTTCCAAGACTGAAAGACTGAAACAGGAGGAAATTGACAACCTGAATAGATCAATAACTAGTAAGGATATTGAAGAAGTGATTAAAAACCTCCCCTAGAAAAAGAGTCCAGGACCTGATGGATTCCCTGGGAAATTCTACCAAACATTCAAAGAAGAAATAATACCTATTTTCCTGAAGCTGTTTCAAAAAATAGAAACAGAAGGAAAACTTCCAGACTCTATGAAGCCAGCATTACCTTGTTCCCCAAACCAGGCAAAGACCACATCAAAAAGGGGACTTTCAGACCAATATCCCTGATGAATATGAATGCCAAGATTCTCAACAAGATCCTGGCTAATAGGATCCAACAGTACATTAAAAAGATTATCCACCATGACCAGGTGGGATTTATCCCTGAGCTGCAAAGGTGGTTCATTTGCAAATCAATGTGATAGAACAAATTAGTAAGAGGAGAGAAGAACCACATGGTTCCCTCAATTGATGCAGAAAAAGTATTTGACAAAATACAGCATCCTTTTCTAATTAAAACTCTTCAGTGTATAGGGATAGAGGGAACATTCCTCAACTTCATAAAATCCATCCATGAAAACCCCACAGTGAATATCATTCTCAATGGAGAAAGCTGAGAGCCTTCCTACTGAGATCAGGAATGCAGCAAGGATGCCCACTCTCACTACTATTATTCAACATATTTATAGAAGTCCTAGCAAGATCAATCAGGCCACAAAAAGAAAGAAAATGTATTCATATTGGCAAAGAAGAAGTCAAACTCTCTCTCTTCGCAGCTGACATGATACTTTATGTGGACAACCCAAAAGACTCTACCCACAAATTACTAGAACTCATACAGAAATTCAGTAATGTGGCAGGATAAAAATCAGGGCACAGAAATCAATTGCTTTCTTATACACTAACAAACTGTAGAAAGGGAAATTAGAGAATCAATTCCAGTTATAATAGGATCAAAGCCCATTAGATACCTTGGAATAAACCTAACCAAAGAGGTAAATGATCTATACTTGAGGAACTACAGAACACTCATGAAAGAAATTGATGGAGACACAAAAAGATGGAAAAAGAATTCCATGTTCAAAGATCAGAAGAATAAACGGTGTTAAAATGTCTGTGCTGCCCAGAGCAATCTATACTTTCAACTCCATGATCACAATACCATTGGAATTTTTCAAAGTGCTGGAACAAACAATCCTAAAATTTGTGTGGAACCAGAAAAGACCCCAAATGGCCAAGGAAATGTTGAAAGAGAAAAACAAAACTGGGGGCATCATGTTGCCTGATTTCAAGCTTTACTACAAAGCTGTGATCACCAAGATAATATGGTACTAGCACAAAAACAGACATAAAGACCAATGGAACAGAGTAGAGAGCACAGATATGAATCCACAACTCTATGGTCAAATAATCTTTGACAAAGCAGGAAAAAATATCCAGTGCAAAAAAGACAGTCTCTTCAATAAATGGTGCTGGGAAAATTGGACAGATATGTATAGAAGAATGAAACTTGACCATTCTTTTACACTGTACACAAAGGTAAACTCAAAATGGATAAAAGACCTCAATGTGAGTCAGGAATCCATCAAAATCCTAGAGAAGGACTCAGGCAGTAACCTCTTCAACATCAACCACGGCAAATTCTTTCAAGACATGTCTCCAAAGGCAAAGGAAACAAAAGTGAAAATGAACTTTTGGGACTTCATCAAGATCAAAAGCTTCTGCACAGCAAAGGAAATCATCAACAAAACAAAGAGGCAACCCACAGAATGGGAGAAGATATTCACAAATGACACTACAGACAAAGGGCTGATATCCAAGATCTAAAAAGAACTCCTCAAACTCAACACCCAAAAAAACAGATAAGTGAAGAAATGGGCAGAAGAAATGAATAGACACTTTTCCAATGAAGACATACAAATGGCTAACAGACACATGGAAAAAAATGACCATCATTAGCCATCAGGGAAGTTCAAATCAAAACCACATTGAGATACCAACTTACACCAGTTAGAATGACAAAAATTAACAAGACAGTAAGCAACAAGTGTTGGAGAGGATGTGGAGAAAGGGGAACCCTCTTACACTGTTGGTGGGAATGCAAGTTGGTATAGCTACTTTGGAAAACAGCGTGGAGATTCCTTAAGAAATTAAAAATAGAACTACTCTATGACCCTGCAATTGCACTACTGGGTACTTCCCCCCCCCAAAAAAAAGAAGGGCGATACATACCCCCAATGTTCATAGCAGCAATGGCCACAATTGCCAAACTGTGGAAAGAGACAAGATGCCCTTCAACAGACAAATGGATAAAGAAGATATGGTCCATATATACAGTGGAGTATTACTCAACCATCAGAAAGGATGAATATCCAACTTTTGCATCAGCATAGGTTGGACTGGAGGAGATTTTGCTGAGTAAAATAAGTCAAGCAGAGAAAGTCAGTTATCATATGGTTTCACTTACTTGTGGAACATAAGGAGCAGCATGGTGGACATTAGGAGAAAGAAGGGAAAAAAGCCAGGGCAGGGGGAATTTGAGGGGAAGACGAAGCATGAGAGACTGTGGACACTGAGAAAAAAACTGAGGGTTTTAGAGGGGGTGGGGTGGGGGGATGGTTTGGCCTGGTGATGGATATTGCATGGATCAGTGGGGTAAACAAGGAATCTTGGAACACTATATCAAAAACTAATGATGTGTACTGTATGGCTACTAATGTAACAGTAAAAAAAAATAAAAGATTCTCTCTCTCTCCCTCTGCCCCCCTCAACAACAACAAAAACATTTCCACATATTTATGGATTTCCCAAATTTTCTTCTGAGTTCTCATTTTATTTCATGCTGTCAGAGAAATCTACTTTTTTGTCCTTAATCCTTTTAAATTTTCTGAAGCTTGTTTTATGGCCATTATATGATCTATAATGTAGAATATTTCATGGACACTTGAATATGCTATTTTTGTGTTTTGTGTCATGTCTGCTATTTTTGTGTCATGTTGTATAGCTGTGTGTTAGGTATCAATCTGTCAGTTTTTGCTTCATGTACCTGTTCTTTTTTTAGGTGCATGTATATTTGTAACTGGTGTACTTCTTGATTCATTGATAGTCTATCATTATAACAGGTTCTTCTTTGTCTCTAGTAACAACTTTTCTGGTAAAGTCTATTTTGTTTGAAATTAATGTAGCCATCTTAGTTCTTTTTTGGTTATTGTTTCTCTGGTGTATCTTTTTCTATTATTTCAGTTTCAGCCTCTTTGTGTTTGTAAATCTGAAGTGTATAGAAAGCATCTATTGAATTATTTTTAAAAATTCATTCTGCCCATTTCTGCATTTTAATTGCAGAATTTAAACTATTCATCTTTAATGTAATTACCAGGTCACATTTGCCATTTTGCTATTTGTTTACATGTCTTAGGTTTTGTTAGTTCCTCTATTCCTCCCTTACTACCTTATTTTTTATTAAATAGATATTTTCTACTGTACCATTTAAATATCCTTGTTTCTTTTACCATATTTGTGAGTTTTCTTTCTTTCTTTCTTTCTTTTTTTTTCAGTAGCTAGGGGTTACCATTAACATCTTCACTTTTACAATCTAACTCAAATTAATACAAATTTAATTAAAATAGTATGAGACATTCACTCCACATGGCTCCATTCTCTCTCCTTTTGTGTTGTTTTTGTCATACATATTTCATCTTCATAAATTATATGCTCAGGAATATAGATTTATAATCACTGTTTTGTGCTTTTAAATCATAAAGGAAAAAACTAGACTTATAAATGAAAAATACATTTATGCTCTCTTAAAAAATATTTATGTGGTTAGCTTTACCGTTGTGCTTTATTTCTTCATGCAAATTTGCATTACTGTATTCTGTCCTTTAATTACAGCCTGAAGGATTCTCTCTCTCTCTTTTTTTTTTCCTGTAGGTTAGGTTAACAGGTAACAAATATTCTCAAATTTTATTTATCTGGGAATGTCTTAATTTCTCCTACATTTTTGAATGATAGTTTTGTTAGATCTAGAACTCTTGGTTGTCTAGGAATGGAACTTTGAAAGCATTGCAGCCATGTTTCACTCTCTGCAGTGGCTGCTAGGCTGATAATTATCATCATGAATGCAGATTTTGGATTTTTAAGAGTATTGTGGATCTGCAGAGGAAGGAATGAGAACAAAGCAAGTTAAGATGTCACAAAGGTCACTGCTCTTACTAATTCAGCTGTTTTTCTTTCTCTTTTCATTTGTTAATAAATACTCCTGAGATTGCTACAAGTCTGGTTATTTTCAGAGTCCCCAAAAAGTTAAATCTGACCATCTTTGCCAGTATTTTTATTGCTTTATGGAGGAAATTTCAGAGGTCTATACTTGTTCTTTTTACCGATGTCACCGTAACACTTAGGGTGAATCATTTTAACATCTCGCCTTTTGTTTATTTTGTTATAGTATTCTATATTAAAACTGTTTTAGCTTGGGTTTCACTGGAAACAGAGCATGAGATGAAGACTTGTGTACAGATAGTCTATTTGGAAGGTAATTCTGGGGAACAGAAGTGAAGGAGCCTAAGGAATGAGAATGAGGCCAAGCTGATATCAGGGTATGTTAATCGTATCACTGCTATGAGCAATGGAGGCTTGGCTGTACCAGGACCTCCACAAAAGCATACAGAATGTTTCCCAGTCCAGAGGTGAATTTATTTATCCATTAGCTCATGTCCTCCATTGGTGTAGATTACTCACAAGGTTCTTAACTTCTCTACACTTCCGTGTCTCAAGTTGCCATGACCATAGAAAGTTCCTGTATCATCCAGACACTGGGGGAAAAGCATAGTACCTACTGTAGACACTGGCAGCACAAAATGAATAAAGCTCTCAGTAGTTTCCTTTTCTTTAGCTCAGACTGCAGAGGTTAGGTGAAAAGGATGTGAGCTGGAGTCTATGTGTATCAGTCAGGGTTCTCCAGAGAAACAGAATCAGAAATAGGAAAGCAGAACTAATGGGATGTGTGTGTATGTGTGTTGTATGAACCAATTTCATATATATTTGTGCACCATTATGATATATGATAATGATATATGATGTTGTGTTGGCTCACACAATTTTGGGGGTTGGCAAGTCCCAAGATTTGCAAGATTAGTCTGCAAAATGGAGATGCAGAGGAGCTGATGGTGTAGTTCTATTTTAAATTTAAAGGCACAATAACCAAGAGAGCTGATGATGTCTGAAGTCCAGCAGGCTTGCAACCCAGAAAGAGCTGATATTTTAGATGGAAGAAACCCATGTCACAGTTTGAAGGCAGCCAAGCAAGAAAAACTCTGTCTTACTTAGGGAATAAAGTCAATCCCTTTTTATATTCAGTCCTTCAGCTGACTGGATGAGGCCCCACACTTTAGGGAGAGCAATCTAGTTTACTAAGTCTATTTTAGATAATATCATCAAAAATACCCTCATAGTAAATCTTGCCATTTGCGACGATGTGGATGGAACCAGAGGGTATCATGCTTAGAGAAATAAGTCAATTGGAGAAAGACAACTATCATATGATCTCTTTGATATGAGGAAGTGGAGATGCAAGGCGGGGCGGGGGGGGTTGGGGGGGAGGTAGGAAAAGAAAAAATGAAAAGATGGGATTGGGAGGGAGACAAACCATAAAAGACTCAATCTCAAGAAACAGACTGAGGGTTGCTGGGGGGAGGGGGGACAGGAGAGGGTGGTGGGGAAATGGACATTGGGGAGGGTATGTGCTATGATGAGTGCTGTGAAATGTGTAAACCTGGTGATTCACAGACCTGTACCCCTGGGGATAAAAATATATTATATGTTTATTAAAATAAAAAATTTAAAAAAAATACCCTCATAGAAACACCCAGAATAATGTTTGACCAAATATCTGGACACCTTGTGGCCTGGTCAGATTGACATATAAAATTAACCATAACCAAATGTTATGACATTTATTAAGCCAGTGTACTACTTAGGTAGGAATAACTAGAACTAGCTAGTTAATGATTGCTCTATATGGTAATGTCGTATAGCATAGTGTTAGGAAATTCTAAGCTTCTGCTAGTCAACTTTCATAGATAGGAATAGATCTCAAGTACTGAGCCACAGATATTATATTACTGAAGTAAAACAAGGCTTTGGAGAAAAAAATAAGCATTAAAATATTCTATTTCAGTTACAATGCTTCCTTTGTAGCTGTAAAGTTAATTTATAAAATAAATCAATTCTTGTAAAAGCAATATAAAACTTTTTCAAGTTTCTGTTTAAATTCCAGTTAGTTAACATACAGTATAATTAGTTTCAGGTATAGAATTTAGTGATTCATCACTTACATACACCACCCAGTGCTCATTTGAGTGCCTTCCTTAATACCCATCACCCATCTGACTCATGCCCCTACTTACCTCCCCTCCAGCAACCTTGAGGGTGTTCTCTAGGGTTAAGAGTCTGTTTTATGGTTTACCTCTCTTGTTTTCCCCCTATGTTCATATGTGTTGTTTCTTAAATTCCACATATGAATGAAATCAAGTGGTATTTGTCTTTCTCTGACTGACTTATTTCACTTAGTATAATACCTTCTAGCTCCATCGATGTCATTGCAAATGTCAAGATTTCATCTTCTTGTGGCTGAGTAATATTCCACTCTGTGTGTGCATGCATATACCACCAAAGAAATACACACACACACACACACACACTATATATCTATACACACATATGTTATACATATATACATATGTGTATGTATATATATTTCTTTTTTTAATTTAAATTTTACTTAGTTAACATATAATGTGATATTGGTTTCTGGAGTAGAATTCAGTGATTCATCACTTAAATACAACACCCAGTGCTCATCCCAGCAAGGACTACCTCTCCTTTATCCATTCCTCAGTTAATAGACATTTGGGCTCTTTCTATAATTTGGCTATTGTTGATAATGCTGTTATAAACATCAGGGTGCCTGTGTCCCTTTGAATCAGTATTTTTCTATCCTTTGGGCAAATACCTAGTAGTGCAATTGTTGGGTCATAGGGTAATTCTATTTTTAATTTTTTGAGGAACCTCCATACTTTTTCCAGAGCTTTCCAGAGTGGCTGCACTAATTTTATTCCCACCAACAGTGTAAGAGTTTTCCCCTACCTCTGCATCCTTGCCTACCTCAAAACTGTTCCCTGTGTTGTTAATTTTAGTCACTCTGACAGTGAGGGGATATCTGATTGTAGTTTTGATTTGTAGTTCCCTGGTGATGAGTGATGTTGAGCATATTTTCATGTGTCTGTTAGTCATCTGGATGTCTTCTTTGGAAAATGTCTGTTCATGCCTTCTGCCCATTTCTTAATTGGATCATTTGTGGTTTTTTGGGTGTGAAGTTTTGTAGGTTCCTTATATATTTTGGATACTATCCCTTTTTTGGATATGTCATTTGCAAATATTTTCTCCTAGTCCATAGATTACCTGGTAGTTTTGTTGATTGTTTCCTTTGCTGTGAAGAGGCTTTGATGTTGATGAAGTCCGAATAGTTTGTTTTTGCTTTGTTTCCCTTGCCTCAGGAGACATACCTAGTAGGAAGTTGCTATAATTGTTGTCAAAGAGGTTGCTGTCTATGTTTTCCTCTAAGATTTTGATGGTTTCCTGTCTCACATTTGGGTATTTCATCCATTTCGTATTTATTTTTGCACATGGTGTAAGAAAGTCATCCAGTTTCATTCTTCTCTATGTTGCTGTCAAGTTTTCCCAACACCATTTGTTGAAGACACTGTCTTTTGTCCAGCATTTGGATGCTCCTTCTTGCTTTGTTGAAGATCAATTGGTCATATAGTTGTAGGTCCATTTTTGGGTTTTCTGTTTTGTTCCATCGATCAGTATGTCCACTTTTGTGCCAGAAACATACTGAATTGATAACTACAGCTTTGTAATGTAACTTTAAGTCTGGAATTGTGGTACCTCCAACTTTGCTTTTCTTTCAGGATCGCTTTGGCTATTTTGGAGACTTTTGTGTTTCCATACAAATTTTAATATTGTTTGTTCTACCTCTGTGAAAAATGCTGGTGCTGTTTTGATAAGGATTCCATTAAATGTGTAGATTGCTTTGAGTAGTGTAGACATTTTAACAATATTCTTATCCATGAGCATGGAATATTTTCCCATTTCTTTGTGTCCTCTTCAATTTATTTCATCATTGTCTTATAGTTTTCACAGCACAGACATTTTATCTTTGGTTAGCTTATTCTTATGTATCTTACTGTTTTTCGTGAAATTTGGTGAAATGCAACAGATTTTTGTATGTTGATTTTGTATCCTGCAACTTTACTGAATTTGTGTATCAGTTCTAGAAATTTTTTGGTTGAGTGTTTTGGATTTTCTATATAGAGTTCATGTTCTCAGCAAATAGTGAAAGTTTGACTTCTTCCTTGCTGATTCAGATGTCTTTTATTTCTCTTTGTTGTCTGATTGCTGAGGTTAGGACTTACAGTACTGTGTTGGATAAAAGTGATGACAATGGATATCCCCATCTTGTTCCTGACTATAGAGGAAAAGCTATCAGGTTTTCCACATTAAGGAGGATATTATCTGTGGGCTTTTCATATCTTGCCTTCATTAGTTTGAGGTATGTTCCCTCTCTTCCCACTTTGTTAAGGGTTTTTTTTTTTTTTAAATCAAGGATGGATGTTATACTTTGTCAAATGCTTTTTCTGCATCTATTGAAAGGATCAGATGGTTCTTATCCTTTCTTTTATTAATGTGGTATATCATGTTTGATTTGCAAATATTGAGACACTCTTACAACCCAGGGTTAAATTCCACTTGATTGTGGTGAATGATTTTTTTAAACGTACTACTGGATTTGATTAGTTAGTGTTTTATTGAGAATTTTTTAAAATTTTATTTTATTTTTTCAGTGTTCCAAGATTCATTGTTTGTGTATCACATCCAGTACTCCATGCAATACATGCCCTCCTTAATACCCACCACCAGGCTCTCCCAACCTCCTCCCGCCTCCTCTCCAAAACCCACAGTTTGTTTCTCAGCATCCACAGTCTCTCATGTTTCATCTTCCTCTCTGATTTCCCCCAACACCCTTCTCCTCTCCTTCTCCCAATGTCCTCTGTGATATTCCTTATGCTTCACAAGTAACTGAAATCATATGATAATTGACTTTCTGTGCTTGACTTATTTCACTCAGCATAATCTCCTCCAGTCCCCTCCATGTTGATACAAATTTGGGTATTCATCCTTTCTGATGGAGGCATAATATTCCAATGTATATATGGACCATATCTTCTTTATCCATTCATCTGTTGAAGGGCATCTTGGCTCTTTCCACAGTTTGGGAATTGTGGCCATTGCTGCTATGAACATTGGGGTACAGATGGCCCTTCTTTTCACTACCTCTGTATTTTTGGGGTAAATATCCAGTAGTGCAATTGCAGAGTCATAGGGTAGTTCTATTTTTAATTTCTTAAGGAATCTCCACACTGTTTTCCAAAGTGGCTATACCAACTTGCATTCTCACCAACAGTGTAAGAGGGTTCCCCTTTCTCCACATCCTCTTCAACACTTGTTGTTTACTGTCTTGTTAATTTTTGCCATTCTAACTGGTGTAAGGTGGTATCTCAATGTGGTTTTGATTGAGTCTCCCTGATGGCTAATGATGATGAACATCTTTTCATGAGCCTGTTAGCCCTATGTATTTTTCTTTGGAAAAGTGTCTGTTCATGTTTTCTGCCCATTTTTTTGATGTGATTATCTGTTTTTTTGAGTGTTGAGTTTGAGGAGTTTCTTATAGATCTTGAATATCAGCCCTTTGTCTGTAGTGTCATTTGTGAATATCTTCTCCCATTCTGTGGGTTGCCTCTTTGTTTTGTTGATGATTTCCTTTGCTGTGCAGAAGCTTTTGATCTTGATGAAGTCCCAAAAGTTCATTTTCACTTTTGTTTCCTTTGCCTTTGGAGACATGTCTTGAAAGAATTTGCCGTGGTTGATGTTGAAGAGGTTACTGCCTGAGTCCTTCTCTAGGATTTTGATGGATTCCTGACTCACATTGAGGTCTTTTATCCATTTTGAGTTTACCTTTGTGTACAGTGTAAAAGAATGGTCAAGTTTCATTCTTCTATACATATCTGTCCAATTTTCCCAGCACCATTTATTGAAGAGACTATCTTTTTTGCACTGGATATTTTTTCCTGCTTTGTCGAAGATTATTTTATCACAGAGTTGTGGGTCCATATCTGTGCTCTCTACTCTGTTCCATTGGTCTTTATGTCTGTTTTTGTGCTAGTACCATATTATCTTGGTGATCACAGCTTTGTAGTAAAGCTTGAAATCAGGCAATGTGATGCCCCCAGTTTTGTTTTTCTTTTTCAAATTTCCTTGGCAATTCAGGGTCTTTTCTGGTTCCATACAAATTTTAGGATTGTTCCAGCACGTTGAAAAGTCCTCTGCAGCATTCTTGATCCATTTGTCCCCCAAACCACCTCTCTTTACTTCCTACATTTTTTCATGTGTTGTCACTTTTGCGAGATGGGGATCCTGGTGATTGGAGACAAAATGTTGTGGAGACTACCGACTGATTATCAGTAGACCACTTTGTTTCTTACAATCACTTCTTTTATACTTTACACAAGATCCGGCTTCAAACAGGATATAGATTTACGTGCAGGATGTGAACTGGATATGAAATGTGAAGTATGTGCAGGACATGGGCTACATGCAAACATTCAAGTGGGACAAATGAACAACAATGATTATCTCTTAGCTTTAAATGAAGAACAAGTTAAGGATTCTCCACACTTATCAGATCCATCTAAAGGAGGACCTGAAAGCACTCTGGGGATCCTCCCATGTTTATTCCCGAGCCGCCCAGGAAGACTCTTGCCCTCCATCTCCTGGAGTTTTCTCACAGGATCCAACAGGACCCCAGTTACATTGGCGAGGATCCGGGTTGTGTTCCAACAATGTGGCCTCTTCTAGCCCTCTAGTTGTGCCATGCTATCAGTCCTTAGGTTGATTTCTTTGCAGTATAAAACTTTTAAACAATGAGTCAAATACTATATTTAATGTTTCCATCTTAAGTATATGCACTAATATTATTATTAAGGTATGCTTTGGAGGGATATATATAGTATATCAATGTTTATTTATTTATGACTTAAGTTTCTCCAAGCAGCGCTATAAATAAGTTATTTTCCATTTCATTTGATGCCATAATTTTAGGTGCTATTTTATATTAATGCTGCAATTCATTAAATGTGTCCTTAACAATCTAAGGTTCTCCTGTTTTAGTGCTATGTGACAGAATTAGATTTCTAACCCCAGGGTATTCAAAGGTGACAGCAAAGTTTTGTTGCATTTTTGCAATTTATTAAGTGTGTTTAGAAAAGAGA
This sequence comes from Martes martes, assembly GCF_963455335.1. NCBI lineage: Eukaryota > Metazoa > Chordata > Mammalia > Carnivora > Mustelidae > Martes > Martes martes. The sequence continues at coordinate 51,786,010 of NC_137892.1, read as the reverse complement.
TACAAGATGCTTAGATTAAGAAGATTTGGGCTTTCCCAAGTTCTTTGTAGTCCTAGGGAAAAAAAGGAGAAATCTGTGTATTAGGGTAGAAAATTCAACTTCCCAAGTGTTTTTATAATTTTCTTCTTTTTTTTCAATAACAAAAATTTTATAGAGATAAAGGTTACATTGCATTGATCTGAATTTGGTCAGGTAAATCAGATATTTATTTTATGCAAATGAAGTCCTATATTTTAGATTTTTAAATTATTATCTATTTGGTCATCTTTATCTGTGATTGAAAAATGACTTCCAAATTAATGATCAAAAAGGCAGGGTTTTCTCGGAGGTCCCAGAGGACATAGCATCAAAACAGAGAATTACTCTTAGGCCTTAAAGCTGAATCAAATTTCTCTGCTGAATTTAGGACTTCTTTGGGAGCTGTGACTCCTTTGTGTCTTCCAGTTTCTCCCTTTTGGAATAGGAATATCTATCCTAGGCTTGTTTCACCACTGTATTTTGGAAGAGGATAGCTTGGTTTTTATATTTCACAGGTTCATAAATGGAGAGAAATTTTGCTTCAGAATGGTCAATTACCAGAGTATCACCCATAACTAACTCAGATGATACAGATGAACAGACGTGGAGTTCTTTGTTTTGATATTTAGATGAGATTTTTTCATTTATGGTTTAAGACTTTAGAGGATGTCAAGATGGGGTGAGTGTATTTTGCTTATAGGATAAACATGAATTTGGGGAGGTCAGGGGTGATCTGTGTTGGAGTTAATGGTGTTCCTCCAAATTCATGTCCACCAAGAATCTCAGATTGTGATCTTGCTTGGAGATAGAGTCTGGTCTTTGCATATGTAAGTAGCTAAGATGGGGTCATACTAAATTAGGATGGACCCAAAGTCCCATGACTGGTATTCTCATAAAATGACCATGTGAAGACATAGACACACATATACACATAAAGAAGAAGGTCCTGTGAATATGGTGGTAGAGATTGTAGGAAAGTATCTATAAGCAAGGGAATGCCAAGGATTCCTGGAAACTGCCAGAAACAGGAAGAGGCAAAGAAGGATTCTTCCCTAGTGTCTTCAGAGGGAGACTAGCCTTGCTGATACTTTTAGACTTTAGACTCCATAACCTAGAAATAGTAATTTTTTCTTACTTTAAGCCACCCAGTTTGTGGTACTTTATAATGGCAGCCCTTGAGAACTAATGGATTTTGTGCTCAGATATGTCAGGAATGACCAGGTAAACAGAAGTTGAAGTTCCTGGTCTTTTCAGAAATTCAGAAAGAATTTCCCCAAGGATCTCTACCAAAGATATTCTCATTAGGTAACCCCTAAAGATGGCCTCAGATGTCTCCCCTCAGCATGCCTAAATGATTGATTTGCTGCTGCTAAGTTCAGTAGATACTAACACTTTTCTTTTATATTTTCGTATAGCCTGTGCATTATCATGGATACCTTATCCATAAAGCAAAAACACTTACAATTGAAATGTGAAAAGAGTAAAGGAAATAAGTATATATATGAAAAGGACAGATGTATTTGAACATTTCTTATTAGCAGAAACTATTGTGGAGCAGATATGTTTAAAAATTTCTTTTAGAATGGGACCCTAGGATCATGGCCTAGCCAAAGGCAGACAAGCAACCAATTGAACCACCCATGAACCCTAAATAAAATCTTTTTAATAATTTCTTTTAATAATACTATGAAGCTAACTAACCAACAAAAGTTAAGTTGTGAGAGAGCTCATTCTTCTTTTTTTCTGCTTAAGTGTTTTGAGATAATTGTCATCTCACTTCAGGACTCATCAGAGGCATTGTTTCTTCCAGGATGCTATCTTTGAACTCCAAGTCTAGATGTTTGTCCCATAGCTAGTGGCTAGCTCCCTAGTGCTTTTTCAGATCTCTTTTTGTAGTGTAATCATGTGTTTATGTGATTGTCTTCTTTATTTGATTATCAGTCCCTAAGAAAGTTCACTGGACTGGCTGGGTGGTGTTTTTTTCCCCCAGGACTGAATATTCTTTATCTTTGAAAACAGCTTTCAAGTAAATACCCAGTAGTGCAATTGCTGGGCCATATCACAGTTCTATTTTCAACTTTTTGAGGAGACTCCATACTGTTTTCTAGAGTGGCTGTACCAGCTTGCATTCCCATCAGCAGTGTAGGAGGGTTCCCCTTTCTCCATGTCCTCACCAACAACTGTTGTTTTCTGACTTGTTGGTTTTAGCCATTCTGACTGGTGTGAGGTCATTATCTTATTGTGGTTTTGATTTGGATTTCCCAGATGCCAAGTGTTGTTGAGCCTTTTTTCATGTTTCTGTTGGCCATTTGGGTGTCTTCTTTGGAGAAATGTCTGTTCATGTCTTCTGCCCATTTCTTGACTGGATTATTTGTTTTTTTGGTGTTGAGTTTGGTAAGTTCTTTATAGATTTTGGATACTAGCTCTTTATCTGATACATTAAATATCTTGGAAATATCTTCTCCCATTCTGTCCACTGTCTTTTGCAAATATCTTTCCCCATTCTGTCCACTGTCTTTTGGTTTTGTTGACTGTTTCCTTTGCTGTATGAAAGCTTTTTATCCTGATGAAATCTCAATAGTTCATTTTTGCCTTTGTTTCCCTTGCCTTTGGCAATGTGTCTAGGAGGAAGTTGCTTCTGCTGAAGTTGAAGAAGTTGCTGCCTGTGTTCTCCTCAAGGATTTTTTTTTTTTTTTCATGGAGAGAGAGAACACAAGTAGGCAGAGAGGCAGGCAGAGAGAGGGGGAAGCAGGCCCCCCGAGGAGCAGAGAGCCTGATGCAGGGCTTGATCCCAAGACCCTGAGATCATGACCTGAGCTGAAGGCAGAGGCTTACCCACTGAGCCACCCAGGTTCCCCTCTCCTCAAGGATTTTGATTGAGTCCTGTCTCACATTGAGGTCTTTCATCCATTTTGAGGCTATTTTTATGTGTGATGTAAGGAAATGGTTCAGTTTCATTCTTCTGCATGTGGCTGTCCAGTTTCCCAAACACCATTTGTTGAAGAGACTGTATTTTTTCCATTGGATATTCTTTTGTGCTTTGTTGAAGATTAATTGACCATAGAGTTGACAGTCCATTTCTGGGCTCTCTATTCTGTTCCATTAGTCTATGTGTCTGTTTTTGTGCCAATACCGTACTGTCTTGATGATTACAGTGTTGTAATAGAGCTTGAAATCTGGAATTGTGATGCCACCAGCTTTGGTTCTCTCTTTCAATATAGCTCTGGCTCTTCAGGATCTTTCCTGTTTCCATACAAATTTTAAGATAATTTTTTCCATTTCTGTGAAAAAAGTTGATGGTATTTTGATAGGGATTGCATTGAATGTATAGATTGCTCTAGGTAGCGTAGACATTTTCAAAATATTTGTTCTTTCAACCCATGAGCATGGAATGGAATGTTTTTCCATTTCTTTGTGTCTGCCTCAATTTCTTTCATGCATATTCTATAGTTTTCTGTGTACAGATACTCTGCCTCTGGTTAGATTTATTCCTAGGTATCTTGTTTTGGGTACAATTATAAATGGGATCATCTCCTTAATTTCTCTTTGTTCTGTCTTGCTGTTGGTGTATAGAAATGCAACTGATTTCTGTGCATTGATTTTTATCCTGAAAGTTTAATGAATTTCTGTATGAGTTTTAGCAGTTTCAGAGTAGAGTCTTTTGGATTTTCCACATAAAATACATCATCTGCAAAGAGTGAGAGCTTGACTTCTTCTTTGCTGATTCGGATGACTTTTATTTCTTTTTGTTGTCTGATTGCTGTGGCTGGGACCTCCAGGACTATGTTGTACAACAGCAGTGATAGTAGACATCCCTGCTGTGTTCTTGACCTTGTTTCTGACATTAGCTCAGGTTACCATCTCAGAGTCCTGGGATCTAGCCTTGCATTGAGCTCCATGCTGGATGTGGAGTCTGCTTGGGATTATCTCTCTCTCTCTCTCTTTAAAATAAACAAAACAATCATTTTTGAAATTTATACAAGTCATTTTGTAAAGAAAGACTTGTTTCAGGGCCCCACCAAAAATAGGCATATATATGGGACCAGAGAGAAGGACTAATCAACAGGCAGCAAGGAGAACATGGAAAATAAACCTTACTACAAATTTAATCTGGACTCACTCTGTCAAAATGGAGGTATAGATCAGAAATTTTATACTTCTATTATTGTTGAGTTTATGTGTTTGGGGATACAGCTCATTGGTTATAGTGGTGTGTTACCTCACAAGTCCCAAACACTGTTATAATTTAAATGAAAGCCAGTAATTGAGGAATGATATGGATCACATGACTGACAGGCTGTCCTGATGATGTTAAGATGAAATTTACTGTGTTTGTGTTAATCACAATCTGGGCTTTTTTTTTTTTTTTTCCTTAAACTTGCTCTTTAGCATTAGAAATGTGCTATTGTTAGACAGAGAGAGTACATCCATTCCTTAGGATCAGAGTCATGTTAACCAAGGACTTAGGACCAAATTGTTAATAAACTATCATAGACATCACATTTCAAGGTGCCTCCAAATATTTCAGGACTTTGGAAGTGTTTCTGGGTTTTGTTTAGGCTACGTGAAAAAGGGAGATTGATGAGGGTCACAAAAAATGGTTTTGGTAGTTTCCTTGAAGCAAGTTTCAGTGTTCATGTACAATCAGAACTGGCTTAAAAGTAAGGTGGTTGCATCAAACCTTTCTTGAATATCTGTGTTTCCTCCATTATAGTCACTCTGACAGACTTATTAATCTCTTTATCTTCCTTTTTTGTTTCACTTTTTTCTCCTATCAATAATGAAGACTGATTCTCAATTCATGCAAATGAGTATTACTATACAGATAAGTGTAGCTGACAGTCACCGAATGCTAATTTCATTATTCAGATTTAGCATGTGCATAAATTAAGTCGTGTTGTTCAAGTTTCTTTATACAATTGTTATAAAATGAATAGTTCTTAAGCTAAAGTCATTCTCTTACTAACTTTGTTTTTACACTTCTTTATAAATATACCTATGAAGATTATTTCCCTTTCCTATTTTTTAGAAAGGAAGAATTATAAGTAGAGACTTAACAATGGGAAGGATGTGCGTTCATTTGCATGAAATTATTGTTAAGGGAAAAATTACTATACAAGTATTGTAATGTTGAGATAGCATGCAGTACATAATAATTATGTTATTATACTTTAAATCTTCTATTATCGGTCAGAATTGTCAGTTTATAAGAATAACCTTTGAGGAAAAATGAGTTAAAGGAAATGGGTAGAGAGCAGACCAATGAGGACTCTTACTGGAGAGGTAGTAATATGCTGGAGACTGATGATCTATTAACCAAACCATACTTCCTTCTCTTTACTGTACAGTTAATCCCCATTTCCCAGTTTCCCTTGCACTCAGGTGCAGCCTGAGCATTGGAGATCTATCCATTGTCATGAGAGTAGAAGTGACGAGCTCCATTTCCAGGTTTTACTTGTGGAACTCTGACACAATCCTCCAACCTCTTCTTATATCATCTTGGCACAGCTCAGCCCAGTGGCCTTATAAACCATATTTTGGATATATGGAGTCACAGAAAGGAGAGATTCTGACCCTCTACATTGCTGTTTACATGAAAGTCCTTGCTGCTCAGAAAAAAAAAAAATTTTTTTTTCCTATATTTTATTTCCTATAATGCTATTTCTATTTTTTAAAGATTTTATTTGTTTATTTTTTATTTATTTGATAGAGAGAGAGATCACAAGTAGGCAGAGAGGCAGGCGGAGAGGCAGGCAGAGAGAGAGGGGGAAGCAGGCTCCCCACTGAGCAGAGAGCTGGATGTGGGGCTCAATCCCAGGACCCTGAGATAATGACCTGAGCCAAAGGCAGAGGTTTTAATCCACTGAGCCACCGAGGCACCCCTATAATGCTATTTCTAATCCATCAAAACTATACATAGCCTGGAAAAGATACCATACTTAAGAAAAAAATCAGATATCTGGGTGGCTCAGTCAGCCAAGCATCCAGCTCCTGATTTTGGCTCAGTTCATGAGCTCAGGGTTATGAGGCTGAGGCCCACTACACTCTCCCTCTCCCACTGCCACCCCCCCCCCCAAAGAATTTATGAAGGGCTTTATAGCAATGACAAAAACAGTTACTATTAGTAGGGACTTTTATTAGTAGGTTACCATAAAAATCAGGAAATCCTTGACATGTAATGGGACTTTAAAATTATATAGAAAAAAAGGTCATAAGTCTTTATTTTTATTATGCACATTGACTCCGAAGGAGAAAAAACCCTCAAACACCATGAGAAGCATGCTGGTATCTTCACTGTTGTTGTGTATGGATTGTACGTATTTGTTCATATTCAGCAGTAGGTCAAAATTTCCTTCCTTCCATTTAAGCATGCCAGGCAAGCACAGGATGATTGGGATACAGCCATTTTGAGGCAAACCCACTTTCTGCCTGCAAAGACTGAGTTTATCATTAAGAAAATAACCCGGTAATTGACTAATTACATGTGATACATACTGTACAGAATTACATAGTACTAAGTGAACATAGTATTAGGGATTCCACATAAAAAAAGAGGGTTGAGATAATAAAAGAAGTCTCTTATGAGAAAGTAACATGGCAGTTGAGAATGAAAGATTGAGTATGACCTATCAAGGTAAGCAAGGGGAGTGGACATGGGACATGCAAGGAATCAGGATGGCAGAAGGATGGGGGAACAGAAATCACACATTGGGAGGGTAGGAGGAGAGGCTGCAGAAGGAGAGAAGCATTGGATGAAGGAGAGGCTTCCTTTGGTGTGTTGAGGAATTGAACTGTGTATTAGCAGTAACAGGATACTGTATGCTTTTAAGCAGATTGACAGAAAGAGATTCATAATTTGAAGTGCTCACTCTGTCTTCAGTGAGGTGAAGGATCTAGAGAAGGGAAACAATGACTCATGGAGTCTAATTGGGAAGTGAGGTCAAGCTGAGAGATGATAGGGTCTTGTACTGGCTGATGGCAGTGTATGTGGGAGATCTGAGGATCAGTTTCAAAGATCTTTAGGAGAAAGAATTATCAAAATCTTGTGATTAATTGGATTTTTGAGCATGAGATGAGAGTCAAGGATAATTTCCTGGTTTCTGTGTTTTGTCATTGGGTAGATTACATGATACTTCACCAAAATAGGGAAAACTGGCAAAAAAAAAGAAAAAAAGAAAAAAGGAAAGATAATGAGTTTATTTTTGGATATATTGAATTTGAACCTGTGAAATAACCAAGTGACTGTTTAAAATATTGATATACTTACCTAATGTGTGTCCATAATGAGGCAGTTGGATTAAGGGTCTGAGATTCAGAAGATAGATCTGGACTGGAAATAATGTTAGAATTTAATGGGTCCTTAGAAATACTTTTGTCCATCCCCATTTTAATATTTATTTATTTATTTATTTATTTAGACTTACATCAAAAGACATTTATTATTTTACAGTTGTGTAGCCTACAAGTCTCAAATCAGGGTGTCACCAGGACCATGCTCCCTCTAAAACCTGGAGACAAGTATGCTTTTTTGCCTTTACCACCTTCTGGTGTCCCAAGGAATTCCTTGGCTTGTAGCAGCAAACTCCAGTCCCTGCCACTGTCTTTACATGGCTGTTTTCTCCCTTTGTGTTTTTATATTTTCTTGTGGTACAACCCTGTCTGCATCTTTCTCCTCTTAAAAAGATACCAGTCATATTGGATTAAGGACCCACCCTACTCTAGCATGACCTTATCTTGCCTAATCATATCTGCAATTACCCTGTTTCCAAATAAGATCACATCTTGCAGCACCGGGCAACCCCATTATTTTATAGATGAAGGAAATTAATCTTGGTGACATGTGCTTTATTTACATATTTATATACATATACACATAGCACTTTATATTATCTCATTTATTCTTTACAACTTATCTGAGGAGTTATTATCTCCATATTTGTAATTGAGAAGTCTAAGACTTAAGGCCAACATTTTTAAGGCATCCCAGTACTTTGAAAACAACGAACACTTCTGCAGAGGATTCAAGCGACTTACAAACATAGTGGCAGGTAAAGATATTGCAAGAGTGAGGACAAAGATTTGGCTGGTCTTGCAAGGTCATTTGCTTCATGGCCTTTTTATCTTAAAGTCTTAGTAAAATTGCTGAGTGGAGCAAGGGCAAAACAATGGAACTTGTTAACCTGCTTTTGAGACAAAGTAACCTCACCTCTAATTCATGGGACATGTCTAATAGGAGATTCAGCCTTCATAGCTACTTTGTCCTTGGTAAAAAGAGTTCAGAGGTGTGTTTTAATCTCGTCAGGAGTTTGACATGATAACATAAACTAGGTGGCTTATAAACAATAGAAATTTGTTTCCAGTACTAGAGGCTGGGGAAGTCCAAGATCAAGATGCTGGCCTACTTGGTGTCTGATGAAGATCTGCTTCCTGGTTCATAGATGCCATGTTCTCTGTCTCATATTCTCTCTTTCATATTCTCTGTCTTTACATTTTGGAGGGTGCAATGATATTCTCTGGAGAGTCTCTTTTGTAAGGGCACTAATCCCATTAATAAGGCTCCACCTTCAAGACCTAATCACTTTCCAAAGGTCTCACCTTCAAATACTATCACATTGGGTGTTAAGATTTAACATATGAATTTTGGGACAAGTAGGGTAGGGGAACTACAAACATTCAATCTATAGCAAGATAGAGATAAGTACAGAAGCTCCTTCCCTCAAGGGTAGAAGACCCAGCTAGCATTCTCTTCTCTGTGATTCAGGGTGAAGACAAGAAGGAATAGAATTGTTCTTCACTATAACAATGTCTCTAAATTACAAAATCAAGTACTTAACTTCTATATCTAGAAAATGAGTTACAGAATGATATATCTTTAAACATAAATCTTAGAAGGAAAGGAATTAGTCTGTAAAATTATTATAACCAGGAGCTGTGGGCTTTATGTGGCCTTAAAAATAGGAAAGTCCACATACTGCCTCAAGGCAAAGGGATGAGTTGGGCGGAATGAGTTGGGGAATCCTTTGAGAATTGTTTCTGCCCAGTGATGCTAAGATTGTACAATATTGTGTTGAGATTTACAAGTGTAATATAAACACTGTAATTGCTTATTATCTTTGCTATTTTAAGTGGCCTCCAAATGAAAAAAATTTTGTTCTGTCTGAATAATCTGGAATTTCTAAAATTGTTTCATTTTCTTTGAATGTTAGCAGCCCTATTTCAGTATTTAAATTTAAAACTCTCGAATTCATCCAATCAAGAAACACCGGCCTTTGAATGTAAACTAGAATCCATTTTACCCAATAGTAGTGCTGATATTTATATTCTTAAAGAATCACATTTTGGTTCAGATATGTGGGAGAAGAAAAGGAAAAAAAAAATGGAAGCCTTTCTACAAAGAAACATTTCTTTAAGTCAATTAGAGAAAGACAATTATCATGTGATCTCACTGATATGAGGAATTTGAGAAACAAGACAGAGGATCATAGGGGAAGGGAGGGAAGAATGAAACAAGATGAAACCAGAAAGGGAGTCAAACCGTAACAGACTCTTAATCTCAGGAAACAAACTGAGGGTTGCTGGAGGGTATGGGGTGGGAGAGATGGAATGGTTGGGTGATGGACATTTGGGAGGATATGTTCTATGGTGAGAAAAAAAAAGAAACAGATTTCTCTGAAAAGCTCATGTCATTCAGCAAGTACTAGTTTACTTGAGGAAACAGCTATAAGCTTCTGAAATTCATTCATACTCAGAGTGACTCTGGTGTCATCAGAGAGATATTTATACAAGATCTTACTGAGAAAGCATCTTTATTGGAAGCTTTTAGGGACTTCTCTAGCCTGATTATATGTGTTAAGTCTAATAGTGATTTAACAATTCTAATCTTAATCACAAGTGAGTGACCATGATGTATCAGCAAGTTCTTACATCTTTTCAATCATTAAGGGACATTTGACATACAGTTTCTCTTGCCACTCCTCTTCTTTTCAGGAAGAGGAAAATACATTCCATATCAATTAGCCCCAGTTTGGGTTCTCACTGGTTCATTGCATATTTCTCCACTGTTTTTTTTTTTTTTTCAATTTTATTATGTTATGTTAGTCACCACCCAGTATCTCCACTGTTTTTTGATCCTAATCTTAATAGAAATGATGGTCCTTAAGTAGTAGAACTGTCACTCTGTTATATGTGGGTTTAGGAAAACCATCAAAATTAACTTGGCTCTGTTAGATTTCAAGCACTTAGTTACTGTATAATGAAAAGCAAGGGATTTTAGAAAAAATTAAAAACACACCAGAAACTGATATTGTAATTTCTAAGCCTGCAGAATGATACTCTTATGAAATACACGATGCTAAAATACTGAAATAGGAAAGAATTGTTAATAGATTTTTTTGAGGTTATTAAAACTATTAAAAATGCAACTAATCAGTTTCAGGGTCTGAGGTACTGCTAAAATTGGTATGATGCCAGAAAAAGCATACATCTTCTAAAAAGTTCTTTTAGTAAGAATTAAGCAAGTGAATAGAGGCATTAAATTTTTAGTGTACAGTCTGAAGCTTTCGTAGGCAAATAATTATTGGATGAGTTTATAAAAATTTGAGATTTTGGCTTAGTTTCCTCCCTCCTTCCAGAGCTTCAGATTTGCTATGTTTAGGGTGGGGTCTGGGACACAGTCTTTTTAAAAAAATGAAGCATCCTTGCATAATCGTAATGCAAGTGGACATGGGACTGCTTTAGTATTGATTAAAAGCCAATTTCCTGGCAATGTGGATAAATTTCATTATCAGAGTATTGATTAAAGAATCCAGGTTGAAATTAGTATGTGCTATATTATACCTTTTTATAAGTTGAAAACAAGCAGAGTTGACTTGTACTCTGTTAGAAGGCAGGGTAGTGATTATCTTTCCTGGGGGACTGTGGATATAAAGGGCATGAGGGGACTTTCTGGGTGTTGTTAATATTTTATTTCTTGATATGTGCTGGTAATATAAGTGTCTTTATTTGTAAGTAATGTATCTTCTATATGTGTGTGACACTTCAGTTAAACTCCAGGTAATTTCCTGAGTGACTGTAATCTTGTAAGTATCTCAGAACATACACTTTCCTCTGAGAAACAAGTCAGTATTTCCGAATAGCTGGGCTACCAGCCACAGTCAGCGATCAATTAGGTTAAATAATAATGCAAACAACAAATTTGGAACTTATCCAAGTGGTGACTGTTAAAACTAAACTTCAGTTCAAACAATCCAGTGTTATACTACCACTGCTTTATAGCTCTGGTATTTTTTTATTTAAAATTGGTTATATTTGGGGTGCCTGGGTAGCTCAGTTGGTTAAATGTCTGCCTTTGGCTGAGGTCATGATCCCAGGGTCCTGGGATTGCGTCCCACGTAGGGCTCCCTGATCAGCTGGGAGTCTGCTTTTCCCTCTGCCCCCTGCCTCCCACTCACGCTTCCTTTCCCTCTCTCTTGCAAAAATAAATAAATAAAATCTTAAAAAATAAATTTGAGCATATTTGAAAAAAAAACTGGTTTAAAGATTCCACAAGTGTTTTTTTAGCCAACATATAGCACATCGTTAATTTTTGATGTAGTGTTCAACAATTCATTAGTTGTGTGTAACACCCAGTGATTCCACAAATATTGAAAGTGATGCCCTTGTAGGTGTGTCATGATTTTGTTGTTTTTTTTGAGACTTCTTTTTGCATCATTTGTGATGTTGTGGTCATTTTACTTAGCTGTGCATGCTGTTATGAATTTCTTTGAATTTTCTAGGTTTTTTTTATTAGAAAAGGGGAATTATGAAATTTTTATAAAGTCACATACATTTTCTAATCCTTTTATTTTTTCCTTCTATTTTCATTTGCACCTTAACATGAGAATTGTCTTCCTCATCAGAAATCTGCCAAGGATTCTCAACTCTTTAGTCTCTATGTATCTGTTTTGTTTACCTAGAGACAACAGGCACAGTTTGAATCTTTTACGTGTTCAGGGGCATACCCTGAAACCCATTCTTGCAGATTTTGTTGAACTTTTTCCACACACTTGTTTCCTTGTGGTGATGTGTAGGTAAGGATGACATGTGGATCCTGTCTTTAGGGCCACATGCCAGAAAAGTCTGGAAATGCAAAGCCAAGGAACAAACTGCAATCCTGTGCTTAAAAAGCCATGTAAACTATCAGGAAACTTGAGGGGAAAGGGCGTAAGAGGTTAGGCACAAGGAAGCGGAAGCCAGACAAGGTTAATTAGAGAGGAAAGCATCTCTTAAGGGGAAAACTGGAGAAAGTCAAAATATTCAGCCTGAAGAAGAGAGAATGAATGGGTACCTAACAGGTACTTTCAAATATTTTGTGAATGTTATATAGAAGAGGGATTAATTTTTTCTGCCGCTAAGAAAAAATAATTAAAAACATTGGGTGAAAGTTTAAGGTAGAATAATTTTGATTCAGTATGAGAAAGTTTTTCTTGAAATTAGAAGCATCAAACTGTGAGGAGTAATCTCAGTGTGGTGGTTAAGTGCCCCTGCTGGAAGTAGTAAGACATTATTTAGATTACTAGTGGTGAACAGGTCATGGAGGGAGTTACTACTTAATTAGAGCCTGGACTATATGACATTTGGTGTCCTTTAGAGTTCTTAGATTCTGTGATTCCATGAGGAACAGTAGAGAAATAGTAATTAGTTAATGAAAAACAATCATAATCACCCCATTCCCACCCTCTCTGACTCTCCCCACAAAAACAAATCTGACTACACTGCTTACAAGAGGATTCTGGTTAATCTCTATAATTTAATGTGATATGAATAATACTATTCATGGTAGAATGTAAAAGATAAAGGGATGATAAGTAATGACAAGATAAATATTTTTGATTGAGATGCCACAAATAGACGATAATATATTCTACTGTAATCACGAATGGTTTTTAAACATTTAATTATAAATGTAAATCTTCCCTCAAACACACCATGTACTTATGAGGGTTTCAATAATTGTATTATTTCAATTTACCAAAATTATCAGCACAAATGACTCAGTGCTATTAAAAGATATTTTAAAGAAGTTATATAGATTAAGATTCAGATTGGTTGAGACAAAGTTTTTCCATAAGAATTCACTGGAAATGGTTATTTTTATGCTGTTCTGATCACAAAGCATGTATTCATTTACTTTTGTGTTTAGGATGTTGTATTTGGTGTAGATATTTATGATGCTAGTGGGAATTTTAGTCCTCAATTTGTGTTAACCTGAGTCTTCACTAAGACGAAGGCATAAAAGATCTATAGTGGTAAAGACAGTCAGTGGTAAATTGTGGAAAAAAATTAAGAGGTCCTATTAAGAGGGACCAGTGAAGCCAGATAGAGTGAGGGTGTATAAATTTCCAAGCAATTCCTTTGATTTGATTTGACAAGGAATAAGTATTTGTAAATAGAGCTTGCAGAAATCAAATAGACTTATTATTAAAATGATCTTGCCCTTATTCCTTTTCCCACATGATAGTATTTGAGGTATTAAAATAAATACTTGGGACTGGGGCTAATCCTAGAAATATTGAGAAACAGGTCATAATTGGTTCAGTTCCACCCTCCTCCCTCTGCACTTTTCTAGAAGTTAAGAGCCCAATATCCTTTCTACCTAATATGTAGATAAGCCAGACTTGTGACCCATGTTTTGAACCCATCCCCCCAGTTACCTGTGGTTTTACTTCCTCAGAAACCTACTCTCTGAACCTGAGGTGATAAATTAGCTCATGCGAAGAATCTAAGGTACCATTTCTGGTTTTGTGATAAAATTCTAAAATAGATCTTCTTGCATTGATTCATGTATTTTTAGATTTGCAGAAGGGGTCATCTTATTTCAAATACTAATTTCATAGATGAGGAACTTGAGGACAGTGAACTTAAATAAGTCAACCTAAATAATCTTTCTGATTTTCTTTCAAGACATCGCCTCTTGATACTCAAATCAGTTAGTAGTCAACCACACAAACCCTTTTGACTATAAGATGATACTGTACATTCAAAATTGAGAGAATTATTTAAAAGTAAAACAAAATCTATTGCTGACTGAAATATGAGGATGTATATAGTCATCTCCCATACTGATGGAAATTGATATTGTTACAGATGTTTTGAAAGCAATCTGAAATCTATTAAAAGAAAAGCTATGTATAACCTTTGAAGAGTAGTCCCCACTTAAAATGATCTAGCCCATGGAAATGAAAGCTTCGGTTTGTAAGGACCTATTAGCTATTTATCATAGTGTTATTTATAGTGGCAAAAATATAGAGAAAAGTTGAATGCCTTTGATAGGAAAATAATTTAAAGAATCCAACAAATCTTAAGCACTAACTGTGTACCAAGAGCTACTTTAGATACTTGGAATATATTAGTGTACAAACAGTTGAGAGTGGAGCTTACATTGACGGATGGGGGAGAAAAACCCAAGAAATCTTATAGTGTGAAATAAATAGGTATATAGTATGATTAATGAGACGGTAGTGATGCAGGTTAACAATTTAGCATCTTCTGATGGCCTGTTAGCAAAGAATTGGAAGGGATTAATCAAAAAATATTTCAGACAGAGGGATCAAGTAGAGCAAATACTCTGAGGATGAAACATCTTTGATGGGCTTCCTGTGGGGAACTGCTAGGAAGACTAGGAGATACATTAAGCATCACAGTAGAAGATGATATGAGCCATGAGACTGGGTGGTGGTGCTAGTGGAGTGAGAAAATCTGGACACCTGCTTACTGGAATTGCATCTTAGAGTACTCAGATATTGAAACTCTGGGGAGAAGTGTAGGAACCATCAAAGGAGACTGAATAAGAGCGACCAGTGAAGTAGAAAGGAAAACCAAACCAAGTAAAGAAGAAGGAAAACTTGGGAAAAAAATTGTAGAAAATCTAACAAGGAGAAGGAGTTGATAAGTAGGATTAAATGCCACTGACAGGTTAAGGAGGTTGGGGACTGAGAGTTGATTATCGAGGTAATGATGTGGAGGTCCTTGGTAAACTAGATGAGAACAATTTTAGAGGAGATAATGGGGGCCAAAGTCTAATGAGAATGAATCTGTCTTAGTTAGCTTGGGCTGCTCTAACAAAATACTATAAACTGGGTGACTTAAACAACAAATATTTCTTTCTCATGGTTCTGGAGGCTGGAAGTCTGGGATCAGGGTACCAGTAGGTTAGGGATTTAGAGGAGGCTGCTGTATCCTCACATGACAGAAATAGATCTAACTAGCTCTCTGGCGTCTAATTATAAGGGTGCGAATCCCCAAGGACTCCACCCTCATGATATAATTACATCATAAAGATTCCACCTTCAACTACCATTGCATTGGGATTAGGGTTTCAATATGTGAATTTTGGGGGAACACTAGTATTCAACTCATTGCATTTTGCTCCTGTGTGCCTCCTTCATTCATGTCCTCAGTGCCAAATACACATATTCCATCCCAACAGCTCCAAAAATCTTAACTCAGGCCAGCATCAACTCTAAAGTGTAACGTCTGAAGTCATTTAAATATCTAAATCAGGTATGAATGAAATTTGAGGTATGATTCATCTTGAAGCAAATTGCTTTCCAGCAGTGAACCTGAGAAATCAAACATGTTACATGTTTCCAAAACACAGTGGTGGGCCAGGCATAGGATAGACAATTCCATTCCAAAAATGAGTCAGAAAGAAGGAAGGAGTGATAGTTCCCAAGCCAGTCCCAAAAATGACAAGACAAGCTCCAGGAGATTTTAAGGCTTGAGAATAATCCTCTTTGGCTTGATGCTTTGCCTTCCAGACCCACTAGGGTAGAGGTCCTGCTTTTCCTACCTGCTGCATGAAGGTCCTGCCCCAGCACTCTACCAGGTGGGGTCCCTGAGCCTCTGCTGAGCTGCTCTGCTGCACTACTTTGGGTCGGGCCCTGTCTCACGGCCTTGGGCAGAGGTCATCTGGCCTAATGAAAGTGAGGTGATGGTTCTTGCTTTTCTAACTAAGGAGGCAGCCCTGACCTCTGAATCTCCTTCAAGGTTATTCCTTTGTTTTGAAGAGTTGTGCTTATTTGCAGATGGACAGCTACTGTGGTTCTGTCCCATAATATCCAAGAAGTCTGATAATTTTCATTCCTTCCCATTCATTTCAATTAAATATATTAAGAGATTTATATTTACTGACTTTTGGAGATATTTAGAAAATATTATGAATTAAAATGTGCATGTTTGGGGTATTTGATGATTTTTATTTTAGTATGAATAATGAAATTGAAAAAGAATCAAAACTCCTAGCATCATGTATATGCCGATATATGTACTTATCTATTTATGTATGTCTGTGAACAGGAAGAAATGTATGAAAGTTGCCACACTGTTAGTGCCAGTCACTTGTTAATGTTAAGGGGGAATGAGGGAATTGATGTGGACATGGGCATTGTTGGAACGGGATGTTGTTTAGCTTTGTCTTTGAACACTTTTGAATTTATCATTTTGCTTTATAGAGCGTGAGTTAGAATTAAAATTTGAAGTCCATTTGAAGAGATAAAATAAGGTTAAGCCAAAGAGTTCAGCAATTATCATAGTTTGAGAAATTATTTTATAATCCTGATCAAGGAATTACAGCATGTAATTGAGAATTTGTAATAAAACTGGACACTAACAAAATGATTCTTAAATTAGAAGTTTAAATAAGAAAACAAATAGTTTCATACGTGTAAATACTAAATTTGAATTGGCACAGAAGAAAATGAATACATGTTCTCCCTCTCCCATGAGGGAGTCTTAGGGGAGGATCACTACATCTTGAGACATCACAAAGAGAAAGCCACCAATACCAACAATTCTAGTACAGTTGTAGATCTCTTGCCTATGGACTTTGAAGATGGAGTTACCACAAAATTATCTATAGAAAGACCAATTTTTAAAAAATGAGTAAATATGCATATTACTTAAGAATTTATTACCTATCTGTTACTTCTCCTGAGTACTAATGAGGAAAAAGTCCTGTTCAAGATTTCAGGATCTGTGATTGAAATACACATCCAGAACTAAAAGAACTTTAGAGAATTTACCATTTACCTGACCTGGATGAAGCCACCCATTTATGTGGGTGTAGAGTGCTAAGGATTTAGAAGTTGTCTGCTTTCTTTATGTGCCTCTGGGGGACTGACGGGCAAATGAGTCATAAAGATAGGTTAAGGAAGATAGAACGGCAATGTTGGTCATCTTGGAGCACACATACTCCATTGAAATTTATTTTGAAACACTGTTAAAGCTGAATAAGGCATTATAGGCTGGGATAAGATTATTCTCTTTTTTGTTTTAATAGGCCCATGTGGTGTTTTTAATGGGGTACTACTGACAATTTTGGTGGGCAATACTTCCCTGTAAAGAATGTTCTACATATTGCAAGATGGTTATCATTGTGCACTCCCCCCCCCTCAGACCCCCCTGAGACTAAATGCACATAGCACCCTGCTTCCATCCATCCCACTTTTCTACCTCTGAATATTATAACAACCACTTTACTTCATGTTTTAGTGTGAGGAGGAGAGTTCCATTCTGGGCTATGGGCCCAAATTAGGCATTGGTAAAAGTGTTTTGTTTGTTTGTTTGCTTGTTTTTTAGTAATATGTCTTGTTTTACCTAGATCAAACTTGAAATGTTGAACAAGTAATTTTGCATTTGCTGTTGAGGTCTCTGACACTCAGTGACACTTTGTAACTCATCTTTCAAAAGACTTAACCTCCTTTTTAGGCAAAAGTTCATTAAAAATGTTAAAGTTTAGGGGCACCTGGGTGGTTCACTTGGTTAAGCGTCTGATTCTTGATTTTAGCTCAGGTCATGATCTTGGGGTTGTGATATTAAGCCCCACATTGGCTCTGCACTCAGTGGGGAGTCTGCTTAAGATTCTCTCTCTCCCTCTCCCTTGGTCCCTTCCTCTCTCTCTCTCTCAAATAAATAAATAAATCTTTAAAAAATGTTAAAGTTTATTACTTTAGCAAAATATTAATTATGTTTATATATTTCTTACACATTTGAAAATGTTCTAGCAATTCATTAAATGTTGATGGGTTTTCCTGCGCTCAAAAAAACTTACTGATTAGTTTTTTTTAAAAAAACTAATAAATCAAAGAACTGTTTAAAGAACTGGAAGTGAACTAAATCTATGACCTTTCTGGCACAGGCTTTCCTCCCATCAACAGAATTGTACATTTATGATACTATATAAATAATAAATAACAGTGGGTGACAAACCTAGAGGGAGAAAAAAGCAGGAGGTGAGGTATTCTACAGTCTTACTGTGCATTATCTTCAACACATTTTGTTGCATTGTGGTTTTTTGAGGACTAGGTTCTCAGAGTGTTGCTTGCTAATGGATACTAACTAGAAGGTGAGAAATCTCCCTGTCATTTCCTGTGGTCAGAGAAGGAAAAGATATTTGTTGACTGGTTAGGCACACGTCCAGTAGTGAACTGACTGCCTGCTAATGCACAATTTATCGGAAGGAGTTGTATCTTCCCCAGTGGACAGAACTTGGTTTTAAGCATTCGTTGATATTATTTCTAAACCAAAAATTAGGGGGCAGGGGAAGGTATCCTGGGAAGGAGAAGACATGCCTTTGGATTTAGCAAAGACCTATGTTTAAATACAAGTTTTGTTATATATTTACTTTGGAAAAGGTAATAGTTCTATGCTAGGTTTTTTCATATATTTCTCCCTCATGTCTTAGGAGTCAGTGGAGGTAATGTCTGTAGAATGCTCACTTCTCCACCCCCCCGCCCCCCATCTTTCTTTTCTTTGTCTCCTCTCCTTCCCTTCCCTTCCTTTTCCTTCAGTTTCCTTCTAAATGTTACATGTTAAATTTCACTGTAATGCATTGATGTATTCTCATATAAGTAACAAAGTTAATAATGGAACTAGAAATTATTTTCCATATCAGCTTATATATTTTTTGGAGATTTTAAAAGAAATACAGGGCAGTGTGTCTCAAATTGTAGCACTATGGAAGTGGTCTCAGTTCTCTGGAATAGCTCCCTTGATTAACTTAATTTCTTAGCGTCAGTCGCTTCATATTGTTGTACATAGTGTTACAATAAGTTTCTTTCTTGAGGAACTTCTGTAGCAAAAGTAATAGCTTGTGCAGGGGCATATATAAAAACCATTAACAAACAGTGACTTAATGGATTGAATGTAAAAAGAAATAGGAAACTTAAAACCTTTTTTCTTCTTGAGCTTGCTCTCCAGATGTTCTGCAGGAAAAAATTCTCTTGTTTGTACTTTGCTGTAGGATCCATCAGATATCCTAGAACTCTAGTTCAAAGTATATTATCACCTTTCTGTTTTTATTACTTGTTTTTGGAGTTTGGAGATACTTAGCTTTGAGTCCTTGAGATCACATTAGATTTTGTCAGGCCCATTTTGTGCTCTCTAGGGTACAAGATGAATGTTGAATTACCATAGTATCTAGTATCTAAAAAGCAATGAAATTCTGACAAGGAAATTTCAAATCTGCTTCTTAATATAAAGCAAATGATGACAAATACACATATGTGTATATATATCTTATATACACATTTTTACACTAAAGTTGAATCAACTTACCTTCAATAATATTTTTTTAATAAACTTACCAAGAGCAAGTCAGTGTTGTTGAAAGATTTAAGTGGGAAAGTGAAAGTATATAGCAAAGGGAGAAGGTCTTAGAATATTACTGACTTAAGAACATAAGTATATGTCAGGAAGCTTCTTTTTATTAAGAAAAACTTATTCCATTTTAAATAGGCATCATGTTTTATAAAAATCTTTCTTATTCTGTGACTATAGATTGATATTTCACGTATTTGAGTTTGATATGTATGTATTTTTGCCTTCAGTGATACCATGCATTCTGTCTCTACTGCCTCTGTCGCTATTCATCCAGGACCAGCAGGAAGAGCATCATACAATACTA
This sequence comes from Martes martes, assembly GCF_963455335.1. Taxonomy (NCBI): domain Eukaryota; kingdom Metazoa; phylum Chordata; class Mammalia; order Carnivora; family Mustelidae; genus Martes; species Martes martes. The sequence goes on along the minus strand of NC_137892.1, from coordinate 51,766,050 downwards.
TACTATAGACTAAGAGCTTATATTCTAAGTAATAGTACTTCCTGAAATTGTCTGCCTTTTAAAAATAAAATAAACTATAATTTAACTTGTCCTTTTGGCAAATGTAGTCTATGTTTTAATTATAAATATTTGCTGAAATTTGGGAAAATTCTAATTCTTAGAATTATGTTGACTTGGAAGGTAGAGAATAACAAATTTGAATAATTGCAGCAAAGGAAATTTTATCCATTTGTAGCAATACGTTATGCCTAAGACAGCGTGCTTGCTGCTCCATATCAGGCTAAGGGTGCTATTCATGAATAAGTCATGCCTCTATTCATGTTTCTTTTTCATGAAGTGCATGAAAGTTTTATAGAAATATCAAGTAATGTGCATCTTTTAAGAACCTACAACATGAAAAGGGCAAGCTCCAATATTAGGTGGTGTCTATATCTATAGCAAATTTTTCAAGCTCTTTCACATGCTGGGAAAGTAATACTCAATTTGTTTTAATATAATAACTTTATTCGGCTTTATGTTTTAATATAACAGCTTTATTTATTTTAAAATAAAAATTAGGGGCAGTGGGTTAAAGCCTCTGCCTTCTGCTCAGGTCATGATCCCAGGGTCCTGGGATCGAGCCCCGCATTGGACTTTCTGCTCAGCGGAGAGTCTGCTTCCCCCTCTCTCTCCCTCTCTCTGCCTGCCTCTTTGCCTACTTGTGATCTCTGTCTGTCGAATAAATAAATAAAATCTATAAATAAATAAGTAAATAAAAATAAAAATTAATTTTTAACTTTTAATTCTAAATAAGCTTTATTATTTAGAGAATGTTTAGTTTCACAGAAAAATTGAGGGGAGGGTGCAGAGATTTTCCATGTATCCCCTGCTTCTACATATGCTTAGCTCCCCCCTTTATCAACATCCCCCACCAGAGGGGAGTATTTGTTACCTTTGCTGAACCTGTGTTGACATGTTATAATTACCTAAAAACTATAGTTTATGTTAGTATTTACTCTCAACTTAAAAAAAAATCAACATATACAGCATTTTTCTAGATTTCAATGTGCATATTACAGAGAGCTGAAGTTCACCTGTATATTTGAACCTGGATATTTTCAAATTTTCCTGGAATTTTCTTCTTTGACCTGTGGGTTAGTTAGAAGTGTTATTTCTTTAGAAGGGATTATTTCTGATAAATTTCTGTTCCTGATTTTTGGTTTAATTATACTATGGTTATATTAGTTTCCTATGGCTACTATGTAATAAATTAAAATGAACTTAATGGCTGAAAACATAAGTTTATTATCTTTCAGTCGGTAGTTGAGAATTATGAAATGGGTCTCGTAGGGTGAAAATGGAAGAATGGATGAAGATGTGAGTTATATATGTGTGTGTGTGTGTGTGTGTGTGTGTGTATAAATTAGGATTTATTCAGCCAAAAAAAGAGTGAAATCTTGGCATTTACAATGACCTGGTTATAGCTGGAGAGTATAATGCTAAGTGAAATAAATCAGTCAGAGAAAGACAAATACCATATGATTTCACTCGTATGTGGAGTTTAGGAAGAAAAACAAATGAGCAAAGAGGGAAAGAAAAGGGACAAACCAAGAAACAGACTCTTAACAATAGAGAACAAATTGATGGCTACTGGAGAGGAGGTAGGTGGGTGGGGGGATGGGTTAAATAGGTGATGGGGATTAAGGAAAGCACTTGTGATGAGCACTGAGTGATGTATGGAAGTGTTGAATCGCTGTATTGTATATCTGAAACTAATATCACACTTTCTGTTAACTACACTGGAATTGATATAAAACTTGATTTTTATTTATATAAAATTTATATGCATATAAAATTTATATAAATTAATTAATAAAAAATTAAATAAAAAATTAAGAAAACCCAAACTACTTATATTGTGATGTAAGATGTTACTTGAAGGAAGGTTTATACACAGTGTGTAAGTGCACATGACTTTTTTATGGCTTGCATATTTATTGAGCAAATACTACTAAAGTAGCTAAAATACTTTGGGTACTTGTAAGTGCATTGGTAAAAATCACACTCTTACAAAAGCCTGCATTTTCAGCAGTGTTCAACTGTAGGTCTACATAAGTGCCAAAGACGTGAAGTACTGTTTTCTTCTTTTACTTACACAGCTGATGTACCTATTCTAACAAAGGAAGGAGGAGGAGGAAAATGCACAAGAAGCAGTCAGAAGAACAGGGCAGAACAAAGCCTGTTCTGTCAAAGGAAGAGCTGCAAGACAGTTATATAAAAATTGGTGTGAGCTTTCAGACTGGCTAATACAACAGCAATCCATGAGTAGATGGTATTGTCTGTTTTTATTTTTATTTATCCATCTCATTGGGAGCAAGGACAAAAATGTAAAATCTATATTTCGCGTATCAAAACTGCTAAAAAAGAGTGCTCTGCCTAGAGAAATTATAAAGACTTTTTTTCCAAATTAATTTTTGGGAAAGGTATAATTTTTGTATTCCTACTCAGATGTTAGTTTTTTGGATTTTTTTTGGAGGGCATTTTAAATGTTTGCCCTTTTTCCCCTAAATATCCTTTCAAACAAACAAACAATGAACAAAAAACCTAAAAGAGACACCTAAAAATGCCTGCCAAATTATACTTATCTTTCTCTAAGCTAAGCACATGAGGCTACTGAAAAAAAAAAAAAAAAAGAGATTTGCTTCTGCTACAGTGCCTGCATGTCCTCGAGAGCAAGCTGGTGAGACATGAGTCTCTAACTCTCTCTGGCAGCATTCATTCATCCTGCAACACTGAAGAAGAGAGCTACACCAAAAACACAAGAAAAACAAGTTAATCCATTTTCGGGAACAACATTCAGGGAAACAGAGTACCAATACCTTCTTAGAACATAGAAATAAAGAATAACTCCATCAGAGCTACCTTGCCAAGGAGCATGCTAAAAGTCCAAAACAGCACATTCATCAGTGTCTCAGGTCCTGTGGGAGTATCCTGGTCAGTTACCACAAAGAAACTAGTTTCAAACTACTTCTATACATCAAAACAGTACAGGGATAAAATACAGAGATACAGGCAATTGATGAACATAAACTACTAGGCTGGTCACATCTAAATGAGAAAAAGAATGGGAGGAAGTTTGAGTTGTGGAAGACATCGTTGTCAAGAACCAGGCCTGAAAGTCCACTTGTAAGGGTTATAAATGTGACTTCATAGCATGAAATTCTGAGCATTTTCACCTGGGTCAGAAAGATTAAAAACTGGTTTGATGAAATCTATTTGTCCACTGTAAATTCTCTAAAGCAAGACTCAGAGTCCCATAGTGTCTTCTTATACTTGATTTACACAGAAAAAAGTTCCATATATGATGCCATGACCTCATCAATACCCATACACCATATATAATACAAATGGTGGTGTTACAATTAAAAAGAGTAGAGGTGACTGATGCCCAGGGAGTGGAGTTCATTGCTATCATCTGGAGTCAGGGAGACAGGCTCAATCTCATCTTCTTGAGGTTCATTTCCTTGGGGACAGGACAGGAAGTCTTCTTAAGGGAAGACGTATTTCGAAATGGTTCTTGACTGACCGAGACAGAGAGCTCTGGGTAATAAAGCATTTTGAGAATAGTAACAGTCTTTGCCTTGCACCCTCCCTCTCTTAAGTCCAGGGAGAACAGCAGACAAAAGCTCCACTCCCTCTTCACACTCTTTACACCTGAAACACAAATGTGGATGAAAAAGAGCATCACACTAGAAAGGCAGCTGGCAGGGAAGGAGGCACATGACTTTTTTCATAGGTTTCTATGTATAAGATTACAAACAGATATCTTTTTTTTTCTTTCTAAGATTTTATTTATTTGAGAGAGGACACAGCAAGAGAGGGACCACAAGCAGGGGGAGGGGGAGAAGGAGAAGCAGGCTCCCCACTGAGCAGGAAGCCTGATGCGGGCTCAATCCCAGGACCCTGAGATGGTGACCTGAGCCGAAGGCAGACGCTTAACGACCGAGCCACCCAGACGCCCCAACAAACACATATCTTAATGAAAGAAGATGTTGTGGACATTGGGGAGGGTATGTGCTATGGTGAGTGCTGTGAAGTGTGTAAACCTGGCTATTCACAGACCTGTACCCCTGAGGCTAATAATAATACACTGTATGTTAATTAAAAAAAAAAAAGATGTTACTTGAAGGATGGTTTATACACAGTGTAGTTTCAAGTGGTTAAGCTCATGGCTTGTCCAATATGCTTCTACACATAAATTTACCAACACTTACATTTTGATGAAAGGAAATATTACCGGAAGGATGCATTATACATACTGTTGTTTAAAAAAAAAATCAAAATGACAGTAAAGCAAATTTTTTTTTAATTGTCTAGAGGAGAATCCATTTCCTTGCTCTTTAGCTTTTAGAGGCTCTCCATAATCCTTGGCTCATAAACCTCTTCCTCCATCTTCAGAATCAGCAATGTTGTGTGGATTTCTCATGTTACTATCCTTCTGATTCTCCCTCTTCTAGCTTCTTCAACTTTTAATGACCTTGTAGATAACATCAGGTTCACCTGAAAAATCCAGGTTACTGTCTGTATTTTAAGGTCACCAAATTAATAGTCTTAATTTCATTGGTGACTCCCAACTCCCATCTTCCATGTAACCTAATGTATTTACAGGCTTCAGGAATTAGCACACATCTTTATGGGTCCATTGTTCTGCCTGTCACACCAAGAAAACACATTTTGTGTGATTTCAGTCCTTAAAAATTTTTGAGACCTTTTTTATGGCCAGAAATAAAGTGGATCTTGTTGAGTTCTCCATGCATACTTGAAAAGAATGTGTTTTCTGCTGTATCGAGATGGAGTATCAATTAGATCAAGTAGAATATATCCTTACTGACTTTTCTATCCTCCGAGAGAGGATTGTATAAGTTTACAACTGAAATTGAGAATTCTCTATTTCCATTTTTAGTTCTATCAGTTTTTGCTTCATATACTTTGAAGTTCCATTTTTAGGTACATGTGTATTTTGGTGAATTAACCATTTTGCCATAATGAAAAATACTTTTTAAAGTAGTGGTAGTGTATCTTGTTTTGAAAACTACTTTGTGTGATAATAACATAACTGCTCTAGCTTTTTTATGATTGGTTTCCATCATGTTATCTTATCTGTGTCACTATATTTAAAGTGGATTTCTTGTATGGCATATATAGTTAGTTCATCTTTTTAAAACATACAGTTTGAGCGGTGCCTGGTGGTTCATTTGGTTAAGAGTCTAACTCTTGGTTTCTGCTCGGGTCATGATCTCTTGGGTCATGAGATTGAGCACCCCCATTGGGCTCTGCACTCATGCGGAATCTGAAGATTCTCTCCCACTGCCCCTTTCCACATGCTTTTACTCTCAAATAAATAAATAAATATTTAAAAAGTGTATATAATTTGACAACTCAGCCTTTTAATTTAGGCTTTTAGGCCATTTGTATTTAATAGCATTTTCTATATGATCACATTGAAATATATTGTTTAATTTCAAAGTAGACCTACTTTTTTAAGAGCAGTTTTTTTTTTTTAAAAGATTTTATTTATCTATTTCACAGAGAGAGAGAGAGAGAGAGAGAGCAGGTGCAGGAACATGCACGGGGGAGTGGGAGAGGGAAAGCAGGCTTCAGCCTCCCCCCCCGCCCAACAACAGGGAGCCCAGCGTGGGACTCCATTCCAGGACCCTGGGATCATGACCTGAGCCAAAGGCAGACACTTAACAACTGAGCTACCCAGGCACTCCTTAAGAGTAGTTTTCTATTTGCAACAAAATGGAGCAGGAACTACAGAAACTACAAACCCTTGGCATCCCCAGCCTCCCCCACTATCAATATCCCACACCAGAGTGCTGTGTTTATTACAATTGATGAACTTATCCTGAGGCACCATTATTACCCATAGTCCATTGTTTACACAGGGTTCACTCCCGGTGCTATACGGTCTATGGGTTGTGACAAATGTACAATGACAAGTACCCACTACCATAGCATACTATAGAATAGTTTTACTGCCCTAAAAGTCCTCTTTTCTCTACATACTCCTCTTTTCCTCTCTCCCAATCTCTGGAAACCATTGATTCTCTCATCATTTCTTTCTTTGGTTAAACTTGTTTTTCAGAATGTCAAATAGTTGTAATCATATCGTATGTAGCCTTTTCACTTAGTGAAATGTATTTAAGGTTCCCCCATGTCATTTCATGACTTGTTGGCTCATTTCTTTTTAGTGCTGAATAAGATTCCTTTGTCTGGATGTACCACAGTTTACTTATCTGTTCACCTACTGAAGGACATCTTGGTTGCTTCCAAGTTTTGGCAATTATGAATAAAGCTACTATAAACATCAGTGTGCAGGTTTTTATGTGGACATGTTTTCAGTTCTTTTGGCTAAATACCAGTATGCATGATGATTAGATCATATGGTAAGAGTATGTTTAGTTTTCTAAGAAGCTGCCAAACTGTCTTCCAGAGGGACTGTGCAATTTTGCATTTTCACCATCAGTGAATGAGAATTCTTGTTGCTCCACAGCATTGCTAGCATTTGGTGTTGTCAGTGTTCTGGATTTTGGCCATTCTAATGGATGTGCAGTGATATCTCACTGTTGTTTTAATTTGTATTTCTCTCATGACATATAATGTGGAGCATCTTTTCATATGTTTGTTATCTGTGTATCTTCCTTGGTGAGGTGTCTGTTCAGGTCTTGAACCTATTTTTGGTTTGCTGTTGAGTTTTAATAGTTTGTATATATTTTGAGTAATAGTCCTTTATCAGATAGGGCTTTTGCAAATATTTTCTCCCAGTTTGTAACTTGTCTTCTTGTTCTCTTGACAGTGTCTTTTGCAGAGCAGAAGTTTTAAAATTTAATGAAGTCCAGATGATTATTTCTTCCAGGGTTATATTTAATGTCATTGCCATATATTTAAAAGGTCATCTGATTTTCTCCTGTTTTCCTCAGTAGTTTTATAGTTTTTTGTTTTGCATTTAGGCCTCTTAATTACTATAAGTTATTTTTTGTGGAAGGTGTAAGAGTTATTTTTAAATTTATTCTTTGTTCCATGTTTTCCTTTTTCTACATTCTTTTGAGTTAACTCAAAAGTTAACACTCATTTCATCTATGTTATTGGATTGTAAGCTATATGTCTCTGTTTTATCTTAGTCGTTGCTCTAGGGTTTAAAATATTAATCTTTAATGTATCATGGAGTACCTTCAAATAATATTATACCTCTTTATGTATAGTGAAAGAACTTTATAATAGGATGTTTTCATTTGTTCTCCTATCCTTTGTACAATTTTTGTCATATATTTTATTTTGGCATTTTATGAACTCTATATGATGTGCTATTTTTTTCTCCGAAAGGTAAATTATTTTTTGAAGAGATTGAAAAAGCAAGAAAAATAGCTTTTGTATTTGTACATATAGTCACAGATCAGGTGCTCTTTATTCCTTTGTGTTTCCATATATATTTTTTAAGATTTTATTTATTTATTTGACAGAGATCACAAGTAGGCAGAAAGGCAGGCAGAGAGAGAGATGGGGAAGCAGGCTCCCCACTGAGCAGAGAGCCTGATGTGGGGCTCGATCCCAGGACCCTGGGATCATGAAATGAGCCGAGGCAGAGGCTTAACCCACTGAGCCACCCAGGCACCCCATGTGTTTCCATATTTTCATCTACTATCACTTTCCTTCCTCCCTTCTTTTTTTATTAACATATAATGTATTATTTGCCCCAGGGGTACAGGTCTGTGAATCATCAGTCTTACACAATTCACAGTGTTCACCATAGCACATACCTTTGTGCGTCCACATGCAGCCACCCTATCCTTCCCTCTCTCCCCCAGCAACCCTCAGTTTGTTTCCTGAGATTAAGAGTCTCTTAGGTTTGTCTCCCTTACCGGCCCCATTTTGTTTCATTTTTTCCCTCTTTCCCCAGCATGACCCCCCCCTGCCGTCCCTCTCAAATTCCTCAGGTTAGAGAGATCATATGATAATTGTCTTCCTCTGATTGACTTATTTTGTTTAACATAATACCCTCTAGGTCCATCCACATCATTGCAAATTCATTTCATTTTTGATTTCATTTTGATGGCTGTGTAGTATTCCATTGTATATATAAGCCACATCGTCTTTATCCATTTTTCTGTTGATGGACATCTAGGCTCTTTCCATAGTTTGGTTACTGTGGACATTGCTGCTATAAAAATTTGGGTGCGCATGCCCCTTCAGATCACTAAATTTGTGTCTTTAGGGTAAATACCCAGTAGTGCAATTGCTGGGTTGTAGGGTAGTTCTATTTTCAACTTCTTGGGGAACCTCCATACTGTTTCCCAGAGTGGCTGCACCGGCTTGATTCCCACCAACAATGTAGGCAGGTTCCCCTTTCTCTGCATCCTTGCCAACACTTGTCATTTCCCGACTGGTTAATTTTATCCATTCTGACTGGTGTGAGGTGGTATCTCACTGTGGTTTCGATTTGTTTTTCCCTGATGATGAGTGATGTTGAGCACTTTTTCACGTGTCTGTTGGCCATCTGGAGGTCTTCTTTGCAGAAATGTCTGTTCATGTCTTCTACCCATTTCTTGATTGGATTATATGATCTTTGGGTGCTGAGTTTGATAAGTTCTCTATAGATTTTGGGTACTAGCCCTTTATCTGATATGTCATTTGCAAATATCTTCTCCCATTCTGTCAGTTGTCTTTTAGTTTTGTTGACTGTTTCCTTTGCTCAGCAAAAGCTTTTGATCTTGATGAAGTCCCAACAATTCATTTTGCCCTTGCTTCCCTTGCTTTTGGTGATATTTCTAGGAAGAAGCTGCTGCAGCTGAGGTCAAAGAGGTTGCTGCCTGTGTTCTCCTCAAGGATTTGGATGAATTCCTGTCTTACATTGAGGTCTTTCATCCATTTGGAGTCTATTTTCGTGTGTGGTGTAAGGAAATGGTCCAGTTTCATTTTTCTGCATGTGACTGTCCAATTTTCCCAACACCATTTGTTGAAGAGACTGTCTTTTTTCCATTGGATATTCTTTCCTGCTTTGTTGAAGATTAGTTGACCACAGAGTTGAGGGTCCATTTCTGGGCTCTCTATTCTGTTCCATTGATCTATGTGTCTGTTTTTGTGCCAGTACCATACTGTCTTGATGATCATAGTTTTGTAATGGAGCTTGAAGTCTGGAATTGTGATGCCGCCAACATTGGTTTTCTTTTTCAACATTCCTCTGACTCTTCAGGATCTTTCCTGTTTCCATATAAATTTTAGGATTATTTGTTCCATTTCTTTGAAAAATCTTGATGGTATTTTGGTAGGGATTGCATTAAATGTGTAGATTGCTCTAGGTAGCATAGACATTTTCACAATATTTGTTCTTCCAACCCATGAACATGGTATGTTTTTCCATTTCTTTGTGTCTTCCTCAATTTCTTTCATGAGTACTGTATATTTTCTGAATACAGATTCTTTGCCTCTTTGGTTAGATTTATTTCTGGGTATCTTATGGCTTTGAGTGCCATTGTAAATGGGATCATCTCCTTAATTTCTCTTTCTTCTATCTTCTTGTTGGTATATAGAAATGCAACTGATTTCTGTGCATTGATTCAATAAAGCATCAGAATATAAAATCAAGGTACTTTTCTTCTTTCTGAAGAACTTCCTTCAAGAATTCTAGTAGTCCAGATCTAATGGCAGCTGAGTCTCTCAACTTTTGTTTCTTTGCAAGTCTTCATTAATTTACCTTCATTTTGGAAGACATTCTCACTGGGTATAGAATTCTAGTTTTCTTTCAGCATTTTAAACATATTACTCTCTCTACTTCTAGCTTGGAGAGTTTCCAATGAGAAATATACTTAATATTCATGTTTTTGTTACTCTTTAGGTCATGTTCTTCCCCAACCCCTAAGTGCTTTTAAGATCATCTCTTTATCACAGATTATTAGCAATTAAATATGATGTGCCTTGTTGTATTTTTCTTTCTGTTTATTATTTTGGGCTACAATGGTGCTCTTTGACCTGCTTTTGTAATTTTTATCAAATTTGGAAAATGGTCACTCTTTCTTTAAATCTATGCTCTCTCTTTTTATCTTTTCTTTATGAGCATGTGATTGCAAGTTATTTGACCACTTGCTATTGTCCCACAAGTTACTGATCTCTGTTTCTTCATTATCTTTTCCTTTCTTTGCTTCATATGTAATAGTTTCTCATGCTGTGTCTTCAAGTTCACAGATCTTTTCTGTATCATCTGTTAATTTCATCAAGTGTATTTTTAATCTCATCTAGGACATTGTACTTTTCATTTCTAGGAGTTTCATCTATTTTTGTTTGTTTTAATTTGGTAATGTCTGTTTTGTCTTCCCTCATTATGCTCATGTTTTTCTCTATATTTTTTATTTTTCATTTAAAAATATTTTATTTATTTATTTGACAGAGACACAGGAAGAGAGGGAACTCAAGCAGGAGGAGTGGGAGAGGGAGAAGCAGGTTTCCTGTTGTGCAAGGAACTGGATTTGGGGCTCGATCCCAGGACCCCAGGATCATAACCTTAGCCGAAGGCAGACACTTAATGACTGAGGCACCAAGGTGCCCTATATACTTTTTTTCTTTTTTTAAAGGTGAAGTGTGGTTAACATAAAATATTATATTAGTTTTAGGTGCACAGCCTAGTGATGCAACTTTTATATGCATTATGAAGTGATCACTACCATAAATCTAGCTTCTGTCACCACACAAAGTTGTTACATATTATTAACCAATATATTCTCAATACTGTACATTGTATCTCCTTTTTATAACTGGAAGTTAATACTTTTAATCTTCTATCCTATTTCACCAATTTTTCCTCTGCCTTCCCTCTGGCAACTACCAGATTATTCTCTGTATCTATGCATCTATTTCTGCTTTGTTCCATCTGTTCCTTTGTTTTGTTTTTAGGTTCCAAATACAGTGAAATCATATGGTATTGGTCTTTTTCTGTGTGACCTAGCATAATATACTCTAGGTCCATCTATATTGTCGCAAATGGCAAGATTTCATTCTTTTTTAATGGCTGAGTAATATTCCATTTTATATATCTTCTTATCCATTTATCTTTTTATCCATTTATATCTCAGTAGACATTTAAGTTGCTTCTGTATTTTGACTGTTATAAATAATGCTGCAATAAGCATAGAGGTGCTTATATCTCTTTGAACTAATGGTTTTATTTTCCTTGGATAAATACTCAGAAGTGAAATTGCTGGATCACATAGCAGTTCTATTTTTTATTTTTTAAGAAACATCTATACTGTTCCCTAGTGGTTGAACAAATTTACATTCCCACCACAAGTGTTCCTTTTTCTTTAAATATTGTTATTTCTCATCTTTTTGATGCTACCCATTCTGGCAGGTTTGAGATGACATCTAATTGTGGTTTTGATTTTCATTTCCCCGTTGATTAGTCATGTTGAGCACCTTTTTATATGTCTCTTTGGAGAAATGTCTATTCAGGTGCTCTGCATATTTTGAAACTAGATTGTGTGGGTGGTTTTCTTTTTTTGATATTGAGTTGCATGAGTTCTTTATGTATTTTGGATATTAACCCCATCAATTTTATCACTTGCAAGTATCTTCTCCCATTAATAGGTTTTTGTTGTTGTTGTTTGTTTCATTGATGGTGACTTTCACTGTGCAAAAGCTTCTTGGTTTGATGTAGTCTCATTTGTTTATTTCCCTATATTCTTGAGCAGTTGAGAATATTAATAATAGCTATTTTAAGATCTTTGTTAATTTTATTATGTTTGTCATTTCTGGATCTGTTTATATTGATTTTTCTCTTGGTTATGAGTCATATTTTTCCAGCTGCTGTATATAATTAACAATTTTGACTTGGTGCCCGACAATCCCTCCCTCACTTCTTGTGAATTTTTTGTTGTAGGGCATAGAATTTGCTATATTCTTTTAATATTAGATTTTAAAAATGTCATCCAGTTAAATTTTGGGGGGGTTTGTTTGATTAATTTGAAACTTCTTTTATGCTTTGTTAGTGAGGTCCAGGGCATCTTTTAGTCAAGGACTAAGTTAATTTCATTTTTGAGAGATACCTTTCTGAGGATTTTAATTTATCTTACTAGAATTATGGTGTCTTTTCTACTCTGACTGATGGGAACACAGGCATTTCCCAGCCCTGTGCAATCTTGGAGAATTATCTGCTCTTTTGTAGGTGGAGAGGGGTAGGGATGGGTCTCTGTTACTCTATCACAGTCAGGAATGACGTCCTATAGGGTATTTTTGAATTATGAACTCATATTCTTCAATGGGTATATGTTATTACAATTTTTTATTCATTGTGTCAGTTTATGTAAATTTTTTCAAAGAATTTGTTCATGAGATTTGTATAAGATTGTTTATGGTATCTTGTTATTATTCTTTAATGTCACTAGGATCTATAATATCTCATTTTTTTTTCTTTTTCTTTTTTAAAGATTTTATGTATTTATTTGACAGAGAGAGAGAGATCACAAGCAGGCAGAGAGAGAGGGGGAAGCAGACTCCCTACTGAGCAGAGAGCCCAATGGGGGGCTTGATCCTAGGACCCTGGGGTCATGACCTGAGCCGAAGGCAGAGGCCTTAACCCACTGAGCCACCCAGGCGTCCCTTAAGAGAATATTAAATCGTTTATTGATTACACATGATAATGGGTGAAACACAAGCTTTAACCCCATCTGTAATTTTATCTGATACCATAAATTTAGATACGTCGCATAGGATATACCAACAATCATATTAATAACCAAATAAACTCCAGGACTTTGCTTGGGTGACCTTTTAAGGGTGAACTCCAGGTCATAACACATTAACTGTCAGTTCAACTACACCAAGGTTTGTGGAGACAATGGCTTCTGTGCCCAAGCAGGTTGCAAACAAATTTCAAAAGGAACCTGACATCACCCTGAAGGAATTCTAATTTCACGCTGTTGGGGTAGTATACCAAGATGGCTTCAGAGTAGACTAACTTAACACAGCGCATTTGAAAAAAAAAAAGGACACATTTATTCAGTGTCATGAAAAGACTATTACATTTAGCAATCAACATCATGGGTGCAAAAAAAAAAAAAAAAAACTACATTAAAACCCTTTGTTTGAATGCTTTACACTTTCCACAGAACAGAAACTAAAATAACCTGTTAGACAATTAGTCACAAATACAGTCCTCGAGTTTTTTGCCCATACACATGAGTATTGTCTAAAACATGTCTTCTTTGTAGCAGGTAGGCCCTGCCACCACTGTGCTTGGCTGAGTTCACAAATCTGTTGTAACCTGTAGCTTCCCCATCACTTCTCTGGCTCTCCTCTCCTGCTAAGCTTTGTTTCCTGGCAGTAATTAAAACCTTCTGCCACTGCTGTAGCTACTGCTGCTGCTGGAACCACCATAGCCACCTTGGTTTTGTGGTTTGGCAAAGTATTGGCCTCCACGACCATAGGGGCCAGTTTCTGCCTCCAAAATTTCCTCCTTTCATGGGTCCAAATTTGAGATTGATTGTTGTAATTGCCAAAATCATTATAGCTTCTGCCACCTCCTAAGTTGCCTCCAGTACCACCACCATAGCTGCCTCCACCTCCTCCGCTGTTACAGCTGTCCTAGCTGCCACTCCCACCATAGCCACTGTCCTGGTTTCCACAACCTTGTCCACCACTCCCATAGCCCCTGTTCCTTCCAGAGTAATCAGGGCTGCCTCCTCATAACCACCATCATTACCAAATCCTTTATAGCCATCCCCACTGCCACCATATCCACCACCACCTCAACTGCCACCAAAGCCATCTCAACCGCTGAAGTTCCCTCCATGGCCAAAGTTGTCATTCCCACCAAAACCACCTCCACTGCCACCACCAAAGTTTCCAGAACCACTTTGACCTCTGGCTGCATGAAGCACTAGCCATCTCTTGCTTATATAGGGCTTTTCTTACTTTGCAGTTGTGGCCATTCACAGTATGGTCTTTTGAATAACAATCTTGTCTACAGAGTCATAGTCATCAAATGTTACAAAAGCAAAACCCCTCTTTTTGCCACTGCCTCAGTCAGTCATGACCTCAATTGGTTCGATTTTCCCATACTGTTCAAAATAATCTCTTAGATGATATTCTTCAGTGTCTTCTTTAATGCCACCAACAAAAATATTTTTCACAAAAAGTGAAAGTGGGCACTTAAGTGGGCACCAGGTCTTTGAGAATATTCTCTTGAGACAGGCTTCTTTGGTTCCACAACTCTTCCATCCACCTTGTGTGGCCTTGCATTCATGGCTGCATCCACCTCCTCCACAGTGGCCATGTGACAAAACCAAAGCCTCTGGAGCACCAGGTGTTTGGATCTCTCACTAACACACAGTCTGTAAGTGTTCCTCATTGCTCAAAATGGCTCCTCAGACTCTCATCAGTTGTTTCAAAGCTCAGACCTCTGATGAAGAGCTTCTGCAGCTGTTCAGGTTCTTTGGGAGACTCTGACTTAGACATGATGGTGGAGGGAGGGGAGACTTTAACGATGCTTATTTGGTGGTGTCCATGGGCAGAAAGGATGTAATATCTCATCTTTAATTCCCAGTATTGGTGGTTGTGGAACCCAGAGTGCCCTAGAGCATTTCTCTCAGTTCTCCTTCTCTGCCATGCTCCCAGACTTCTGCAGGCCCTGTACACCTGTGCCTCAGAGTGTGGTGTCTCTCTCTCATCCCTTCTGTTTTTCTCCTAATACCCCTTATCAACAAATTATTATTAAGAAATAATTGATAGTTGGAGTAAATAACTGGTATGATATATGACTGTATGGGCTTTTGCAAGCTAATTGCTGAATTTTTCAGGAATTTTGCATGCCAGTTTTTAAACATAGGCTTCATTAAAGATTAAACTATAAAAAAGAAATAATTAATATACATCACTGTATAAGTTCAAGGCATAAAATATGATGGTTTGATTTACCTGCATTTTAAAATACCCCACCAGGTATTCATCATCTCATATAGATAAAAAGAAAAGAAAGAGGAAAAGGAAGAACAAATTTTTTCCTTGTGATGAGAACTCTTAGTATTTACTCTCTTAGCAACTTTCCAGTGTGTCATACAGCAGTTGTTAGCTATAGTTGTCATGTTGTATATTACATCCCTAGTAATTACTTATCTTATAATTGGAAGTTTACCTTCTGATCACCCTTCTTCAATCCCCGCTGTCCTAACTTCTTGCACAAATCTCATCTCTTTTTCTATGATTTTTTTTTAAAGATTCCATTTGTAAGTGAGGTCATATAGTGTTTGTCTTTCTTTCTTTTTTTTAATACTTTACTTATTCATTTGAGAGAGAGGGAGAGCACAAGTAGGATGAGAAGCAGACTCCCCCCTGCTGGCAGACTGACATGGGGTTTGATCCTAGGACCTGGAGATCATGCCCTGAGCTGAAGACAGGCACTTAACCATCTGAGCCACCCAGATGCCCCAGTGTTTGTCTTTCTCTAACTTATTTCACTTAGCATAATGCCTTCCAGGTCCACCCATGTTGTTGCAAATAGTAGGATTTCTTTCTTTTTTATAGGTATTATTACATTGTATATATACATACCACATTTTCTTTATCCATTGACCTATTGGTAGACACTTAGATTTTTTTCATGTCTTGGCTGTTGTAAATAATGCTGCATTGAACATGGGTGTGCCAGTATCTTTTCAAGTTTGTGTTTCTATTTCCTTTGGATTTATTCCCAGATGGGGCTCATGGACATTTGATGAAGATCTGTGGAAAAGGTGCAGATTCTTTTTGTTTAGTTCTCCTAGGGATTCTAAAAGTCTCATACTATCCCCTAACTGGTGTTTAAAGTTTAGTTAAAATTTCAGCTGTTTTCTTCTCACCTGTACCTAAGGTGGTTTTGTCCTACTCCCATGTCTCTGCCAAAGATGCAAGCAGCCGAAGAGGGTCAGCATGTTCTATATTATAGCTCATTGGACTCATTGCATTCTTAGGACACTAATGGACATAAAAACATCTGTGATTTTATAGGTCATCTGCCTTGCTATTGTTAGAATGTAAGTGGTGTTCTTCTCAAGTTTCTACATTTTCTTTTAACGTCCATGCTGAAGGTTGCTGCTAATAGAGACCAATGCTGGCACTGAAGAAAAAGAGCAGGGATGATTGGAATGCTTCTGCTCTAGGGGCTACTTCTCACTGCCGGCTACAGCACTGACTCAAGTTCTCACTCCTTGTTTCAAATGGTTATGTGTTGTTGTTTCTGGAGGCTTTTGCAGAGCTCTCCATCCTATGCCCTATAACCTGCTACTTTTTAAAATTTATTATTATTTTTTTCAATTTTTCATTATGTTCAGTTAGCCAACATATGGTACATCATAAGGATTTGTTGTAGTGTTCAACGATTCATTAGTTGGGTATAACACGCAGTGCTCATCCCAACACGTGCCCTCCCTAATACCCATCACCTGGTATAACCTGCTATTTTAATAGTTTCAATAGTTTTCTTTTTTTAATTTAAATTCAGTTAGCCAACTTACAGTAAATCATTAGTTTCAGATTTAATAATTTTATTTTCTGCCTTGAGTTTTTTTCCGTCTATAATTAAGTACCTTGATGAGATGAGTGTTACTAAGATGGGTTTAAAAATATGTGAGTGTGATGTTGAATATATTTATCTATGCTACTTCAGCTGTGTTTATGTTTGGTCCTTCATTGTCTTGTATATTACTAAAAGTTAATACTCGAGTGAGGGTTTTTGTCTCTCTCACCTTGTAGCTTACAACTAGGGATGGTGATGGCAGTTATTTAAGATTTCTCGGTGTTTATACTATGATAACCTCATATTCAGATTGTTGTAAAGAGGCTTTAGGTCCCTTATTCTGGGGTAAATATATTCCAGTCTTACATCACTCAAAAAATGTGAAGTTTTCCGAGAGACTCCCAAATTACACTTATTCCCCTACTGCAATTCTGCTGAAATGTACTACTGAAACATCATTGAAAATTTAATTATTAATTATTTAATTTAATTATTATTATTATTTATTATTTATTATTACTGTTGCATTTTAGTTAATAAGGAAAAAATAAGCTTTCTTTATGAAGTTTATAAAGCCTACACGTTTCCCTTTATTCTTCATCTTGACTAATTGAATTTTTATGCAATGAATCAGTCACTCAAGCCACTTATTTATGACTCTTAGCTCATCCTCCAAATTCAATTGTCATGAAGTTCATCTGGTGAATATGTCATCTCCTCTCCATCACCTCTCCATGTCACTATCCTAGTCCAAGCCTGCATGGCTTCTCATTTTACTTTTATTGGCTGTGATGGGAGACTGCTACGTGATTTTGTAGGTTTCAAAGACTCTCGTTACTGATATTTCTTTTGGTTCAGCTTTGCATCACAAAGAAGGCAATTTTCAAAAGTTAACTGAAAAGAGCACACATGAATATCAGCAGCCCTTGGTACAAAACCACTTTTATCTTTAGTTATCATTTACAAAGAAAGTAGTCTAGAGGAATAGCATGTTTTAATAGGCAACTCAGATTTTCAGAAAGCTGTTGACAATAGACTATTTCCAGACAAAGACAAGATTAGAAATGGGATTGCTGGAGCATAAACTCTCTGGGACCCTAGAAACCTAGAAGACTGAGTTGGACTTAGGAAGACGTTCTCCTTTGTGAGTTTCAACATGCTGGTGTATAATTCAGTTAATAGGAGCAGGAGCGAGATAGGTGTCAGATGTCTTTCCTTCACCCTTCCAGAGTCACTCTCCACCACTCTCTTCTCTGCTTTGTGGCCTGTATGTACAAAGCACCTTTAGTTCTGCATCAGTGGATTTTCTTAAACTTCAGCTTCTGGTTGGTCATGGCCAATGAGAGATACTGCAGAAGATCAAAAGGTGACAGCTCAGTGAGGTCAGGGGTTTTACTCGTCAGATTTGGCCCTGCCACATTGCCAGAGTATTGGCAGTTTCTCTCTTATGGGTCCTGTCGTGCCTCTTTGGTCATAGGGTGGTTGCAGCCCCACAATTAGTAGTCCCAAGGCACTGTGCCATACCTCAGTGGTTTCTTTTACTCCCACCTGCGCTTTCTAAATAGTTCTTCCCTTCAGTTACCTCATTTGAGTGTGTCATTTGTTTTCTGTTGGGACTGTGGCTAATGTAGGTGATACTCAAACTATTCAAGAACTTACAAGGCAAGGGCAACAACTAATTAAAACAGATGCAGCTGTAAACCAGCAACAAGGCAGCACCAGTACGTGCTGTGTAAGTATCCATGTTGGTCGTAGAATGTGAAAGAAGTATTTTGTAAGTAATAGTAGGTACCTAGTGTCAAAGTTTACAGTTAAAAAAATAGGTTTAAGATCTGTAATAACATCTTTTCTATTCTCTTCCCCTTCAATATACTATCTAAGTAGCAGAGAAAGAGAGCCTTGGGAGGGCAATCCCATTACCAGAGTGTGGTGACTCCACACTGTTGGCTGAGTTGTGTATCCCCTCCTTTGGATAGAACTCCAGGTAAGTTTTTGGCCTATAGCTTTCTTGTGAGGCTAACAAAGGAAGTATTCTAGTGTCTCCCTCTAAATCTTGCTCTTAAAACACTAACCCATCATATTTATACATACACAGAAGCCATTTTCAAGCACACAGGATCATCTGATTGTAATTACACCTTCAGCCTAACCCAGTGTCTCTTCCTATTCCAGTGCCATAGTTTTTCTATTTGATGAGTACTTCCCCTCAGATAGCATTCCATCCCCTGTGCTGGGGACATGCTCACAACGTTCAGTACCGCTACTGCCGTATCGGAGAACCTTTCCTGGAAACCACCAGGCAAAATTCATCACTGTTCTCTGTGCTTCAAGGTGCCTCACTCTGTATTGTGCCTCACTCTGTATTGTGATTAATAGTGCATGTTTCCGTCTCCATTGCTAGATTTTGATCTCCTTGAAAGCAGGGATCACATCTTTTCATCTTTATAACCTTAGGGCTTACAACACTGTATGCGATGGATTTGATAAACATCTGTTGAACCAAATTCATTGAATTCAGTTCCTGCAGGTTTGATGGCGAGCATGTGACAGAGCAGGGATTCAAATCCAGGTCTACTGTGACTCCCGGGTCCGCACTCTTATCCCTGCCAAGGGGTACTGTGGTTCCTTGTGTGTTCACAGCAGTTGTTTCTCTAATAGATGAAGGTTGATTTTTGTTAATGTTAGGTTTGCCTCATATTTTAGGAGATTGATGATGTCTTATGTGTCTTCTCAGCTCTGATTTACATATACAGTGATTAGTTTTGTGTTTTTTGTACCACAGATCCAAAAAATAAAAGTTTCAAACATGCCATTGAAAATAAGATTTTTTTTTTTCCTTGTAAGTTCTAGTCCCATTCTTTTCTTTTGTGGCAGGGAGCGAGAGCAAAATGAGAGGCAGAGGTATATAAACTGTTCATGTAATACCACAGAGAGCCTGATGTATAGTAATGGGTCCACGATCGTAAACGTCTCTCTTGGCACTCTTACTACTGTCAGATTATTACTGTGTTCTCAGATTCAGCTGAATGTGTTCAAGGATCTTCTTTGGTCTGAAAGGTCAGCTGCTTTTAGTTGTGCACTGGTAGAATACTAATATGTCCTTATTCAAATTACCTGCTACAGCACTTATTAAATTGATGGCCTTGTGCTCTAATTTAATACTGGTGTCGTTCAGAGGCGGGCTGCAGCAGCACTCTGTGCTGAACTGGGTGATGCTGAGGCAAAGTTCAAGCTGAAACCATGGTTTGGGGCTGCATTTTCCCACTAAATTAGCAGTCAGATGCGGTGTATAATTAATTAGCACAAACCAGGGAAAGCTTGTCATTTAATAAGCCTTTTTTATTTCCACATTACACAAACAGTGGGAATTGATCCATTAAGTGCCTGGCTATTAATGCTGTTTAATGTATGTCTGGTTGTTAAATTGAAATGTCTAGGTACATACGTCCAGAGTTTAAGAGCTCCTTGTAGTTTGTTCAGTATTTGCTCAGATTTGAAGTCATGTTCCACAGAATCAATAATAGCTTCATTACTGAATTTGAGCCCGATTCAAACATACATATGGATTTAAACGGGATGTTTCAGCGTGGTCTCAGAAATGAGTTTCCGTATATATGTCTTAAAGTCCAGCCAGTCCCCTTCCCCAGAATTAAATATTGCATTGTGTTTGCAGCATTCTCTGCTTCCTTTCTATTTGATATAATCCTTGTGCCTACAGTTGCCTAAGGCGGAGAATAACTTTTTCTTCGCGGTGGTATTCAGCATCGTATCATGGAACTGTAGTAGGAATGAGCCTTACGAAATCCACAGAGTGAGATTTCAGCTATCCTGCCAAGATGGCTGGAGGGGCACAAAGTCTTGTCTGTGGCCCAAGTAGCATGCAAAGCGTTGGATATTTAAAACAGCACCAACCTCATCTCTTTTCTAAAAAAGATTAAGGATTATTCACAGTTTTGTGAACTCGTTGTTCATAGTTGGGAGGTGATTAACAGATGCATTCTTTACAGTAAATATCATTACATCTTATGTGCACAAATGACAACATTAAATGCGTCCCCCCGCCCTTTTTTTTGTTAATGCAGACAGGAAAACTAAAAACCTGAATGTGAAATGTCTTCAAGAAGGGGAGTAATTTGTTTGAACTGTTGATGAGGGCCATTTGCCCCATGGAAAAATTACTGTATTTGCCAATGTCTATCACATTTAAATGAGTGAAGCTAGTCCCTATGTGAATTATTAACTGTCAAAGAAATTAATTATGTGTATATGTGTGTTTGTGTGTACACACACATATATGAAAAGGTACCTTGAGGGCTCTTAAAAAAGACCACCAAACAGAATCACAAAACTATGGCAATATCTCTGATTTTTTTTCTTATAAACTGAGAAAACTTTCTACAGGCTTACATAGGGAATATTAAGGCTGTATTATTGTTAAAGGATACCACTTTGGATTATTTTTTCTTCTGTAATGAGCAGAAATATTCGAGTTGTGAATATTTTGTACTGAAGACTGATGAATTAAAATGTCTGTGGCATTTTAATACTCATGTTTTGCGACCAGTTCAGGTCTGTGTTATTGCATTTACCCTATTCAGGCTTATATTATAGTCAGATGTTTCCATGTTTGTCTCCTGTCTTGACTGAAAAGTCCTCCAGTGCTGGGGCGTGTCTAACTATGGCATTATACTTTTAATTTTTTATTATTTTGGCACAATAAAAAATGTATAGTGCATTTGGGTGGTACTCAAATGGGGAAAATTTTTTTAATTGAATGGGTAATTATCTTAAAAGGAAAGTAAGCAAAATATTTTATTTCCTCACACTCAATCCACATAATGCCCCCCAAATTAATTTATTGTGCTAGTAAATATATAATTTTGGATCTTCCATTAAATTTCTTGCCTGGCCAATTTCTCAAACAGTAGCAGAACTACCTTCATGACATCATTGTCCTTTTCTCAGCAAGATAGTTTTGTGATTATTTATTCACTAACAAACTCATTTATTGATTCACTCACTCATTAGTTCTCCAACATTTAATCAGGGTTATTTTATACCAATAACTCAATAACACACAAATATATTGAAAGATTTTTTTTTTTTACTGTTTCCCTTTTAATAGTATACACTGCTTTTTTTAGTTACTTTATTTATCAATTAAAATGCATTTTCATTACCTGCTAAACTTGTTAAGCTTTTGTGTTAGAATTAGAGCCAGTCACCAGTACTTCCAGTTCTGCCTCCTTAAAGTTAGGTATATAAAGTATAGATTTGGCAAATGGCTTGTGAGAAGTGTGTAATATGTTACATTATCTTCCTTCTGGCACTCTGGCCATGGAACCTGTGTTGAGATAATCATCTGCTTGAGTTCCTGGGTTTAACAGTAAATAGAACCTCTTATCCACCTGTTGACCAGGTGGTAAGTTAGAAAGGAAATTTGGGTACTAATATTTGGGTATTGTTCCCTTCTACCATATAATCTTGCCTATCCTACTCTGTAAATTATTATAAATATGTTTTCTTCTTGAATGCAATACCTGAAAAGTAAACTAAGAGAAAGAAACATTTTTAAAAGATATATTCAAAACCATTTTGGCTTCATAGAACAAAATTTGGTAAAGAATCCCAATTTTTCACAATTTTTAAGTTTATATATAAAAATAGTAGCCTATGGGCTAAAATTTAAGTTCTGCTGTGACAATTTTTTATTTTTAATTAACCAACAAAAGGGTAACTTAAAAGCTTATAACTCTTCCTAAGCCCCAGTAAGATTGTAATTTATCTAATTGTGTGAATGACTTGTCTAATTTGTAACACTGGGTCAAAGAACAGAATGACAAATCTCTTTTTTTTTCATTTTTCTATTTAATAGAATTGTTGGTATACTTGGATAACTTAAGTAATTACTGATCTAAAAACAATTATTGACCTAAAAATACAACTCATGAACAACATTTTGTTAAGATAAAAATAAAGTTTACTTCACAGTAAATTCTGTCAACTTTAACCATTTCATACTTTTGCTATATAGTATTTATTGATGTTAACAATTCTAAATAAAATTTCTCAGGAGTGATATCTAAAAACGACTAGCTTCTTAGTTTTGTCACTGATTTTTAAATATTAGTTTAACACAATTATTTTTAAACCTGTCATCTGTAAAAATGTAGAAAATGAATAATAAATGTTAGCTAACAACTGATGGGTCCATGTGAGAATATTTGAGTTCTTATTTTTTTAAAATATCTTTGGAATAAAGGACAACTTTAATCTGCACATGTAAAATAATAAAAAATTTTAATTAATGAATAAGAATAAGCAAAGGGCAATATGTAGATACTTAAATTTGTTCATTAAATGTCATAGTGGACAATTGTTTAGAAAGTAAATTATAGCAAAAAACCTTTAATTGGGGTTTAATTTATATTGGGATTTGAGAATAATGAATTTTTTTATGTTGAATTTTTTAACCAGGCTAACTTTGATATGTCTAAATCAGATTTGTGGTGTGGTGCTTATTCACTTTATTACCCTATGTTGTACAACTGAACAAAACATGATCTCCATAATAAAGTCAAACTATATCTCTAAAATGGCTACCAAAATAAGAATCTAGAACATTCTATAAGGTTATATGTTTGTTACACTATATTCAACCTCTTAAAACTAACGAAGCTCTCATAAATTCCCATTATGTGGTTGAGGATTTATATATAGAGTATTATCCATTAAAAATAACTTTTTGAGCAAAAACTGAGTGGAAATTTAACAGTTATGAACTTAAAAAAAGTATTAGAACATATGAAGCCTACTATGAACTGTATTACAGTATCTGAGAAGTTATGTGGTTAAAATGGTCAAAAATGTTTCCATTCTCTGTTTGCTCCATAAAGCTAACAGTGAAATTTCCATATTTTGGGTGATTATTCTTCTAAACTGTTTTATGAATTTTTATATGCTTTGAGTCTCTGATTTTTTCTAAGAAATGTTTTCTTTTTTCCTTTTTCTTAAAATAACTTTAAGATATTTTTACTAAATGAATTTTGTTAAAAATAGATTTGGCAATCCTCATCTGTAATAGTAATAAGAGGAAAATAATTTTAATGCTAACAGGAAAAATGGCTAATTAGATTATTGTGGTAAGTGAAATTTGATGTAATCATTAATATGATACAATAGTATACATAAGGATATGCAAAGGTATTCACAGTATATTGCTAGTAAAAATTAAGTTAAAATAGTATGGATGACTCTGATCCTATTATAAATACATTTTATGTTAGTTTTTTAACATATGTATACATATAGTATGTGCATGTCTATATCTAGGTACGTGCATGTACAAAAGACTGGATGCCTGAATAAATAGGAGATGAGACTAAAGATATTTTCATTTTATTTCTTGGTTATTTGAATTTCCTTTTTTGAATTTAAAAATATTTTTCCAGCTTTACTGGGATGTAATAGACATATTGTGTAAGTTTAAGGTGTACGACATGATTTGATACGCATATATTGCTAAATGATTATAACAGTAGTGTTAGTTAATACCTTTACAACCTTACATAATTACCACTTCTTTGTGGTGAGAACACATAAGGCCTATTCTCTTCGTAACATCCAAGTATGTAATACAGTCTTGTTTACCAGAGTCACCATGCTGTATTGAATTTTCTTAATTTTGTAAGATGAACGGTGTGTTGTCTTTGTATTGGGTAAAAGGAAATATGTTTTGTTATTTTGTGACCTATCAGAGAACACTGTTGAAGAAAATTTATTTCATCAGAATATCTGACAACTTTATTACAATAATATTATAAACCTTTGAATAAAGCTATCATAAAAACATTTAAGTAATGATTTTGGAAACATGAAGGAAATGATGTTTTTTCCCTTTTTCCTACTTAGGTATTTTGAAATTGATATTTTGAAGTGAGTTAGCTACAGATATGTTGCACAATAATCATGAAAACATCAGCCCATTAAGCTTGCTGTCCTGACCTAAGCGATGTTTTTATTGAGAGAAGTATTGTCCTCAAGATAATTCCCACATAAGGCACCAAAATCAGCATTAAAGGGTTTTTGTATTACTGATGAATGTGCATGGCTGAAAGGAGATAATTTTTTAAAGTTGTAAATAGTGTTTAAATTTCTAAGAGAAGAGCTGCTTTAACAGAGATTCATCTCTATCTTTTTTTTTTTTACACGTATGTACATATAAAAGAAGAATATAAAAGAATGGCCACATGTATTTTTTAAAAAATACTTTGTCAGGATCTGAAGAAATAATTACTGTTGAAATAAAAAGTACACTCTTGAAAATGTATTTTCTCTGACAGAAACATGAACAATTATTTATATTTCATACTTATTATGACTATAGGCAAAATAGTAACATAACACATTTTATTCTGGCCATTATATTTAGGTTAGATACAAGTGCAAAACTCAAAGAATGCAAATATTTTTATTGGCCATTCAAAAATGATGATATTACTTACTTATTTAGTAGTATTTGAAGTACAAAATTAGACATGCAAATTCTGTGTAGGCTACTTGTTTTATTCCCATCTGAATTAACTGAAATATATTTCCCAGTAAATATCTTTAGCCTGAAGCCTAGAGTATGGGAAAGTTATTGTGGAAAAACACTTTTGGAATATCCTTGAAATATTCAATCTTGTTGACTCACAGTCTTTTCTATAGGGTATTTAGGTCACTAATGCTATTTTTGCCAAGAAAAACCCAATGCATTTAGTTTCTTTCATTGGTATTCTTATTTTCAAAAGCTTTATTAAATTATTCTTCCTTCTTTCACTGTTACAGGTCTTGGAATACATAGCCTATAAAATCATTCTCATTGGGAAAGAACTAGAGACAAGTCATCATCCTTTGAGGATAAGTTCAATTAAAAGGTAAATTTAGCCCTCTGGACCTCATACAAGTAATCACTACACAATGAAATTGTTGTTCACATCAGAAGTACTGATTGTTACCCATTTTGTGTGTTTTTAAGGCAAACTGTCATTGAGAATTAAAAATGTGTTCTTGAATTAAATGAATAAAACATGTATTTTTAACTCATCTATAACACTTCACATATATTTTTAAATAGTTTAAAATAGTTTGAAGTAGGATTTCTGAATTAATCATTGTTTTAAGTAGTTTGGATTAGAGTTTTAAATCCCAGATTTCCTGTGAAAAAAAAAAAAGGAGTAGAAGGCAGAACATTTATATTAGAGTGCTTTACATACTAATCATCTGGAATGGGATATAAGAAACTATTTCAAATGTTCTTCCACTTGTAATGATAGGATGTCTTTAGATAATTTTACAGAATTTATTTTATTTTACTAATTGATTGGTATATTCATCATCCAGAGATATATTAGTGAAAGCTGGGTTCTAAATCACTTTCCTATGATAAGCTTTCCAATTAATTCTTCTCACACTGTTTTCCTGGTGACATTTGAACTTCTTTCATTATATAAAACACATCTGGAATGAGACATTGCTGAATAATAATCATGGATGCTAACATGTTAAAGATTGGACCCCTGACATAGTCAAATGTGTTCTGGTTTAAAACAGTGACCTCAACTAATGCTGTTTTAAGTGAACCACATTTAGAAAGAATATACAGGCAGGTCTTTTTAGCCTGCCTGTCATGTGGTAGAATTGGTCAAAAATAATGAAATCAAATTGCAAACTGTGTCTCCCTTGTTTAATGGAATTAACTATATTCAGTTATATTTTTCCTCCCCTCAGCAAATATTTTTTCTTTCTTCTCATCTAATATGAAAAATACAATAAGTAAATATTGTAAAAGGGTTACCTAAAACATTTGTTAAATCTTGTATTACTTATAATTTACATTTGTATCATAGGGTTACTGAATTTCTTCTGTGGTGTATTTCATAAAAGAGAAGATGCTGATAAGATCCCTTTTAAATGGCTTGCTAATACCAGAAGCAGATCATTTAAAATGGACCTTACATCTTTATAGGACGTTAGAAATGAAGACATTACCTCAAAATGTAGGTAATTATTGCCTCCTCTTTTATCAGTGCTATTTTCTGAGGTATTATCATAAGAGAGCACTTTAGTATTAAGCAGGGCCTTCGAGTGGCAATAAATCAGTCCAACTGAGTCATCATTGTCTAGGGCATCTGAACTACTGCAATGTTGTGGATCCTACCGAGAGTGTGAAATCACTTGACCCTTGGCATTAACCTTTGCTGAATGAATAGACACTGCTTTCCACATCGAGGAACAAAGCAGAAGACTATTGATTAAACACCACATTCACTTGATATTAAATACTGGCTGAACTCACTTCTTGCTTCCAGTTCCAAAGGGAGAAGCCCAGAGAGTTGCTGAGTCTCAAGAGAATGGATGTTTGTAATTCAGAGCAATGTTTTTCCTGCAAAGTACTTTTTTTCTCCTTTGATCAATAACTAGCAGCCATGATCAGCCATGAGTATGTATTGTCAATTCTGACCTGTGTATTTTATCACTGAAGGTGAGAGGTCACAGTGCTGTGACTAATATTTCAGGTCTAAGCATGAATTGTTTCCTGACTTCAGTATCTGTTTGAAAGAGCAATTTGTTTTATTTTATTTCTGGCCTTATGAATCATTGTTTAGGCAATTGATTTGTCTGCATTAGTACAACACACAATTTTTCTAAAATTCTTTGGATTTGTCACTGTTTTTGCAGATGTGGAATTTTCTAGACCTCAACTTTAGAAGAAATCATGATAAAAGGACATCCTTAGGATTTACAGTTTATTTTATCGGGGAAATAGATATACTATAGTTAAATAAGTTTCTCAGATGAAAGCAAAATCTTTGGAAGAGAGTGTAGCAATATGTATGAGCATAAAGAAAACAACGAAAGATATTTTTGCAAGAAGTCTTCAGTTAATTGTCTTCTGAACCATTGCACGTGCCTATACTATTGATAATAGTTGCACAACTCCCATGTAGATCTACTTTACCCAGAAAGAGAACATGTATCATTGACTGATAAGTCAATTTAATTCGTGGAACTAGAATTAAATTTAAAAAATTTTAGCCATAAATGAGGAAAACCTTTTTTATTTTAGCTGTAAATCATTTTTGTGAGCTTCTATAACTGGAATTATCTTACTGGAGGAAGCAACATAAACAGCTACCTTAGAGAAGGTCATTCTTCTCTAAGATTTCATATTATTTTGGACCAAGGATATTTTGGACCAGTAAAATGCCTTAGAATAATCGTTTCCATCGCTAAGGGTTTGAGTGGCTTGTGTGGAGCACCAACCAGAAATTCTAGATCAGTTAGCTGTGAACCTGTCATAGTTGAGCAAAGATCCTTCCTTGCCTGAATTATAGAAAATACTTCCTCTAAGGACATAATGATGTAATTTAATACATGCACAGTCTCACACAGTTTGCACAATTTTTGAAAAGGAGTATTAGAAGGCTGCGGGAAGTTGATAAAATGAATCATGCTGCTAAACTTAATGGTCAATCCTTTTGATTTGATGCTTTCTACGGGATAGGCAGCCTCTAGAATATTTCTTTAAACGCTACTGAAGCTTGGAAAAATGTGAACAACATTGAATTTAAACACTATTTTGGTTATGTATTATATATTCCTTTTTCTTCATTACTAAGGACATCTGTATAGAAGTCATTTTTATTTCACTATTATCTGGAGCACTGACATCCAAGGACCTTGGCATTTACTCTGACACTTGGGGGTACCTAGGTACAATTTATTTGACTGTAATAATGCAGTACCAACTTCTCTTTTGCATGCCAAAGCATATAAAGGTAATTGTTTATAAATACTGACATTTTTAAGATTATAGTGAATGAAAACATTGAACTAGAATTTGTTGCTTTGAAATAGAGATTTTTTTTTTTTATTCTGCCGTGCATGCTAGTGAATGAGATAATTTTGTGACATTTTAGATACCATCAGCTGTGGCTATGCCAGGGTCACCTGGCAGGTGGTGACAGAGCTGTGATTAGAATCCATGCAGCATGTACTGCAGGCCCTTTCGTGATCTCTTTGGTGTCTGTGTGCGATTTCCTGATGGAGATTATTTAAAATGAGGTTGTGAAATAGAATAAAATGATAGTTACAATTTAATATGACAGATATTGGAATTCCATATTCAGAATTGGAAGAAGGGAGACAGAGAAAAAGAGAGGGAGAGGAAAAGAGAAGAAGGAAAAGAGGAAAACATTCCTAGTACAGTCCTACAGATTAAAAAACATGATAAGATAGGAACCTCACATGCATATGGTAATGGGGGTAGGGAGTTTGTAATTTTTTAAAGCTCAAAAAAGTAAGTAGGCTCTTCAGATTTCTGCCAGATGAAATCCCCCATCCCTGTTTTAGAGATAATCTAGAGATAGTTGAGAACACACATAGGTAAAAGTGAAAAATGAATCTACTGTTTAGAGGAGAGATCGAGGATGGTTTCTCATGAAATGTATTGTTTTTACATTAAAGACAACTCCGTTGTCTTTTGGAGGCTTTTGAAAAGTTGAGGTAGTAGAACTCCAAAAGCATTCTGCCACAGATAGATTATTCAAAATTGTTCTCTTCTGAAGAAAAACTTTGAGGTGGTTCCCATTTATCTGATCAGTCACAAGAAACTTAAAAAAAAAAAAAAAAAAAAAAAAAGAAGTTCTCTGTAACAGTTCCTATCCAAAAAGGACAGCTCTCAAGTTTTCCATAGCCTGAACATAATAGTCTCCAGCCTGGTTGAAATCTTTTCAGTGAGAGTCTTTTGTTTCCTTGAATTAGCAGAAGACTTTGAAATCGACTACACATTGTTAAATCTTTGCTTGGGATCTAGTAAAAGCCCATATAGTTTATCTGACACAGTCGAGTTTATCTTTTTACGTTTGTCATTCCTCATAAAAGATATCGACCGGAATTTTTGTGACTTTGACCAGCAGAAAACCTTAGCTGACATACTCAAGGCTGAAATGCAGTCATCGGAAATGGAAGCACTTCAACCCTGCCCCTGTGGCGGGAATGGCTTCCCGTTAGACAATCTGGTCGGATTCTTTATGGACCCAAAGGGAGGTACATGTGCTGGGCATTGCGTTTATGTTTTTTCTGACCTACCTGCTCCTGAGCGCTGCATTCTAAGACTGCTGCTTGTGTAAAACCTTTCAGAACTATGCATCATTGATCTAGCCATAATCACACTGATCTGTTGGCTTTTCACTAAACTTTACTTAAGTGAAAACTAACCCTCTGCTTCCTCTTTGGGCTTATGACTGACTGTATGTCTTTCGAACG
Organism: Martes martes; assembly: GCF_963455335.1. Classification (NCBI taxonomy): domain Eukaryota; kingdom Metazoa; phylum Chordata; class Mammalia; order Carnivora; family Mustelidae; genus Martes; species Martes martes. Next base: position 51,736,220 of record NC_137892.1, on the reverse strand, counting down.
GTGTGAAGATGCTGGCTGCGAAACTGGAATACTGCTTTTTAATGTCTTTAAAAGAAGAAAAGAAAAATGTGTCCCCTCAACCACTATAGAGCGGGATAAAAGAAAATAATGATGGTGTGCACCATGTTGTCCATGGTGACCTTTAGGGAAACTTTTTAGAATGTCTTCACAGCTCGAAAAGGCTTTTCCCTTTTTTACCCCCACATTGATTTATTCCAAATTTATTTTAAAAAAACAACTTCACAAGGGTAGATTTTAATTCATTGATGCGGTTTTTCACTTAGGCTACACACGTATTAATTGACAGTCCCTTTATTCATTTCCTGGATAACTGGCAGATGACGCTCCGTGCCTGAGATACAGAGCTGTGACAGGTAAAGAACTACCATAGGGATAGAAAACAAGGGGCCACAGGAGATGAAAAACCTGGTTGGAAGAAAGAAGGAAAACACCAGGACCGTATGGGCATGAGATCTGGTATAGGATGTCATCAGTCCTGCTCTCCATTCCGATCCCTCCCAAGTCGCTTAGGATCTGTGGACTTGGTATATGAGCTTAAGATTTATACACAACAGTAGGTAGTAAGATATCAAAAGGCATAAAAATATAAGCCACTTTAAGTGTCTTTTATGTGGGAAGAGTTGATTTCAGATGCTAAGTTTTCATTATATACATTTGTAATTTCATGACACTAGGGTAGTCTAAGTATTTAGTAATATTTATGGTCCTCAGTCATTTCTCCCCGTACATTCCATGCATGCATGTAATTTTTCTACAACTAATAGCTTATTCTTTTATAAAGAATGGTAATGGGAGTGGGTAATTATCATCTAGTTGCTTAGGACTGTACTTTTGTGTATGCAAGGGCAGACCTCTTGCTCCACCTTTCAAAATAGCATTCCTAATCATCACAGTGCGCCCAGAGCTGCTGAATAGGGGCATGTGTGCTGACCTGGATTATTAGCACATCCATCTAGCCAGCAACACTATGAAATACTTTCCATTTTTCACATTGCACATTTTTATGTGAACACACACACACACACACACACATACACATGCAGCTTTAATTCAACAGTATAGCTCTGTTTAAGAATTAATGTTTCCAATCATGGGTTCCTTTCACATTTTATCCTAATTCTAAAATTAGCAATAGTGAAAAAGGGTGACTAAATAAGCAAATATTTGTAAAAAATCTTGGTTTCTTTCATATTTTCTCTAGACTCTTTTTTCTTCTAATTTTATTATAAGGGTTGTCATAAAAAAATACCCTCTGGTTGGGTATAAAAATGGTCTAGTTGGCTGCAACTAAAGGCTGATGAGTATCTTCACCATTATCTCCAGGTGAGTTTAGTAAGGTTAGTGATCATACAGGAATCAAAACAGTGGCTCTAATAGGATCTTTAAAAACAGAACAGATTGTACAATAATTAACTATAGATCTTATTAAGGGAAAAAGTGTTATCTCATAATGTAAGGAATGATCTCTGATAGCTAGAGGAGAATGAAAAGAAAACTTTTAAGGTCTTTCCTGATGGAAGAACCTGGTGACTGACGATAGCAAAGAACTATTCCATTCCTCCAGTATTCAAACTACTCCATTTAATGTTGTTTGATTCCATTTATTTTCTGGTTCAGTAAAAAGATTTCTTTTATGGCTTTTTAGAATGGTCATGATTCTCAAATCAGGTTACCAAATATTATTAAATTAGGCAGTAACATTATGTATTTAGAATTAATGTGGTGTAATGTCCTTCCTAATTTATAGTATCTATTCCAGAAAATACTTCTGGGATATATTATTGTGATGAGTATAAGTGATAAGGAATGTGAAACAGTTCCTGGCAAAGAAAGTACTACAAGATACTCAATGCAAAGAAATATCTGATACTTAACAACATGTTAAAAAAAAAAAAAAACCTTAAGTGGAAGAAAAAAAAAAGTCTTGGGATTTTGTGTGAGAGACCACCTTCAAGATGTGTTTGGGCTGTCCATTTTTTGGATAGAAATTTAACTTCACTTTCAAATGGCATTCTCATCCACTTGAGTACTATTGTATCCACTGAGAGGAACCCTACCCTTGATTCTAACTGGTTTCCATCTCTTCCACTAGGCTCTCACTCCATGAGAGGAAAGAGGAGTATGTCCATCAGTATATTTGAATTCCATTCTCTGAAACTGAATGTTTGTATATATCTCAGCATTTCTGAAGAGGCCCTGAAACTTCAAACAAATTAGGCAAAGGGAGCCCTAGAGCATTAAACCTATTATAAATGTGCAGCTATGACATTGAGATTTTTCTTTTTAAAACACCTTCGTTATTCTGAGCTAGTTTTATCAAGAATCCCAGAGTCAGTATTAAGAGTCTCAGTCAAGTAAAGTCTCTTTGTAAAGATACTCATGGTAGGAAAAATGGCTTACTACTAACAAAAAACAAAACATAGGTTAAAAATAATGGTGCCTCTAGTGGAAATTGTTGTCGTAAGTATAGTTTTGGTGTTTTCCGGGGTGAGCTAATTGTTCATCAGTAGTAATGGATCCTTGGTGAATTATTGTTGATGCTAAAAACCTATTTCAATGGTGATCCTGGCTTGGCCCCAGGTCTGGTCTGCTTGCTTGCAGTGTTCTTTAGTGTATGGGATGAGAAATGTAACAGTGACTTTGGAATTGTGATCAATAGCCTTTGATCTCAGAATCCCTTGTTTTCCTTTTTGCCAGTGATAACTAGCACAAGAAACACTTTTCTCTCTGCAAGAAGGAACAAAAAGAATTTGGAGCTAGAGAGGTGTAAATCTCTAATCAGCAAATTTTGCTGGGTAAGTAAAGGCTGGAAAATGAAAAGAGGCAAAAACACCCCTATTTTGTAGGTTTACTACTTGGAGAATAGTGTAGACAGGGCTCTGTATTTTTAAACTTTCAAAACGAAGGAAAACTTCATTCTAATGACCTCAGTCTTATATGACCAAGCCTCGTTATATTACATCATTACATCTTTTGCCTTGGGGTTCCACCTGCAAAATAGATTATTTAGCTGGGAGTTAAATCTAGGATGAAATTCTAATATCAAGCACACTGTCTAGTATTAATTTTGAAAAGCAGAGTGAAAAAAATACAAATAAGAAATTTGATACAAAAATCTAGATTGCATGTGAAGGATCAGATAACTTATAGTACATCTTTATATGGATCTACCTTTAAGAAAATGCATTTACTCTAGTACTTCGTCCTGGTGTTTGTACTTTGACCCATGTTTAATATGCCTGTTTCTGTTTGATGGTATTAACATTTTATCATCTGTTTTCTATGCAATTTATATGTTATTGCATTCTGTGTTTTCGTTTATGTCTTCTTTAGAATGAACTTTTTTCTTCCCTTGAGAATGTACCACAGGCTATTAATGCAATATCCTGAATCATTATAGAAATCTTAAAACAAGTTTTCATAAATAATTTCATAAAAAAATAGGGGAGTCTTTTGATTGCAACTCTAGTGCTTCCTAATTAACCCATGCCTTCAGGACAGCAAAGGATATGCATTGATGTGGGGTTTGTGGTCCAGTTGCAGATTGGTTAAGTTAAGCCACAGTCTGTTAATGTATGCGGACAGTATATCGAGCCTCAATGGAAATGATACCATTCATCTTTACAATAACCTGGAGAGGAAAGTATTACCTCCATTTGCAGAGAGACAGACTAAGGCTCTAGCTCAAAAATGTTAAGCAACTTTCCCAAGAACCCAAAGTTAATAAGTGGAAAACCCAGCGTAGAATTCTAGAATAATTACACTCTTAGGCACACTATACTGGCTTCTCTTCACTTTGTATGATCCAGATGAATGTTCATTTCATACTAAGAATTTATGTTTATCCTTTATGTTTTCTAATTCTCTGTCTAGCAGTGAAAAGGTTACCGGGAAATAGGGTTGAAGAACTTATCCATTTCTCACTTTGGAACGTATTTGCTTACTTAGGTTTTTGGTCATGAATGCAGCTTATCTTATTTTATTAGAAATGTTCTTTCTGTATCACTCTCAGCTTTCAGTCTGTATCTTATTATAGAGTAGCAAATGAACAATCATTAGTGGCTTTTTGATAGTGTACTTCCAAATAATGGGAGAAATTGCATTATAGAATGCCAATACATTTGACATTTATTTTGGTTTTCTTAAAAAAGTTAAAATGATTATTAAAAGGTTACTAGCGAACTAATTTGATTTGAGTAATGATATAAACTTTCAAGATAAGGTAGGAAAAGTAATGGACCTATAGTGAAAACTAGTACTCTTATACGTGAGTATACTTGCTTAGATCTCATTTATTGTCTGTTATCACTTGTTCTTTAGATAGATTTTCAAGGTATTGATTTTTTCAATTAAAAAACATTATTGCTTTTTTTTCTAATTTTACCACTTAAATAAACAAGCAACATATCATGACAATGATCTGTCATATCACCCACAAGAATAAATGGTTAATTTTAATTATTCAACAACTGAGCAGTTACTACTATGTTTTAGGTATGGATCTGGCACTGGGAATATAACTGTGAACCAAAGAGAGAAGACATCCTACTCTCAAGAAAATTTATATGACATAAAGTAATGTTGATAAGTAAAATAGATAGTATGATATACAGAAAGAGAGCTAAAGTAATAATGAAGGAAAGGGGCTGAGGGAATATTTGGGATGGTCAGTTTTAGATATGGTAACCAGGGAAGCCTAAATGAGATGGTGTCCTTTGAGTAAAGACTGGAAATAGGTTAGCTAGAAAATAAAATTTTAAAATGATTTCTGTAGAATGTATTTTATATGTAGGCGGTTTGTTGTTTGCTTGGCATTATGTAACTGTTATATGGATATCAGTATTTGAGTGTCTTGCTATCAGCCAAATTCTAATAATTTTTAAACTCTACTTTCATATGTGTGTGTGTTCTTTTGGGCTTGTTTGTCCTTTCACTGAGAAATGCCCAGAGAATTTAGAGGCAATTGGTTAATTTTTTTTGTTTTTTTGAAAAAAGTTGTATCTTTGTCATTCAACTGGCTGGCTGCAGATTTTTGCGGTGAAAGACAGAATCTGTGCTGTAGTTTTATTTTCCTATTAAAGAAATGCAAAATGCCAGGAGTAGAGAACTCCCCTTTTCTCCATGGGAGACAATCCTTGAATATCATCTCCTTACTGCAAGCAACTGAAAGTCTAAAATTTCCAGCTGATGAGCAGTTCTCTTCATCGATCACTATAAGATTTTCCATGATTGAACTACTTATGAAAAGCCAAAACTTATCTGCTCCCTGTATATACAGTGCACAAGGACAGAGGAAAAGCAGATCTGAAATTTGATTGAAAATACTTTAAAGAAGAGTGCCAAATATGTGTGTTTATATATCCTGTTGAGTGGTTAATATTTGAAGCACTTGAGTTGGCACTGCATCTGCTAGAGCTCAGCCCACCCTTGTGGCTATGAGCGGAGCTTCAATTATCTTTATCTCACCACCAACAAAGGATTTATTAATTAAGATAATCGACTTTAGAAATGATTACTCATTCGTGAAATAAGTGATGTTCAAGATATGTGTACTGTCTAGAAATGTTACACACTCATCTCTGCCCTTACATGAACAGGGTCTGAGAATCTAATGACTTCTGTAGCCTTTCCTTTCTATTTGTTTCCATTTCTCTATGGAATGGTACTCTATGCCTGGAATTTTGTCTAGGTGTGTAATGAGACATGCATGGAAAGGCTCTTTGAGTTAATCCAACTCTATAAGCCAAATACTGTGGCTAGTCTCCAATGATTCTTCTTCCATACATGGTATGGTTAGAGTGACTAGAAGGAACAGAAACTCAAACTTTATTGCATTTATAGAAAATGTTGTGTAGTCACATAATAAAAGGCACATGTGGCAGAATTTGGTTTCAGTGTTGCAAATTTGTAGGAAGCGAACATTTAGGTTATATTTACCTATAACTTTTGGAAGCCAACCTTTAGGAAAAAGAATCTCACAATTGTGGATAACCATGTTGGTTTAGGTCAGCTCACAATTATTACAATGAAAAAGTCTCGTTTGGAAAGAGAAGAAGGGAAGCATACTGCTTGTCACATGGTTTATAGCAATGACTGAGTCTCGGTGGAAGGAACAGTGGGGCTTCCTGTCCTAACAGCTCCTGATGTTGCTTTTTTCTCTGTGAGGAGCCTTCATGCCCCATGTCATGATGGCCACATCTGATCTGGGCTCTGGAGAGTGTGCTTCATTGGTAGCTGTACACCTCTCCTCCCACTGTCTATGGCGCATGGAGGCCTGCGGGTTCCACTGCAGAGTGCATGTTGATGGGCAGTTCTCTGCTAGTTTGTTTGATTAATTGTTCAGTTCCCTACAAACTGTAGTAGAAATTCAGGCTGTTTTTACCTGTGAAAATACACCTCTAAAGATCTTGCCTAGATGGAATCTTAAACCTGATAATCTTGACTCTTGGGGTGGGCCTCCATGTTCTGAACTTTCCTCCTATTAAGGGCAGCAACCTTGAAGCTAGTTGGAATGAAAGGATGCTGGGGGCAAGGCATTTGGTTCCACTATTCCACAGAAACTTCTTAAGGAAATATACTGCTTGACAAAGTTTAAGGCATAACCTTATCTATTTCTAAGCCTACCATTTTGAATAATCCTTTCATTTTAGAACACTTTTAGATTCATTGAGAAGTTATGAAAGCAGTACAGAAAGTTCTCCTATAACTCATACCCAAGTTTCCCTATTGTTAACTTCTTACTTGAGCATGATATATTTGTTACAGTTAATAAGCTAATATTGATACATTATTGTTAATTAAAGTGCATACTCCATTCAGATTTCCTTTGTTTTCAGGATCTCATCTGGGACACCACCACTCTCCTGAATCCCCATGTCTCCTAGTCTCTTTTCCTCTTGGCTATGATAGTTTCTCAGACTTTCCTAGTTCTTGATGACTTTGACAGCTTTGAGGAGTGCTAGTTAGATACTTTGTGAAACGTCTCTCAACTGATAGTTTTCTTTTTTCTTTCTTTCTTTGAGAGACAGAAAGAGCAAGTGAGTGGGGAGGGGCAGAGGCAGAAGGAGAGGGTGAAAGAGAATCTTGAGCAGGCTCCACATCCAGCATGGAGCCTGACTTGGGGCTCCATCTCGGGACCCTTAGAGCATGACCTGAGCTGAAATCAAGTTAGAGGTTTACCTGACCGAGCCACCCTAGGTGCTCCACAACTGAAAGTTTTCTGTTTCTCTCATGATTAGACTGGTAATATGAATTTTGGGAAGGAAGATGATCTGTTTTCATCACATCTTATCAAGAGTGCATACTACTAAAAATGAGTTACTACTGTTGAAGTTAACCAGTCACTCAGCTAAGGTAGTGACGCTTAGAATTCTCCATTGTCAACTATTTTTCCTCTCCTTTAGAAAGAAGCTACTATGCACAAACCGTACTTAAGTAGCAGAAAGTTGTGCTCCACCTTTTTTGATAGTGAAGTATCTCCATAAATTATTTGGAATTTTCTGCATTGATGCTTCATCTATTCTCCCCTGTTTATTAATTGAATCATTTATTTATATGGGTATTTTAAAATTCTTTGTCTTATATCCAATATTTACTTATTATGGTGCTTAACTGTTCCGGCTTGACCATTGGGGCTGCTAGGTTTATCTTGTGTATTTCTTGTCTCAGTTCTAGAAATAGTCTTTTTTTTTTTCAAGGATCCCTTTGTTGGACTTTGCTTAGAATTGTGTTGAGCCTATATATCAGTTGGAAAGAATTGACATATTAATAATATATTTTCCTATGTATGGACATGGACTATCTCTGCATTTATTAAGATCTTATTTGGTTCCATTCATAAAACTTTATAGTTTTCCTTCTTTAGATCTTGTCATATTTTGATGGATTTACACCTAAATGTTTTCTTTCTTTCTTTGTTTTGGTGCTAGTGTAACGGTATTGTGTTTTACATTTTAGGTTCCAATTGTTTATTGCTGGTATATAAAAAAGCACTTGTCTTTTGTATATTAACTTTGTATCCTGCAACCTTTCTATAATCATTTATTAGTTCCAGGGGTTTTTCTGTTGATTCTTTGGGATTTCCTACATATACAATCATATCATCTGTGAACAAAGACACAGATCTTTGTTCCTTTCCAATCTACATATCTTCTATTTCCTTTTTTTGTTTCTTAGTCTTACTGCATTAGCTAGGATTTCCAATACAATATTAAATGAAAGTGGTGTTAGTAGCATCCTTACCTTGCTTCTGATCTTAAAAGGAAACATCTCATTTGTCACCATTAAAAATGATGTTAGCTGTAGGTTAATTAGAGTTGTTCTTTATTAGGTTGGAAGAAGTTCCTTTTCTTCCTAGTTTGCTGAGGGTTTTTATCATGAGGTATATAGCTTTTTGTTACCCTCATGGGTGAGACAGGAACACTAGAGGAGGCTGAAATGGGACAAATACGCTTCCACTCTGCTGAGATAAGTTCAAGCGAAGTCTCTGCTCTTGGAAAGAGGTCTTTGTTATACAAAATGCTTTGGGCATAGTCCATAGTCTCTCTCTGCCCCAACTATGGGAAGATTTTTCTGGAATTTTCACCATAGAACCTATTGGGGTCCACAAAAGTCACGAGACTCTTGGGGCTCCCTTCAGCCTGAGGCCCCCTAGGAGTTTCTCTCTTTTATGCTAGTCCACACTCGGGTTCCAGTATTTCGTCGAAATTATCATTTGAGTGTCCTCACCAATTTGTCCTCCAGTAGTTCTGTCACAAGAACACAGATCTTTTATACCTTTCTGGATTCTCCTCTCTTTCTGGATTTTGGAATGACAGTTTTCCCTACAATTTCAGTTCCCTGATGGGTCCAAAAGAGTCATTGACTGGGAGTCCAAGCTTGGTATATATTTTTTTCAAGCATGTTATTTTTAATTGCTTCTATTTGGACTATATAAGCAACTAGTACATATCCAAAGTAAAGAACTGTCAGCCTTTTTAGATTTTGCCTCAGGAGCTGAGGCTATATTTCAAATGTAAGAAAATGGGAAAATCTATGGTCCCTTCATAATGAACATTAACACAATGTAGGTTCTAAGGTCCTAGGATGCAGCAAAACAGTTCTGTTACTACCCTATGTTAACTGTTGGACTTGTGACTTTTCAATAATTTCTATGGTTCTGATTTTTTGGCTGACGATAAGTTATGTTCAGATAACGTGTATTTACTTATTCAGTACTCTTGTGTTTGGTACCATATTAGATGTTAGGGAAAGAGGTGTCATTAAAAAATGAGCCAGATATGAATTTGCCATTACTCTTAGACTATAACAATGAGGATGAAATAAATGCCCCAGAGTGGATAGATGGAGTGTCACTAGGAAGGTCATTATTGACAAGTAGGAATTGGGAACAGAATTATAAAAGAGGTGTCATTTGAATTCAGAATAGGTAGGATTTGGCCATACTAGAATAGGAAGAATGGGTGTGCCAGCCAGAGCCATCTGAACGAACAAAAGGTATACGTATTAGAGGAAATTTTAATTTAGTTAAAGAATGAGAGGAATGGAAAAGAGAAAAAGAATAAACAACTATCTATTATGTGTGAAGAGATAACCTTTTATTTTTTATTTAAAAAATTTTTAAAGATTTTATTCATTAATTTGACAGAGAGAGATCACAAGTAGGCAGAGCAGCAGGCAGTGAGAGAAGGGGAAGCAGGCTCCCTGCTGAGCACAGCCCCCCTCCACCCCCCCGCCCCCCGCCCCATGCGGGGCTGGATCCCAGGACCCTGAGATCATGACCTGAGCTGAAGGCAGAGGCTTAACTCACTGAGCCACCCAGGTGCCTCAAGAGATATCCTTTTAAAAATGAATTTTACTTAATGGTAAACCCCAACTTCCAAATGTGGTAGTATTTGCTCCATTTAAAATACTTTTAAATTCATCATTCTATTTTTTACATCACACTCCCTTAAGAAAGCAGAGGGGAGTGAAAATCCTATTAGAAAATAATGTTGTAGCCAGATGTGAGAATGTGGGCAGATTTAAGTATCAGGCTAAGGAGTTGGGGCATCATTCAATAATTTTTGTCTTTTTGTCTTTGGTTTATTTCTTCTTGACCTCTTAAAAATATGTTAGTTGACTGATGAATGGATAAAGAAAATATCACACACACACACACACACACACACACACACACACACACAGTGGAATATTACTGAGCCATAAAAGGAATGAAATCTTGCCATTTGAATGATGGGGATGGAGCGAGAGGGTATAATGTTAAGTGAAACAAGTCAGTCAGAGAAAGACAAATATCATATGATTTCACTCATATGTGGAACTTAAGAAAGAAAACAGATGAAGATGGGGAAGGAAAAAGAGAGATGCAAACTATAAAACAGACTCTTAACTAGAGAGAACACACTGAGGGATGCTGGAAGGGAAGTGGGTGGGTGATGGGCTAAATGGGTGATGGGGATTAGGGAGTGCACTTGTGATGAACATCAGGCATTGTATGTAAGTGGTGAATCATTTAATTTTAAACCTGACACTAATATTACACTGTATGATAACTAATTGGCATTTAAATAAAAAGTTGAAATTACAAAAAACATATGTTAGTTGGAGGTTTATTCTGTTGTCAATATGGGTCTAAGTTTTTTTTAACAGTGAATAGAGATTAGAGCTGTACTGTATACAAATTCGTTGGGTAAAAATGAAAAGGTAAAATTTTAGTATGGAAATGGAGGAGGGTGGGGACCAATCAGAAAGCAACTGAAATAAAGCAGACAAGAGAAAATAATGGACTGGATAAAGAATAGAGATTTTAGTAGTACAGGGGAAGTGAAGGATATAACTAACCTTGGCAAGGGTGGGATGTCATAGAGAGGAAACGGGGTGTCTCTGGTAAATTAAAGTTTTGAGTCTACTACTGGGAAAGTATTAGTACAGTCCTTTTGACTAGAAACAAAGAACAGAAATAAGCTTGGAAAGGCAATGAGCTTTTTTCTAGACCTACGATAGTTTTAGAGTTCTGGTAGAGTTCCCAGGTGGTTTTGCCCAGGAGGAAGTGGGAAATTGAGACCACAACTCTGGAGACAGCTTGCTGTTGTAATTACATGTGTGTGAGTCAAATGTTATAGGTGATAATCGAGCCCGAAGAATAGAATGGTGTGCATGCATGACTGTGTGTGTGTGTGTGTGTGTGTGAGAGAGAGAGAGAGAGAGAGAGGGAGAGAAAGGGAGAGAGACGCAGGGAGGGAGGGCAAGGTAAGGAGGAGGGGGAGAGAGTGATAGAAGGAGGGTGGGTGAGTATTGAATAGTGTATTAAAGAACTGCCTCCAATTATACTATTTAACATTAAGCTTAAATATAAATGAATTCTTTAAATTATTTATGAAACTTTAAAAAACAATAATTATTTGTATGTATTATAGCTGTAATTTCCATCTCAACATACTGTCTTTTTAATCCTGATATAGACAAGTATGGATTTGCAGGATGAGCAGCTTATGATATCATATATATCTCTTCTACAGGAGAGGTGTTTGATAATACAAAAGTCAGGAAATCAAAGGGATTTACAGTAGAATCCATTAAATGTGTATAACATAAAAACTGGTTAGCTACTTTGTTAAACAAGTAACTGAAAATTTGCAAAGCAGATTTATATTTATTAATTTTAAAATTGAAAGGCTTTTCAACAAGTTGTATGTATGTGTTTAAAAATGTATGTTTTTGAGTTAAATATCAAGG